>NW_028185927.1:8408924-8427161 GCF_003343005.1 Rhea americana
CCCGCTGCCGCGCGGCCCCCCGAGCCGAGCAGCCTGGCCCAGCGCCGCTGCAGCCCTCACGGCCAGGGCCCCCGGGCCGCGAGGAGCCTCGCGGCAGCGCCTGCTCCGGTGCTGCCTGCACACGGCAAGCACGAACCCGAGCAGCCTGCTCTCAGCGTGCGCCTGTGCTCCCTCCCTGCAAACTCAGCAGAAACTGTACTGTCGTTATGGCTCTATAACACTCTGAACTGGATTCTTCTAAATGATCATGCCTGGAGAGGATGCTTTAAGTCTGCAAAGGATCAGGCATATTCGGGGCATCGTTTGAAAAACAAGAATACGAATAAATGTTTTTATATATAATTATAAAATGCCAATGGTTTCACTGGAGTAACTGCCTCTCATCTCATCAGTTCTGAGAAAATAAGCAGTTCTAGGCCTGGCTAAAATGTGGAGGGGAGATCATCTGGGAATTCAGGAAGCTAAAGGCACAAGCCAAGGAGCTGTGGTTGAATGCTGGAGCAAAGATTCATTTCATCCAAGTCTAACCCTCTAAAGCGGGGAATCTAGTCTAGGCTCCCTCTGTAGTTAGTAGAGATAAAATTCAATTGTACAAAGACAATTCATCTCACCTAAAAGAAAAACCCGTGTGTCTCAGTGTGTGTATGCAGGTGCATGTGCCGTGAGTGTTCACAGCAATCGTGTTGTCCTGGACAAGGCTGAGGACAGTTCACTCTAAACACAGCTAGGCAAACACAGACTAAATTCGCATGGAAACGCCCAGTTTATACCCTTCTCTCTGGAACTTGCACACTTCTATATGTGCTACTTCTTTACTAAGAAACCGGCAGTGTATGCTACATATTAATCTTGCTATCTCAAAAGCTTCAGAGAAAAACAGTGCTTTAGCTGAATGAGAAGCTGGACATTTTAAAGAATCTGCTACTCATTTTTCAAAGAGCCGAGATAGGTCACTGCAAACTGTACTTGCTGTAACCTAGGAGGGATTTGCCTTGCTAATAAATAATTAACAGTCATGAAGGGCTGATCTGTGATGCCTTCTGTGGACACTCTTTCAATGGATTTGAAGCAGTAATACACCATTTTCCAGGGCTGTAGCTCCAATTACACACTTTTTCAGAAAGAGAAAGAGAAAGAAAAAATAAAATACAGAACATCTGAATCACTTCTGTGTGAACTCTAAGAATTCAGAAATGGGCACATCTGTTTAACTCAGATTTTTGTTCCAACTGGCTAAAAAGAAAACATCTCCTTTTTTCTTATTATTTTCCTTACCCCCTATTTAGAAAAAGCAGTATCTGAGTGTATTGGTCCAGTGAAATTTATTGGGGAAATTTCTTTGAAGCTGTGAACTGAGATAAAAAGTAATTCATGATATATGCAGCAAAGGATCATGCAAATCACAGAAGAGGGGAGAGAGGAGGAGAGCGGGAGGAAGAATTCATCCCTTAAACGGAAAATGAATGGTTCTTTAAAACAGGAGAACTGGCAGACTATCTGTCTGCCTGTCTATGCRTTGCTTTTTTAATGCACCCATCACTATTATATACAATCGTCAAATACAAAATTAAAACTTGCATTGGATTTGCCTATTCATCATTCTTGCGTTCAGCTACCTTATTTGTTAGGTGGGTTGCATTTGCTTTTTAGCCTTCATTACCATAGGGAGAATTTCATGAAGCAGTGGGGTTTGCGTTATGGAGCGAAAACAATCGGACTTCAGATGATTCTGGTCACATGGAGGGAGGGGTCTTTTTCCCTACAAATAAATCATGGCATTTGCCTTGTTCCTGGCTGAGATTGTAATGTTTTAGGAAAAGAAACAGAGCAATTGTGCTAGCATGAGGAATTTTGCCTGGTTGAAGAATGGAGAGTAAAAATGATCCTTCGTGCAAATGTGTGTGTGCATGTGTGTGCGCGCATGTGTGCATGTGTGCGTGTTCGTTTCTCATTCTCCACCATTTCCTGAAAACAGGGCTTGGAGAAAAAGCACACAGACACATAACATTTTTCCATTAGCAGCGCAAGCTGGGGGGGAGGTAATGGGTTGGGGGAGGGGACGGTAATCAGAGATCTGCTTAGTCTTCATAGAAGGAAAAATGCTYGGGCGCCTGCTTTGCCATAAATTGCATCTGGTGGCTGGAGCTACAGCAAGTTATTAAAGCGACTGCATTAAAGTCATAATTCAGCAGGTCAGCAGCACGCTCGGCAGCCGTCCCGCAGCACCCCAGCCCGAGGGACTCCCACTCACTGCAGCACTTCGTGCCGTTTTCCCCCTGAGGCGGAGAACAGGGTAGAGGAAGGGCAGGAGAGTGCACGGCATGCCGGCAACTTGCTTTGCAGAGCCACAGGGAGACGGTGCTGCCCATCGGGGCCAAGTGACACAGGAATGAGCAATTCTGCTTCCCAAATTTAGCCCAGCGCGCAAAGCCGCAGCAGCCTGCCCGCTCCCCGCTCCAGGCCACCGCAGGCTGTTTAAATGGCTCTCCCTGCTTTCTGAGCCGTGCAAAAAGCAACACGTCGTGGCTCCCTGGGCGCTGAAGCCAGGGGAATACACGCCGCCGATGCTCGCTCTGACGGAGGGGCAGCAGTGGAGACGCAACTGCACGCGCACCAAGACGGACACCAGGGCAGGCGGCTCGCGCGCGGCGCGTGGCCACRGCAGCAGAGAGTTCTCACCACCACGGCCAGAAGCTGGCACGGAGGGGGCAACGTCTGCCCCGTGTTTTGCGTTACCAGTTGAACAGTTCCCTCTACTCCTGTGATGAGAGTTCCCTTCAGATAAAAGCTGCAATTTAATTTTCATTTATAGAAAGTCAGGCACATGAAACATTCCTGCTAAATGGTGCAGGAGTCTCAAACAGCTCTCACGATAACAGACTTGTACGTGTGACTAACAAGAGAGCTACAGAAAGAAAAAGCTCGGAAAACTAATGAGAAAGTCGATTTTAACCTCGTCATTCCAGAATTCTCTAAAAGCAGCGGTTTATTAAAAATCAAGACTATTTTCTAAGTGGATCACCTTGCAAAGATCCTTCTAAACACAGCTTTGTGGAGCTCGGCTGTGGGAGGTCGCACGATTCAGGTCTGGCCCGTTGTGGTTGGAGTGACCGTCCTGCCCCGTGGAGCGGCCGAAAGCCGCCGGGACGCRCCGGGACGCCCCGTTTTACCGGCCTGGCCGCGGGGGAGCAGCAGGACRGGCCTCGCAGGCCACGGGGCGCCTTCCTCTCTCCCGATCCTCACTAGTTCTGAAGGGATCTGGGGAGGAGCCCTGGGGCTGAAAGTGTGGAGAGGACGAGCAGGTGGGTGAAGCCACCCCGTGATGCCAGTTCCAGAGTTGCAGGTTTTCGGTGCATGTCCATGGATATGGGCCTAGAAAATAGCAAGCAAGAGGGCCAAAGCATTTGCACCACTATTCCCGTAGCAGGGAAAGAGTTCCTGCTTAAAACAGGCATACACCTGTGWTTTTTTCCTGCAGATTACACGTATCCGAGACACTCTCATTCTCCCTCCTGGTTTTCACTAGCAGTAAAAATACACACCTCTCAGCGCAAACCGCTGCACTACCCAGGCGTCACAAAATTGTCCCTCAGCTCCCTTGCTGCACAGCCACACTTGCAGTCACCACTGTGGCTGGGGACAAGTAGCTCATGCCATGCCTCGAGGGCAGGCGAGTTTATTCCCACTGAGATTTCAGTATAAGCTTGAGAGCCTCAGGGAATTAACTCTGCAGTTTGCCTGCAGGATAGATAGCAGCAGGGCAAGCTTCCCACATCGCTGCCCGCTGCCACGCAGCTCCGCCTTGCCCTGGCTTCTGCTCACGGCTGGACGGAGTGGCATTCCTTCTCCGCGTCCCATTCAGAGCCTCTGGCCTTGGCAAGCTCGGGAGAATTTAGAATACAGTCTGATTTCCTTTTTCTTTCTTTTTTTTTTTTTTTTTCCCAGGGAAGTAACCAATCAACAAAGCAACCAGGAACAGAGCTGTGATCCACTAAAATAATTCCAAATGGACTCCCTGTATGCAACGTAGATGACAAGAACTTCTGAGCATTACTGATCCAAAGAAACCTTAGTATGAATAACATGAAACTAAAATGTAATATATCCCGCTCCCAGYCTGAGCTGCTCCAAGCTTGGTGTGTTTTGCATTTTGCAGGGCCACTTTGGAAAGGAAACACTTTGTCATTGCGGTCTTTCTCTCTAGGATTTAACTGTTGCAGTAGATTTTTGTAGCTGTGATGGCCTAAGTRTGTAAGAAAAGTAAGCATTTCAAGGGAGAGCTTGTATGTCTGAAAGCTCATCTGTTTTTCTGTGAGAAGTCGAAAAAAGATACCGCCCCTGCCTACAAACCTTGCCTCTCTAGAGCTTGCCTTTCGTTCATGTTTGCAAAGCACTTTGGAAACTGCAGCACTTCAGACAAATGCTGGGCATTACAGTCGTGATTTGCTGCATTTATTATTCCAGATAACACAGCAATGAGACAGATATTCCTTTGTGAGGTCTATGATTTTCCCCCAAATGTGAGGATATTTGTCAAGCTCACATCACTGTGTGAAAACAGCGGTCTGTGTTATTCCCACTGTCATTTCCAGCAGCAAGGGGGCAGCAGGGAGCCCGATCAGAGTCTGGAAGCTGACAGTGCACCAACACGGGGTTTAGTGACTTATCTGCAGCCTCCTTTAGGCAATGATGGAGGAAACCCCATTCCTTGAAGAGTCTGATACTGCCAAAGCCCAGGAAAATACACGGAATCCCACGTACTTCACAAGCAGACAGTCTGGGAGTGACCTACTAGGTCTTTTTGGTCTCACTGCTCTTACTAGTTCCTAAATGTTTTCGACACAAATCATCTTTCTTCATCTAGCATTCATTAGTATTTCAGGGGCTAGCTAACTCCACAGGATTTAGACTGCCAAGAATTCAACTGATGACATTTCATATATGGGGATTTGCTTTGCAAGTATACTGGTTTTCATAATTCAAGTGGGTTTTGGGGTAGAAAGCACCGTTCCAGATGTGCAGGTGCACCTGGACCAGTGCTACAGAATAGCCGTTAAAGACATCCCGTGTTTTATGGGATTTGCTCAAGGAGCATCCTTAGCAAACTCTCCTCACTCCGGCTGCAGGAGTGCTGGTGATTCACCGCCTCACGCGGAGCCCGCGCAGCAACGCGCCCGTGGCAGGAGCTGCACACCCTCTCCTGAAATGGCCCACAGACACTATCTGTGAAGTGGCCCTGCCTTTTGGAAGCATTTAGCGTCTACATCTGCAAAGCACGCTTGCAGGGCTACTACAGACGTGCTTGGGAAATGCGCTAATGAAATGCAGCAAATGCAAATTCCTGCTATTTAGACAAAAATTAAGGTTAGTATTTGAGGAAAGTCTAAGGGTAGCTTCAGTTTAGCCTAATCTGGAGCTGCTGTCCTTCCCCACAACAGGGCTTCTCACTAAATCACAGCAGCTCTCTGCCCAGCTCCAGCAGCAAGAGGGAACACAAGGAACCATTTTTTCTCTCTTTCTAGCATGGAAGCAGCACAGGAGAGTCACAGAGCAGCACTGAGTCAGGGCTCTGCGGCACAGTAAATTTCTGAGGCTGCCTGGTATTCTAAGCACATCCTTACAGCCATAAACTCCTCAGCATCATGTCGCAGCCATGAGAGAATCTGGAGCAGCTAAAAATACAGCCCCTGCTTCTCGAAAGCCTGCGTGCAGCAGACAACTGCCTGCGACCCCCGCACCCTCCCCTAGCACACACGCTGCAGGCAGGTGGCGGGAGCCTCAGCCCCCCCGGCAAAGACGGAGGAGCGCTACCCTTGGTGATGGGCATTAAATGCAAATGCAGGAGCAAACCTTCTGCATGTCTGGCCAAAAGAAGCAGAATTTCCCTTTGCCTATCAGTTTAGCTGGCAAGTGAGAAAAGACAGGTGGGGTCTGTGCTGCGCTGCTGTTTGAGGGGTGATCAGTTCTTGTTCTGCTTTGTGCAGTGAAACACCCCAAAGATTCTGGCCTTAGCAGGCACTATAAATCTCCAGGACACCACAGCTGTGACTAGATTATTTATAGCTCTTGTCTTACATTACCAGCTCCAAAACATCACACAAAGAGGAAGGCAATGAAATCTCCACCTCTCCAGCCGTCGCTCCCTAATCTGAAACGGCATTTCCAGGAGCCATTTTCACTCAGCCAGGGAGTCTAGGAACAAACACGTCCTCACCCTCCCACCCCCTGTCCGACAGCCCCACAACTGGCACGCACGTACGCGGCCACACGCGCGCTTTCTCTGCCTTTCTCTCCGAGAGATGCAGAAAGTCTCCTGCGTTTGCAGTTTATCGCATGCAACCATACACATCTCTTCCCTCTTGGTCACACAAATACACAATCACAAACTCATCCTGCGCTAAATTCTATTTTCATTTACAGTATGCAAGTATAAAGGCTGAATATTTCCATTAAGACAACAGATTTACAACCACGTAACTGAGATCTGGATATGGTGCTGACTCTCTCATACATAAATTTCCATAGTTGCTCCTGAATTTGTCTCTTTCCTCAGCTGCCTCTCTGCACATTAATCATTCCGCATGTAAATCAGCCATCCACTGGCTTCTTTTTGCTTTGTCAATGAAAATTGTTCAGCATTAATTATAAAACTCATTCTCTACTGAGGTTTTTCTTGGCTTTTTTTCATTAGTGGGTGGAAGTGTCAATTTACAGTCATCTTGTTCTGTCTTCAAAAATGCCCTGTGTACCACGTCTCTCAGAGAGCACAGCCTCCGTGAGCCTGTGAGCACACGTGTGCGCTCGTGAGCGTGCRTGCGAGACCGGGAATGCAAGCGCACACGTGTGCATATGCAGAAAAGATGAGGAGATTGCGTTTGAATTAGAAAGGCTATTTTACAGTTTGAGTTTTAACCTCTTAMTGAATCCGAATCTTTTCATCCTGGTGATACAGATGATTCCAGGTTTCAGAGCAAAGAGTTTATGGCAACTATAAATGTGTTCTGAGTTGTATATCTTTGGCGACAACAATGCAGTAAGGATCTAGGTTTACAGAGCAGTAAAATCTCTCAGATTTGGTCTCAGTTTATAATCAAAAGGATTGAACATTCCTGGTCCAGCACCCTGTGCAATCCTCCAGCACAAAAACTACTGTGAATACCCCAGTGCACACAGTAAGATAATAAACCAGTGTGCTGTAACCAACAGCAAATCACAGGGCAATAAAATACGTAGGCTGGAGGGTTTGGCTTAGAAGAGAAATATTTTAGTGTATGGACTGAATACAGCAAGGAGGAAGCTCACTGAAAATATGGACTCATTAACCAGAAACTCGCTAAACTCATCTTTGCAGGTATAATTTTCACAATGGTGAACTCAACTATTAGAAAGCATGAACTATTCCAGCATATAAATGTTTTCCAGTCTTTTCATTATATTGCAATGCTGCAATCTGTATTTAATCCAAAGCAAGAGATGTACTCAAAAAACAATTCTGTGCTTGGTAATCATTTCTTTTATCAGTTCTATGGAAACGTTGGACCACTTTAGCAGCCAACCAGAGATTACAGAAGAAAAAAAAAAAGGCAATTAACAGATAGCTGTACTTCCCTGCAAAAATATATCATGAAACAAGGTAAGACCTGAATCAAGAAGCTAAAGTAATCTCCAAAGTAACAACAGAAAGACGAACAATGCAAATGATTTTTTCCTTCCTTTTGGGCTGCAAGTTTGTCCGTCCCAGTACAGCTGCAGTGCAGCCCCTTCCCAAGGCCTTTACTCTGTGCAGAAGGTGCGTGACATGCAGACCCTCCCCACCCTCCGRCGTGATTTCTGCCTAGGCTGACGGCCTCTGCAGTATGCTGCCCCTTGTGAGTGCTCTGTGCTGCTGAGGTGGCCTGGTGGTTTCAGTTCGGTTTCACAGAACTGCTGCCCACCATAAGAACCTACACTGCAACAGCCAGTAATTGCCCAAATGGTAGAAAATGCCTTCAGTAAAAGGCTCAGAAATGATACTAAGAATGGAATGAACACTAAACCGTGGAGAAACGGGAAGTTGTTGAGAGTAGAAAGTTAATATTACCCAAGCTATGTGCATTCTGTTAAAAAAGAAGAAGAAGAAGAAGAAGAAGAAAGAAACCTTCAATCTGCACAACTCTTAGGCAGTGTTTTTCACTCCTACTGAAAAAACAGAAAACAGAAAATGTCTTTTTACTCCATGATGGAATAAAAATAAGTAGAAATAGCAGTATTTAGCCAAATAATGGATAACCTCTCCAATATAACAGAAGTTGTGCTTTAGCACTCAGATACTGAGTCAGAAATACAGAGCAAGGCTTTGATTTATTTATTTTGCAGAGAACTCTGCATGTGCCACACTGATGAAGTTACCACACAAACAGAGGAACAAGACGTTGTGTCATTCAAGCAATWTTATCCCTCCCAGGGACAGAACAGTACAACAAAAAGGAGAGTCTGATTCTCATTTACGTTAAAACCCTTTTGCACCCCTAGGAGCGAAAAAGGAGCTCAAAGTCAGGTCTACATTAGGGAGCACTTCTGCAGGGCAGGCACCCTGGTAAAGCGCTGCAAATGTAGTCAGAGCCTACGCAGCCCAGCCACGCTTTTGCAGCAGCAGGAGCACCCTCGCTAGGTGAGGGCACGGAAGGAAGCGTAGCCCCTGCTCGCCCATCGCTCCCATGCACAGCATGCTCCCCCTTACACGGTGCAAGAGGGATTTGCGACCCTCTTTACCTTTCCTCCCACTTGTGGACGTATCTTTCTACAGAAAGTAAAATTTATTCCAGCTTGTCCCCCTTGCCTTTAAGTGAAATAACCTATTCCAAAAAAAGCACAGGTTTGCCATTATAAATACATCGTCACTAGAAATTCTTGCTAGCAAAGCTGAACTGGTCAGAAATCATCTGACATCACACTCAGACCAGCAGGGCTATGATGGTGTAGCACAAACTTGGCCTTAGATGGACAGAAGTGTATTTTGTGCCAAATTGCAATCCACACTCGCATCTCTTTATAGTTCTTGCCAGCATAAAGGAGCCTTGGAAAGAGCACACATTACACTTCTTTTGACCCTTCTTGTGCTTCATCTGAGTGTGAAAGAGAATTTGAAATTGTGTGTCCATGTATGCCTCCAAGTCACTTCTAATTTCCCTATGTGCTTATTTTAGTAGTATTTGTCACCCATCTGTATGTAAATAAAACTTGAAGAGGAGTCTGAGTGAGAGCGAGAGGACAGCCTACCACCGTTCACTGGACTGCGGCTAAAGCCACAGTAGGAATTCCTGAGTTAGTGGATGTTAGTTGACTTCCTCACGGACATTTCCAGTCCTTCTGTGTCACTATGAAAACTGGTAGTGACAATATATCGGATCGCAGTTTTGGGAACTCCTCAGAGAGACCAGTAATGAAACAGGCCCTTGAGCCTGAATTTTTCTTTTTCTGCTAATCTTCCAGGTCCAGATCTTCCTTCCTTTCCAGACCAGAGGTGAAGCACATGACATGGGAGCACAAATGAAGCTTTTATTTCCCCTGTCCATGATCTCCTTCTCCTAAGGACGGATAACTTCATTCCCAAGAACTGTCAGTCCAACTCCTTTCATTGCCATGAAATTAGCTGAAAGAATTTCTAATGCATTCAGTTTCCAATATTGTATTATTTTTACACTTTTCATTTTATGTTTCACTGCCTGATAAACTCACCTAAGACTTCAAAATCCATGTTTCTTTCTGAGTGATTCTGTCCTTTTCCATTTGGCAAGTGTCACATTTTTCTGTGATTTCCTTATGGCATTTAAAGCAGCATGACCCTTTTTATTTACTTCTCTCTCTGGGCATTCACATCATTGATAATTTCTCAAGAAAATTGCACAGCTCCAGGGTTACTGCCCCTGCAAACTATCCAGAGAACTTCACCTATATTTCATCTGATCTCCAAAACTAGTGAAAAGTTTTTCTTTTTCCTTTAGTGAAAACTATGGCCAATTCAGACCTACATACACAGATTCAGGTTTTCAGCCTCTACATTTTAGGCATAAACTATATTGGAATGAAATCATTTGCACATGTACAACCTACATTTATGCATGCAAATCAGGCAATTAGGTACAAAATTACCTGATTTGCATACATGATGCTAGAACTGAGCAAGTAATATGCAACAAAAACATATTATATTAATATTTTATTTTGTTCAGAAATTATCTGCAACTGGATTAGGAAACACTCAAGTTTTTGATCACTCAAATTGATTTGTCTATTTATTTGATGAACATTTCTAGGTCTACTGATGTGCTGGCTAATTACATATACCAAATGATTTTTTTTTAGTGCTATATTTTGTAACTAACTGCAAATATTTTTTGGAGTGTTCAATTCCACCTTTTTTACATTTAGATTTAGTCTGAAAATTAATTTGCACAAATAAATCTCGAGTGCCTGAGTCTTAAAGCGTTGCAACATTAATACCCCCAAAATTTGCTTTTGAATTAAAATATTAAATGATTTTTTTTCTGTTTGTGCAATCCAGCTGCTTTTCCATGCATACAAATATGCAATTGGCATGTAAAAGCAGCTGCTTATGCAGAAAAAAAGCCAGCAAAAATACAGTCCATGGAGTGTGGAAGATACTTCCTAGAGAACGGTAGCTCTGAGCAGACAGGGAGCGAAGGGAGAAGCTTCCGCTCACGCGGGACGGGGCCCGGCTGCCGGCGAGGCCCCGAGCAGCCGCCTCGGCCCTGAGCTCTCCTCCGCCGCAGCTGCCCTGCCTCTCGCCGCCTCCACACGCGCCAGCACGCTCCCTTCGCTTTGCCTCCCTTTGTCGTGCTCTGTCTTGCTCAGAAGGTGAATTCCTCAGGCGCAGACCTGTCCTACTTGTCTACAGTCTTACGCATACTAACGTGCTTTAGCTGTAGAATAAATTAACAGTAACTGCACTTCTGCTGCAGTGCAGAGCCATTTCTGCATGTCTCTAACTGTTCTCACAGGCGTATCTCCGAACCTCTTCCAACCATCATTTTTAAGATGGAGTCACCAACACTGGATGCACTCTTTCCGAGGAGGACAGACCTTTGGTTTCTGTAATGGCGCTACAAAATTCCACATAGTGTTCAACATGTCTTCATTCCTTATGCACCCTGGAGTTTGTTTTCTGATCAGAGATGCACATTTTGCAGAAGTGAGCTTCCAATAACCTGTCCAGTGACAACTAGGTCTTCCCCCAGATAGTTTGGTACACTTAATTTAAAACTACGCAAAATACTGAGCAAGGCATTTTACTCGCAATATGTGTAACCGCATTTGCCATAAACTTCACCTGCTATTATCTGTCCCATTTGCTCATCACTAGGGTGCTATCCTACTGTTTTGAGGTTTTTCCTGCTCATAGAGCACTTTCTTACTTTTCAGCATTCCCTTTTGTTCTGTCTCCTTGAATATTTAAATTGTAAGCATTTCTGAGAAGACTGTCTTTGCCTTCTAAAAACTATATTGCACATCTTTGGCTGATACAAAAAAATAACAATCAACAGTATCAAGATATTTGACGAGATCAACATTTAAGTGTTGTAATCTTGTAACAGTGTTGCCTTTGATTTTCTGTTGCCTCACATTTTCAGGAATTTCTCATTGTTTCTCATTCATTAATTGGTTATAAGAGGCTCCTCACCACAAAACCTATTGATCAACTCTCATATTTATTCTATTTCCAGTGCTTGTGCTTCACTGTAAAGTCAAGCAGCTGTTTGTCTCTGTCTGTCTATCCAGGTTTATCAATGACCCTTCTGAACACCTCCCATTTATCTAAAAATAAAAAACGGCAGGTGGGTCTCTTTTCCTTCCCTGCCTGCTGCAGGACAGCTCTTGCCTAGTTTTGCCTTCCTCTTGACATTCTCAAAGTTCTTGCCTTTGCCTCTGGCACTTGTTCTTGCCTCATGCTCTGTTCCAGACTAAGGGTCTCCAGATCCCCTTGATACATATCCCCAAAGAGGTACATTTCCATTTCTTGATCTGTCTTGACAGCAACCATCCCTTCCTACACTCAGCAATTTCATTTTTATGCAAAAATAAATGCAGTAGCAATTCAGCACAACCTTTATTAGCTCAAGAATTTGTAAGAGGCACTGGAAAACCATACAGTTCAAAAGCAAACTTACATCTCTAGGTGGTATGTTTTTCAAACTATGGAGGTAAAAAACAACAGCAGTTCTCTTGACCCAAGCAGCAATGGGTATTTCATTCTGATCCTAACATCTATCACACTTCCAGATAAACAACGACATTAGAAAGGACTCAGCGCCCTTCATAGTTCACGTTCTTCACACGTACTTAGTTTAACCTCACAAATTCTAGTGAGGAGGTAAAGGCGGTTTTTGTAGCAGATACTATGTTTATACCACATACCTCTTCCTTGAGGTGTTTGCGAACAGTGATACGTCTGACCTGCCTCTTTAAGGACCCAGGGATCTGGAGCAAGCCACCTGTGTAGGTTTATCAGACCCAGCAGGGAAGGAATCAGAGGAGTTACAGAAAAGACTCGGTAGTGGGAGCAAACGAAATAGGTGAGTTTGTGTGGGTTATCTTCCTGTAAAAAATAGGCACCTCTAGCTTGTCCTGACAGCTATGTGCTCAAAGGAGGACTCTGAGACAGAGAAACCCTTCCTGGGTTGGAGAAAACAAGCCAGAAGCTTGCACACTACGAAGCACGTTGACAGGCAAATCAGAAAGATCACTAAGAGAGAAGTGGCGCAGCTACATAAAGGATAATGGCAAAAACAATAGGTAGATATGGCAAAAACAATAGGTAGATACATCTAGTTAGATTCTGCTGTTGTGAAGGGAAAAGGCGGAGAATGTTATTTGTGTGCTGCTGAAACAACAGCAACAGATCAAGCCCTCCTCCAGCAGAGTCAACAAAAGCAATGGGAACTGCAGCTTGCAGCTCAGCGGGAGAGATTCCTGCAATGTATACCGACGTGGGGCCTGGGGAGTACTGCTGGACTGGTAAAAGATTGTTTGAGCAGACAGTTTTTTAGTTCTTTGAGAAGATAGTTTGAGTCCCCTATGCTCATGGAACTAAAAAATTACCCTCAAGTATCTGTCTGCATCTCTGAACGCCTAGTGCTGCTGATGTGGAGTAGCCACAAAACTGAGYAGCTACAAAGCACCACCCCAGTGAAAAGTATCCAGGCAGCATGAAGAGTATTGAGCTATTTGGCTCTTATTCTCGCCAGGTTGAGACTGGCTCCAGAGACACATTGTCATTGCATCTAGGCTGAATTACATTCATGGGGAATGTGCCCATTTACATGACCAAACAGCAAGGGAATCTCATTAGCAATGTCCAGAGATGAGAACCTGGAATAACTTCTGTGAGGTCTGCTGCTAGAGCTTAAAGGTGATTGCTATTTTAAGCGATCTTCTGCAAGTGAGGTGATGGAGGAAACAGAGATGGAGAGAATTAACTTTTGTGACAGGCTGGAGTATTCTGCTGCACAAGACAAGGAAGAAGTCTTGCAGCTTGCTAAAAAAAGCTTTAGAAAAGTTATGAGTCCTACATCAGCTTCAAGAAGGTCCCCTTGAGAGCAGGGAATTTCTAGTAATCTGCTGCTGGCATGCAAACTTATGCACATGAAGGGGTTGTTCACTGGAGCATGTCTATGTCATGTGCTACTCGAGCCACAGGTGGAGGTCTCTGTTCAGCACAACAGCTGTCTGAATGAGGCAGCCAGAGTGGAGAGTGGAGAGTAAAGGGCAGAGGCTTAAACTGAAAGCAAGTGGTCTCAAATTGTGTGAGAACTCTGATGTAGCCCAATAGAACAGTCAAGAGAAGTGTGTGAGTGCATTGCCAGGCTTCCTTAGTGAACAACAGCCAAAAAGGCTTAAGAAGCTTAGGAGAATGAATTACCCAGACCAAGTTATCTTTAAGTGTAAAGGAACGCTGGAGTATCTGTATGCAGACTTGACAGCCTTGAAACAAGACATCACCAGGATGTTAATCTGTGTGGTAATGAGATAGGTCCACGTCAAATTGAGGAACTAGTTTGGACAAGACCCCGAGGGTAGTTGTGTGTGCTGCTGGGGTTTGAGCCCTTAAATGCTTGAAGCAAGTCATATGTCAACTCTCACAGAGCTGGAAAGCAACAAGGTGACTCTACAAAAAGCCCATGTGAGGAGGAAACTGTGGAGCAAGTAAGAGTATATGGTTCCCACAGACTCGCACTGATGTATGAGCACTAAGGGCCTGCTCTGATCAGAGACCTTGCTCCGGTCTTGTTGTAGGGTTCTATTCTTTGCAGAAACCGTAAAGGCTTTAAGCATTGTGTCCTCTTTCCTGGGCTGGAGGTCAGGCCTGATGCTATTCAAGCGCTGGACAACTGAGGAGGAATGGACAAAGAGGACAACTGCATTTACAGGCTCTGTGCTGAAAGATACACATCTTTTTTCCTTAAAATGTTAAAGAGTTCATCTTTAATTTTGTATAGCTTCTTATTTGCAACTGCAGGAAGGAAATGTGGGTTTAAGTGATTTTAATCTGATGTTTTTGTTTTAAACAAAAATAATACTAAAAATAAGCTGTTATTAGTGTGCAGTTCTATAAATYTATGTTGTAACTAATTTCCATAGCAACATGATCGTGTCATATATTCTGGATTACAAACCAGAGGGAAAAGGGATGGGAAAGGTACTCAAGAAAGAATAGAGAGCAAAAACTGTCCTGATTATTGCTTGAAGCTTGAATGTTCTTATTAGTCCAATTTGTTTAAACAATGTTTATTCGTAGGCAATGTTGAGGATCCAGCCAGGCTGCACCTGCCTCCTCAGGCATGCTCAGACACAGTCTGGGATTGCACATGTTCCAGGGAGAGCAGGGTGGGGTTCCTCCAAAAGACAGAACCTTCTGCTGGGAGGAAGTTTCAAGCTGTAACTTGCAAAATATGTACAACGCATTACTGTAAAACTCAAACCATTAGAACACTGAAGATCTAGGCAGAGCTGCAACTAATCATGCAAAAAGCTGAAAGCAATTGCTCTTTGTATTAAGCGTGCAGTTCTCAAGCAATGCTGTTATCTCTTCTAGCATAAGGAAAGGCAGGTACACAGGAACACGAGAATTTCTGCATCATTTCCTGGTACTTACCTGTCATACAAGACACCAGACATCCTATCAAAGATGCTGACTAATGAATCTGTCTTAGGTTGCAGATCCTTCTTAGCACAATGTGACTAGAGGTCCAAGGATCACATAACTGATACTATTCCTTACRGTTCCTTTTCTTCCTGCCTCGCCTCCAGCACTGAGTACAGATGAACAGGTACAGCTGCAAGAGCAGGAGGAGAGCTGACTGCAAAGGGGAAGGGAGGGAGGGAGAAAAGAGCCACTCGAAACCACAGCAAATGTTTGCCAAAAATGAGTATTCGTACATACTAAGGTACAGCTCTTGAAAGGCTGCTTCCTATTGATAAGATACAAGGAATAATCTTTCCTTGAAGGCGGTGGGATAGAATAGATGCACTAACTGGTCTGTCTTATCATTGTAGTCTGAGTTCTTCAGAGAGGAATTATCTTTACATATAACAAAGAGTCGGGCATATCAACATCACTGAACAAATAATAAAAAATATTCCAGAATTTATTTCTGTACAAAGATGAGAGTTTTTCAACTGTTTTAATGCTAGCTGTTTTGCATTTTTTTTTACAGAAACAAGAGTTACAGACACTGAGGAAGAAATTTTTAAGAGATGTCTAGCATATCAAAGCTAAATCAAATAAGCCCATAACATCTTACACTCAGAGGCCCATATTTTCCATTAGCAGACCAGACAGTCATGCTTCCCACTGCCTCCTTGTTCTGCCCCTAGCTCTGACACAAATCAAACCTACAGAAGCATGCTGTCCTTACCCCAACTATGTGCCAGTCTGGACATGTTCAGCTGAACACCTGGGATAAACTATAATCTTTCCTCCTGTTACCACAATGTGTGCCATGSAGAATGAGATTGCCCCAGACAGGTCTTGAAGACAGCAATTCAAAGCAGCCCATCCTGTCTTTGATTTGAATGTGCTGTGCTTTCCGTCCTAGCCAAAGGGGAGCTCCTACCTCTGACACACAGGTATGCACTCTCCTTCACCCCAGCCCTCAGTATGTTGCATCAGCAGGAACTGTAACAGCCTCCAGCCTTGGAGCTATCTGAGCAAAGGACACAGGCTACAGGCAAATGGCCTGGCACCTGCATCACCCGAGCAGTGAGTTCCGAGTTCAGCCCTGTGCAAGTCATTACGACAGCTTGCTTCTGTCCCAGAGGAAGGGAGATTAGCAGTTGGGGCAGTAACCAAAGGCCACAGTCTCCCTCACTCTGATAGCTGTTTGCTGCATGATCGTGGTTAAAACACACTAGATTACCCATCTGGAAAATGATAAACTAACACAGAGAGTCTAGGAATGCCTTCACTCCTTCCTGGGTGCAGTCCTGAATTAGCATAAGCAAAGTACTGGCCAGCTTTGCGTAGAAAGACCTTACTTACAGAAGGACAAAACACTATTTTGGCTCCAAAACAGCCTTGCGGCCAGCCCCCCAAGGAGAAACCCCCATCTCCTCTGGCCAGTCATCTGCAGTGCAGAGGAGGCAGCTGGAGGCAAAAGCAGGCTCCTAAATCAGCAGTTTGCCTGAGGAGCGAGCAGAGGTTAGCAGCATGGCTGCTTTCTCTGCACATTCCTCCGGTGACGCTGCTCATTACCCAGCATGCAGATAACCCTGAGTCAAGGCTTTGGTATGAGCGGCGCTGCCAGGAGCTGCGTGCTCCAAATAGAGGGTTACAGTTTAAGCTGAGGTGAGGCGCCTTGCCCAGCCAGCTGCACCCTGCCTGCCGCCCCCGCTCGGCTCCAGCGGCCACCCCTTCACCTATTTGCAGAGAAGGAGCCTTCCAGTCCCTCCCCTTGCCCCCGCCACTCGCCCAGGGATCATTCTCATCGAGCAGCTCTCAGCTTAACAGTAATCCCGAGGCGCTCAGCGGCTGCTGCTAACTCCCACCCTCTGCGCCTCCCCCGCCGCCGCCGCGCACCCGCCTGCAGGTCCCGCGCAGCGGCAGAGCCGCGGCGCCCGGGGCCACGCCGGCACGTCCCACTCCCCTCCCCATGCAAGGCGAGCGGCGGGTYGCACGGCTCCCGCGGCCCGGCCCGGCTCGGCCCGGTCCAGCCCAGCTCGGCTCAGCCCGGTGCCGGCACGCCACAGCCGGGCCGCACCGCTGGGCACCGCAGCGCATGGTGGAGGGTCGCCAGCCTCGGCGGCGCTCGGGCAGCCGAGCAAAGCCCCAGGCCTCAGCGCTGGCAAAGGCAGAGGGAGCAAAGCAACAGCCGGTAGAGCAGGCTCAGAGCCGACCAGCCCAGCGCCCCGGGCCCTTGCCAAGGGAAGAGTGCCAGCTAGAGAAAAAGTTGCAGCTCTCCATTGTTGTTTGCACTGGGAAGGGGAGAAATGCAGTCTCCTCACCCCAATCGTTATTAAACCCGATCAGTGTGGGAAGAGGTTGTTTTCTGAAAATAACTTGTGATTCATGGGCAACAGTGGCTCACAGCTTCTTTGAGATTCCTTCGCACAGGAGCGCGTGTGGCCGTGCTGGGCAGCGGGGGGGAAGGGCTGTGAGCAGATGCCAGATCAGCTGAAACCTAAGACGCTTGACCCTCCTCACCCCGGCCCGCTCCCGCCTCCGCCAGCAGCCCCGCAGGGGCGCTCGGGGCGGCAAGGCACAGAGCAGCGAGGGGACCAGCCCTGGCCCGCCGCAGGCTCTGCCCGGGCAGAGGGGCGTTTGGGGGTGGCTGCAGCCACCGTCAGCAAAGCACGGTCACACCAGCAAGGCTCACTTGGCTAAGCCAAGCACGCTAGTCAGACGGGCAATCTTGCACCTCCCRGCGCCGGGTTGCGCAGCCAGTCCGACCAGTCGGAGACCCGCGGCTGGCCAGSCTGGTGACCAGCATCCTCCCCCTCCCATTCGCACGTCTAACTGCTCCACAGTCCCCCGAATGGCGGARAGGCCGGGGTTTGCTCTCAGAAGCTTGACGCGACATGTAATCCCTGAGCTTCTTCTTGCGGGGGCAGGCAAGGCTGGTGCAGGAGAGGGGGCGGCTCGGCCCCGGCAGGCAGGCAGCACGGGCCGGGCGGTCCGGCGGGCAGGCGGCAGGGGCTGCCCGCCCGGCTCCTCTCCTGGGCAGGCGGCAGGGGCTGCCCGCC
>NW_028185927.1:8427336-8430556 GCF_003343005.1 Rhea americana
GCTCCTCTCCTGGGCAGGCGGCAGGGGCTGCCCGCCCGGCTCCTCTCCTCGGAGGAGCCGAGCGGCAGCCTCCCTCGGAGCGCACACACCAGAGCCCTCTCCTAAGGCATGCACCAGGCAGAAGACCTTGCCTGCAATTCTCTTCACGTCACCCCATCAACAGAGGCACTCCCCTTCCTCATCTGCATTACAGGTTTTAATGAAGCGACTGAAACAACAAAATCTCAGTACAGAGTTTTCAGAGACCTTGAAAATAAACCCAGCATTTTTATGCAGTGTCTGTTTCTACACACGATGGTATAACTATGCCCTCTGCATCTTCCAGGGGATGACTGTAAGGACAACTATGTAGGTATAGAGCTATGTTTTGGGTAGAAAATGCATGCTGTAATGTATTCTGATGGCTGAACGCCAAGGGGGAAGCTGTTCTGCTTCAAGAATAGCCTTACAAGAGTCAGCATTACAGTGACAGTTCAGTATTCTGCTGCAAATCTACAGGATGTGTCACTTTGGCAGAGAAAGAGGCTGCTAATGCACAACACAAACCACCCTGCTATGAATGGAGAATGGCTGCATACCACCACCAAAAAAAAGAAAAAAGAAAAGGCAAGAACTGGAGAAGGGGGAAGCTGCAAAGCGACTCCTGCATAGTAAGCTGGGAACTGAAGAGACAAAGCCCTTTTCCTTGAGGAGAAGAAAAACTCATCTCGCAAGACATGTAAAGAAGTAAAGACAACCCTTTTCCAGTGACTACCGCAGCTTTGCAAAGCTGTGCTGGCAGCCAGCCTATTTGAAGAGACAGCAGTTTCAAAACAACGTTAGTCTTGACTAGTTTGGAGCTCGGATGTTGAAGGGAGGGAGGGGGAGGAAGAGCGTGCTTGTATGCATAACATTGCTATGCAAATAAAAAAGGTAACAAGATTTGCACTAAATGATACCAGTTAGCACTGGAGAACTCAAGGCTCCTGGTGGAACTGTGTAGTATTTTCCCCAAATGGACATATCATCTCTTCACTGCACAAACACTTCCATCTCCAGCTCACACAGAGCTGCCAACGCTTAAAAACACAAACATCAAGTGACACACGTGTTCTAACCCATTTCTTAGAAAATAAGGCTGCAGAGCTATTAAAAGAAATGTCAAGAATAATCTGACTGGAAAAAAAATCTCCTTGGGAAAATAAACCATTTAAATACTTCCCTATTACAAGAAGGAATGAGAGCACAACAAATGACCATCTGGGTAAACAAGCTCACATACATGATTTATTCAGGCAAACATTTGGCTTTACCTTAAATAACTGGCAAATATGGGAGAGAGGAGCATTACTGTAAAATACAGAAATCAACTGAATCTCTGTTACTGAGATCACTCTACAGCTTCCCTTTCCCCCTCCTCGAAAAGAGGTTACAGCTTGTTTGTCAGCTGTGGGCATCTTCAAAAAGAGAAAAGCCTATGGAGTGGGTTCAAAGAAATGCTGGCTAATATGCCCAGACTGGCTGTTTAATGAGCCGGAGTAAAATAAAAGGTCACATGGTTACAAAAAACCATCCATACAACAAATGCCCTGTAGCTATGGTTAACTTTAATTAACTGCAGTATTACAATTTATTTCAGGTTTATTTTCCACGTTATGCTCACTGCCCCTTAACTTTGCTTTGCCTGCTAAAAATCCAACTGAGGTTCTCACAAGTGGACTTATGTTTTAAAAATTCTAACTCCTAAAAGCTTTTAAAGAATGCTTCTCAAATAAAGAAATCCACCAAACTGAGCTCTCTTTAACTCAAACTATTGATGTCTGATTTAAAGATTAGAAGAGCAGATCTGTTTATATAAATCAGGGTATTCACACTTCTGTGACAAAATTAGTTGCTGAATAACTAGTAGTTCTTCTGTTTTAATGGCAGTTGCAATTCACACATGAATATTACTTCTCTCTCTACTAGGGTTAAAGTCAAATTTCATCGATGTGTAGGATTTTTTGCTCCGTGAGTCAATAACCACAATTTTAATCCCCCTATCTGTTGATCTGAAAATAGAATTGCTGTGTCGTTAACTGCACGTTTAAAAATAATTTAAATTAGGATCAGTACAAATCCAGCATCTCCCAAAAGTATAATTTGTATCCTATAATTAACTCAAAACATTCTTTCTGTGCGTTATTCACTCAAGTTCATTACATAGGTTATGAGATTTTTAAGTACCTACATATCACTTGGCAGAATAAAAAAATACAAAATACAAGGTCGTTATCTAAAATCACAAATACGGAGATGTCAGAGAACAACTCAGAACATAAGCCCCCTTGCACACACACAGAATATCTGGGCTCTGTACCTACACACAAGCGAGCAGAGACCCAAAGCACACTAAGCATACAAGGTTTCCACCATTTCACTTATCCCTTCCACCAGGTATACAAACAGAAAATGCCTGGTTAACAGTAACTAGATACCAAGTGTCATTTAGACTTTTTAAAAGTACCTCCACATCATAGTGTTGTTTTTTTCATGGATCCTAAATGTTCAGTAAAATCCAGATATAATAAACTATGACACTGTTGCATTCAGAATATCTCTATTCTATTACTCAAACTGCAAAGGATTTGTGTACTGCTGCTGTTTGCGTTTAGGGATTTCTATCTTTCCTCCATTTGCCTCACTGGAAAGGACAAAGTTCACACTAGGTTTGTTTGCATTTTCTAGCCAATGTGAGGCCTGTGTATTTACTTTGCCTGTTGATCACCTAATAGGTATTCCACAGCTCCCCAATCTGCAGAAAATGCAAATATCATATAATATACTTAATTATACAACGAATCACAGACAACCCTTGCCAGAAGGAATGCATTTCAATTCAATGCTTTAAGGCAGCTTCCTCCACCTCAATACACAACACAGCCCCTGAAACTGTTCACCAACTCAGCTTATCAATCTTAAACCAATGTCTGAAAGAGGTAGCCATCCACCAGCTGCAACACCAACTACAGAAGCTGTCAGCCCCCACCACACATTTTTGTGCTGTGCTCAGCTACAGTCCTACATTATCAAGAGTCTAGGTCTAACACTGACTGAGCTTCAAAAATCAATTTTATAATTATTAAAATTAACCACGTGATGCTGTTTTTTTGCAAAAAAAGGTTTAATCTCAAATTTCAAGCCTTATTAAATTGCATAAGCAATGGATGCATCCTGTATTGCAAACACTGTTTGCAGCTGG
>NW_028185927.1:8430571-8433775 GCF_003343005.1 Rhea americana
GGGAGGAGGAAATGAGATGCAGAAACAGTAAATAGAAAATGCTTAGTCAGCAACTGTTACTGCAACATTAAAGGTGAAATGTAAATAGGCAAAGTGCCAAGATTTAGATAAGTTTGGTAACACCACCAACATCATCTTTGTACTATATTAATGTGAAAATGTGTGTACAAGTACCACAATTATCACAATGAACTACAGGCTCCTGATATAATTGAGACTTTAAAAAAGGCAGCATGGCTTGCATATGCTGCCTAAGTTMTGAGAAAAATAAAACTTGCTACTCAGGAAGTATTAATATCAATTGAATTTATTACAATTTACTAAGCTCCAAGGCACATTACAGTGTTCTGTTAACTACAGAAATGTATAAAGGACAAACAGAGCATGTTTTTCATGTACAGCATTTTGCTCTACTGTTCAAAAGCATCCGTGCATCAATAAAAGCAAAAACAAAAAACACATGAAGAGTAAAAACGTTCAGATCAATAGAAACAAACTGAAACATCTTCCTTACAAACTTGCAACAAAAAAACACCCTCCCCCCAGAGCCATCCCACCATTTTGCAAACAAAAAAACAAAAAACGAAAAGAAATAAAGTGAAAGACTAACACTCAGGGCTTGTAAAACATAAGCTGTCACCATTTTTGTAGCAATTTTTAGGCATCAACACTGGCCTTGGCAAAAAAAGAAAAATTTTGTGTTTTTTTTTTTTTTTTTTTTTTTGCATTTTTCTTCTTTCAGAGAAGTGCATACATTTACAAAAATACACACCAGCAGCAGGTAATCGCTAAGGGCTATTAACTTTGTACCTAGCCAACACACTGCCAAAGAAATGAGAACAGGTATTATGTAGTAACCAAACAATATTATATTCTGTTTAACAAAAACCAGCTCTATCCTTCAAATGAAGAAGAGTACATACCTTTGTTTCAAAATATAGAAACATACGACGAAAATAATGTCTATACATAAGACTAACTTTTGCAGTTTGTTATATTCACAATTCTACATCTTCAGGAGTCTGAAGGGATTGGATTTCCTATTCAAGGGTCTCTCTCCTTTTTCACTTTAACGTCCCCAGCTAAAATGGTAGCGATCTCACCCTGCATAAATGCCCAAGGCACGTTGGAACCTACTAGGGGGCATTTCTCTCCGCTGGGGCAGTAGACTTCGCCGGTCGCCCCTTGAGCCTTGATGCTCTCTCTGGAACAAGGGAAGCAGAACTTGTGGCTGGGCACAGAGGGGCACTGAACAAAGTGGGTGTCCTCCAAGCGTTCGTGGCAGATGGTGCAGCACAGGGGCCCGCTGTTGGCCATGGGGGAGTCCGGAATGTTTTGGGGGTGCACTTGGTCCATGGCGGGGTGGGTGCTGGGGGGAGGAGGGGCCACTTGCAGGTTCATGTCCCCGTTGCGGGAGGCCAGGCGGCGCTGGCCCGGCACAGAGGCTGGCGACACGGGGCTGCTGCTGTTCCTGCGGGTGGACGTGGTGGAGTGCACAGAGCTGCCGTCCTTGGGCGAGTGGGCATTGCCCAGCGTGTCCGCCACCGACATAAGCGCGGCCATGGGGGACTGTCCGTTCTGGGGGGCGGACTCGGGCGGCGTGGTCCGGTTGGAGTGAGCCCCGAGGGGCGGCGGCGGCGGCGGGGGGCCCCCTCCGTGCACCGCCCCGAAGCCCCCGGCCGACATGGTGAGCTTGAGCGCTTCGCTCTGGCTGGCCATCCACTGCTGCCGCTGCTGCTCGTCGCTGAGCTTCAGAGCCCCCTCGGCCGAGTCCGAGGGCTCGGGAGACGCCTTCCTCTTGCGCATGGCCCCGCCACCACTGCCGCCGCCGCCGCCAGGGCCCCTGGAGGTGGCGGCGGCGCCCTGCGCCCCCGCGGCGGCKGCACTGGGCCGCGGCAGGCTCACCAGTGCCGTGGGCAGCATGGGGCAGCTGGCGTCCAGGTAGGGCTGCGGCAGCATGTCAGCGCCCACCAGCTCCTTGAAGAAGCGCACGGACTCAGGCAGCAGGTCCCCCAGGAGCCGCCAGTCGCCCGAGCCATGCTTCTTCTCGTACTCCAGGTACTTGAAGCCCGAGGAGAGGCCGCGGCCGAAGTCCTTCATGCAGTCCTGGTACATCTGCTTGGCCACGCCGGAGGCGCTGGAGAAGACAGTGCCGGAGCCACTCGGGTACTCGATGAAGAGCTTCAGCTCATAGTCCATGCCCGGCTTGGACACAGCGTCAAAGGCAAATACACGGCCAAGCAGGGCGTGATCCTTCTTGAAGCGCACCTCGTAGGGGGTGCAGCCAGCCAGCGTGAGCAGCGTGTCCCGCACAATTTTGGGCTTGCTGGCCCACTCCTCAGCCCTGTTCCGCAAGCTCTCGCTGAGCTCGGCCAGCGCCTCCGCGTTGCGCTGCTTCTCCTTCAGCTCGCGCTCCTGGTCGCTGCTGGACACGGAGCCCGGCCGCTTGCCGCAGGCCTCGGAGGATGAGCCGCCACTGCCGCCAGCGCCGCCGACGCCGCAGGTGCCCCCCTGGGAGGAGGCGGGGGGAGCCGGCGGTGCCCCGCCGCCGCGGCCGCTCAGCCCGCCGTGCGGCGGCGGCAGCGGCACGCCGGAGGCGGCCGGCCCGTTCAGCAGGGTCTGTGGCAGCAGGCTGGGGGGCACGTTCATCTGGGCGCTGGCGGCCCCCGGCGGCAGCCCGGCCACCAGCCCCCCGTGCGCCCCGCGGCGGGAGGAGGACGAGGAGGACGAGGAGTTGGGGCTCTGCCGGTTGAGCTCCGGGGGCCCGTCCTCGGGCGGCTTGGGGAAGCCGTTGGGCCCCCCCAGCCCGTTGGGCAGACGGGCACCGTGGCTGCCGCCCAGGCTGCCCGGCGGCGGCGGGTACTCAAAGCGGCTGCGCTGCTCGGCCGCCGCGGCGCTGAGCCCGTAGCGCTCCAGGCTGGACTGGGGCAGCCCCGCCGAGGCTGCCTTGGAGGAGGCGTCCACATGGTTGAGCTGCTGCTGGGCCGCCGCCGCCGCCGCCGCCGCTTCCTTGGCGGAGAGCGACACCGCCTTGACGCCGACCGGCGGCGGGGGGCCCGGGGAGCGGCCGTCCTGGAAGCAGCCGTGCGCCCGCTTCAGCTGCCGCGCCGTGTCGATGACGAACTCCACCCGGTCGGCGCCCTCGTAGTTGACGCAGCCGCGGCACACGGGCTCCGTGAAGTCCCAGATCATGGCCCAGGGCAT
>NW_028185927.1:8434768-8439596 GCF_003343005.1 Rhea americana
GCCTCGTGCCCAGGCCCGAGCGCCCGCGGACCGTCCCGCTTCGCCCCGCGACAGCTGCGCGGCGTCCTGCCGCCGAGGCTTTCCGCGGGATTTCCGCGCGCGGCGGCGGCCGCGGCAGGCGTGTGGGGGATCCCTCGCTAATGTCTGATTCCGTGCTGCTCTCTCAGCGATCGCGGTGACAGAGTGACACAGTTTCAGTGAGCCCGAGACTACATCGGAAGCTCTTCCGCTTTTGATTTGTTTAAATCAGCCATTTTGCTGAGTGTTTAGGGCTGGGCTGGGAAAGAAAGCGCGGCGCGCTGCTCAGGGTTGTAAGGGAGGCCAGGCAGGTGAGCAATCGCTGTGATCTCATCTCGCTAACGCAGAGGGACGCAGGATTTCCCCAGCGCTGTGAGAGTACAGGGCTTTTTCTATTTCGCCTCTTAAATAGCTTGCTAACATTTGCATAACAGTGGTAACAGTCAAATTACTCAAAGCAGCGTCGATTCATGCAAATAAGTCGTGAACTGATTTCACACGGAGGAAAATAAGGCAAAGCGAAGCCGCTCTGCCGCCGACGGCGATCCCGAAAGTTGCCCGCTCGCCGCCCGCCTCCGCGGTCACGCTGATGCCCACGCTCGACAGGAGGGGCTACGCACAACCCACTCGTATGCTCGCTGCAGCCGGTCTCTGCTTTTGCAAACACCGGAACTGCTGTCCACTTCCAAAGAATAATAAACTTTCCCTGCCGGGACTCGACTGCGAGGGGGCGCGCAGGCTGCTCGGCGCGCAGCACGTTGCGCCACTCGCGCGCACTCGGGTCGCGCGCGGTCCTCGGTGCCCGGGGACCGGCTCCCGCCGGGGACTCCGCGTCACGCGCGGGGACGTGCAGGCTCTCCCAGCGAGGCTCCGCGGGACACATTTCTTCCCTTCAGTATTTCTTCGTCGTTCCTTTGTTGCTTAAAACGCCGAAAAATGTCCATTACCGTTTTCCCCTCCACGCTTTAAAGGGACTCCAGATTTCCATGGCACGGCGCCACATCTCCCCCGTATGCGTGCACACACCCTCCCTCCGGCGATTTAGCACCGAGTATGAAAGATACCTTGTATTCTGTTAATGACATTTCAAAACTCACATGACTAAACGTTGTTTCCTCAAATAATTCCATTCCTTTCATATCCCCAATGCATCTCACTTCCATTTTTAGTTGTCTAAAACGTTTTATATGTGTCTAGTTATAATCTATAAAGCTGGCAAATGAATTTGATATGTATGTGATCTGAATTATTTTAAAAGGAAAGCTTAATTAAATGCATACACTAAAGTTACAGAAATGGTAGAAGCAGATAAAATATAGYAAGAAAACCAATTCTGATGAAGTGACTTTTTTTACAGACTCTTGCAGAAGCAGCAAGTAGAGATAGAAAACTCTCTGAAATATCTGAATCTTCTATATGCAAATGGCTGAAGAAGATGAGCTAAAGTAGACTGGATTTCACACTTACAAATTTCACATATAAAACTGTGGACGTTACAGATGCTTTGCAGAAGCAAGCTTCTAGTAAGGCAGACAAAAGCTGGTTAAAGTCAAAGTCTTTGCTTTCAGCCATAGTAGTTTAATGATGGCTGTAGGATTTCTACATTAATATGACTTGACTAAACAAGCATGTGTTCACTCTGATTCATACTAGAAGGTCAGCTCCTCTCCCTTTACTGCCCTGTGTTGATCTTCACATGAGAAGCAGAACGGGGCTCTGGGAAAAGGTCAGCCTCTGCTTGAAAACTCAGGTTGATAGAGCTGAGGCTTTCCTCTTCATCCTGAATGTCTGCAAATACAGAACTGCAGAATATCCCGACTGTATTTCAATCCCTGGCTTGTACAAACACAACAAATGACAAGGCACTCTGTGCCTGAACCACCCCTTACCCTGGCTCCTCACTCCTCCAAATCCTCCTGCAAGAAAGGCCTTTTTTGGTAACGCTCACCTCACAGTAACAGACAGACTTCTTGGCTCACAAGAGGAGTCTTTATAGTGGGTGTAAATAAAATCACCTTAGATATAATCTAGCCTCAGAAAACCATTTTCAGGTGCTGTCAACTCCCTTTATAGTTTGTGAATAGAAAAAAAAATGCAGAGATTAGCATCTGTGACCCAGCCAAACTACCTTTACTTTTACTTGAAGGATACATAGTTGTGGAAATATGTTTGCTTTTCCGTAATGATTAAACCTTGATTTAAACTTTGGTCATGGGCACGTACTGTACCATTACGCAAGCAGCACTTAAGGATGAAGTGTCAGCATAGCAACGATATGGCTAGCAGTACTGGTGATCTCCGCAAAGCTGATTGATGAAGAGAACTRTAATGTAAATGCAAATAAATGCCGTGCTGTGGCACCTTCACAGGGAACAAGTTGTCAGTATCAATCTAATCTGTTAGGGGAAAATAGATTGAGCGATGGCAAAGCTAAAATCTATGGCAGCACTCTTCCTGCAAGAGTAGCAGTGTGCCTTTCTGCTCACCTTCCATCTTTCCTGTCCTTTGCCATGTGAATGGTGGGGCAGGAGCAATCCAGATCAGTCTTGCTGGATTTATGCTAAACATGTCTGGTGTTTATTTAGCTCTGAAATAATCCAGGAATTAAAATTACATTTGGAGGAGGAAAAGAGGAAGTCCAAACAATGAAACCATTCAGGTGCCTGATCTGTCCAGATGAAAGAAAGAAGCAAGCAAACAAAAAATAACGTAAGAAAAAACAGACGGTAGCTTGTTTAATAAGAGGGAGGGGAGCGCAAGGAGGGACTCAGCCAGAGCAGCGAACAATTGATACATATGTATTTCTTTTTGCGCAAAAACGCCAGTCAGCACTTTGGCTGCAACATTAGGGATTCTGCATAGATTGCCCAAAGTTTACTACCTGTCAGCAGCCCCAATGGCCAAGGAATATAATCTTCACTATCTGAGGTAAAATCTACTAACTCCTTCCTTTCAGTGCTAGGATAAAATGTTACCATCCAGTAATTCCTTTCCTTCATTCCTATTACCCACTTTATTTTAAAGTACACACGCACACATACATCTGTGTAACATTAAAACAGCAGGTGAAATTGGGATTTAAAAAGAGGAAACAATGATCATAAGAGGCACGGAGTGTGTAAATAGAAACTGGCCAGCACCTTTCTTAGAGCAACTTGCAGGTATGGGAAGTAGAGGGTGCAATGCACCACGAAGGACAGAAGAACGACAGAACCTATGGCCAGGCCAGCTGGGCTTTGTTCTGTGTCATTATCGCGCATTAGCTTCCAAAATACTAGGGTTATTATTGATTTTGATGCAGAAGGAGTATTGTTTATTATTGATCAGCAGTCCAGTGTTAATTATGAGGAATATAGAACAGTCCCAAAGTTTGCAAGCAGTAATAATCAGGAAGGAGCCCATGATCTCAGCAGTTTGGGAACCAACAGTCTTGCTCTAAATGCTCACAGCCTGGTAATACATTTAACTCCTTCCTGCTCGCTTTATGAGGTTTTGGCACATAGTTAGTGCAGCAGTCACAGCAGCTAGTTTTTCTAGAGGCACTTACCTGCAGAAAGGGCTCTTTCCTCGGTGGTGAAAACAGCAAGCCACAGCTGAAAAAAAAATACAAGAAGCAGAAAGGAAGAGCACTCTCAAGAGTATGAGTTACATGGATTTGCCTCGATACTGCAAATAAAATAAAATCCATCATAATCAAATTACTGGCTTCAAAACAACACAGAGATTAGCAATGAATGGAACAGTTGGTAGTAAACGGATCTATTCATGAAATCAAAACACAAACGGTCCAGGAAGGAGGTGCAGAATTTTGTCAAATTAAAAGTTAAACAACATTGTCTTGTACTAGGAGCTGCCAGGAAGTGTCAAAACACTTAATTACAAAGAATAGGAGTGTACTTAGGTGTTTCTGTTTATCATTTCAGTTCTCTTCACATCATAGTCCTTTTTTTTCCCTAACATTTTTCAGGTATTGAGTCCTGTTGACAGATGAAGAACCTACCACTTTCCCACTGAGGACTTCTTCCTCCCCCCCTCCCCCCCCGCCTTTAACCTGCAGCACTGACACACTTCTTAACTGATATTTCCCTGTCATGTTTTCTGTTTTTACCATCCACATTTCTCCTTTCCACTCCCTTCTGCGCTAGAGCACACAGCATGACCCTCGCTTGGCCAGGACACATCACTGACGCAGGTCGTCCTGCCTGGAAGCCCAGATGCCGAGGAGGGTGCCAGGCTCCGACCCACATGCACAGCCAAGATAACTTGCAGCCTCGTGACCACACAAATCTCTCATTTCTGCCCTGGAAAGTTACGGCTTTTCTTTGAGATCCACCCCGAACCGATTTTTATACAGCTATTTTTATGGGTTTAAAACTCGTCTGAGAGCTCAGATTTCTGTACGTTAACCTTTGCCAAATCTTACAGTGCAAAATAAGACACCTATGATTAATTCTGCCTGCTCCGCAAGGGACTAAGTGACTGGATAGCATGTTTAATGCTAGATACGCAGAGGCTGGGTTCTCCACTGTTGTTATTTTTGCTTTATCCCTGGACTGTTTTCGTCTTACATCCTGTGGATGTAGTAAACAATCAACAATAATGAATCAACTGAATCAGTACATTTTTAAGGCTATTCCCACTGAGAGCCACTTGCACTTTCGTGACAGTTAAGAATCTGCCAAACATTAGCTTAGTTACCAGCAAGACAGGCTCCCCCCCTCACTTCACCCCATACACAGATTGTTTATCAAAACGTGCTGCCAAGAAAAATATCCCTGCTTTTGGCCTCCACCAGTGATTAATAACACTT
>NW_028185927.1:8439756-8443460 GCF_003343005.1 Rhea americana
AGACAGAATTGCACTATCTTAAGTTATTTCACATTATAACCTCCTTTTCCTCTGTAACTAGGCCATCTGAAAGAATTAAACCACTTTTTCTCCAAGACTACATTAAAAATGCTGATTAATACTGTAACTGAAAGAAGGATGTTATGGACACAGGATGAGGGTGAGAACAGAAAGGAGGAGGAAGGCAGTTCTTTTATTAGGACATATCAAGATGAGCTATGGGGGGAAACAGAGAGGAAAAAAGATCATTTACTTTCTTTTCAAAGACTGTTGGTAGAATTCCTAAGGGAGACTAAGTGCCAAAATTAACTGTCTTGGTGTATTACTTTTAGACACCACTGCCTGGGTGAATTAAGTCAAGTCTTCAAGCAGCAGCCAAAGATAGCTGCAAGCTGAACAAGAGGCACTACATTTCCTTGTTTTGTGGTGAAATTCACAAATTTGTGGAGATTGTCTTTGCTCTAGGGGTTTTTTCATCCCTCTTTCTCCTTCTGGGCTATTTTTGCTATTTTTTATTTGGCACTATAAATGTGTTTTGTAATGGGAAGGCAAGGTAAGAAACAAGCAATATTTTAAGAAAAACAAGAAAGGAAAAGTTAAAAAACATGTTCATATGTGCTTGCATGTATATTGTATCTATTTCTATGTAAACACATGTTATATACACATATATACACATATATAAATCTTTTTTATAAGGTATTTTTCATTACTCTATACTCCAGAACATATTATTTGGTAAAATATAATAAGCAGCTCCTGAACAGTGGGATATAGACTAGTGAAAGCAGTTTACTGAAATTAATGATGCTGGATTGAACCAAACCTTCCCTTTGGAATTAGTGCCAGACATAGTTTTCCTGAACTCTGTCCAACTGCCTGAGCGACAGACAATTTTCATTCTATTTGTGCTAAAGGCTTATGACTAGTGCTGGAAAATGAAGCCCTTGCCCTCGATCTCAGTGCAGATTAAAAAAAAAAAAAAGCAGAACTGGGCCAATTTGTCTCCTCTGCCAACAGAACCCTTGTGCTTTGGGTAAGGCAAAACAATAAAAAGTTCACATGAAAACTCTCCATTGAAAGGAAACCCACTAAGAGCCATGCATCCCTGCTACGTTCATCAGCCAGTTTCCGAGATTCTCACAATGTCAGCAAAATGCAGAGGKTAAGGGCAGAAAATATTTATCAGCCAGCAATATCTACTCCTTTTTCTATTTCATGTCTCACTGTTGTGTATGACGATGATTGCTAAAGAATGCTCCACTGTAAATTACCATGCTTTCTTTTCTACTAACACTGATCTCCTTTACACCCTCGTACTGCATGCAAAATTTGCAGGGGGTTGTGCAGCCCCTGTTGTCAGAGTCCATTCTGTTCCTGAAGGATGAAATACACATTTGACACACACACATACACACACACACACACACACACACACACACACACAGAGTTATAAACAGTGGCTATACTGTACTGCTGTCAGCCAACTAATCTGTGATTGCTTTTTCCTAGATTATTAATAAAATTAGAATCCCTAGCAGAAGGCGTTTGCTTTCATTGTACAGTCTGCACTTGTGACATGGTACATGTGGAAAATTTTGAGTGCACTGCAGTGAATGGTCTGGGGGTTAGTTTTTAGCTTCCGCTAAGCACCTGGCAGGCTGCCACTGCCGAGGGATTCTGGGAACTGAAAGGCTCCCGAGTACAAACTGCCAGCATTAAGCAGTCCTGACAGCTCTGCTCCTTCCACACTTGGCAGCAGTTCAAAGTGCTCTTTCATTTGAAAGGCTGGAAGGCTGCCATGTGCAATGCAGATTTGCTGTGCCTGCTCTCATAAGGAACTGATAAATGCCGTTGCTGTTGCCATGGGGACAGGAGGCTATCAGAATGGCCTTGTGATCTGCAGCCTCTCAGCTCTGCGGGGTTTTTTTTCCCCTCTTCCCTGAGATGGTGAAATAAATGTTCTAGAAAAGGTTAACTCTTGAAGGACAGGAAGTGCTGTTTTGAAAAGACAGGGTGAGGCTCCGTGCCTGGCTCTTCCAAAGTGCTGGGAACAAGATTAACACATACCTGCCAACTGTCCGTGTTTGGGAAGGACTGGCCTCGGGATTTTTTTAATGTCAGGAGGGAGGCAGACAGGCGGGGGGGGGGAGGAGGAGGAGAAGGAGGAGGAGGAGGAGGAGGAGGAAAGGCCTCCTCCCCACTTCGTCCCTTCAAAATTCTCTTCCAGTTCACGATTTCCCAGTATCATTAAACATCTGCCCCCTTTCTTCCCCTCAGTGTCCCCACATACAGTTTTCAGATGTTGGTGGAAAATAATTTACCACTGGATCTTGCAACATGCCAAATGCCTTTAGCTCTCATTAACATCACTGGACAGCTAGCAGGATTAGACCCATTATGTGGCCTCCATGTGTGGTTAATGTGGGTAAAAAGAATGAACAGTGTGATATAAAACTGCATGTTTAAAAGAGATCTTGGTGACAATGCAAGTCCTGAGAGTGAATCTCTGCTCGTCCTAGTTCCCAAGATTAGAATAAACACAGCCATGAGCTATGCACAGTTTGAGTGTGTGTATAAATGAGTGTGCATATCTACTTCTGAAGATACAGATAAAGATATAGGTGGCAAAAATTTTAGCCAGAATTTATACCTATTTTACTATGCATTCTTTTTTACACACTATTTTTTTYCTGCTGCAACAATAAATTTGGGTTCCCTAAAGACGTCTTGCTGCAGTTCAGTAAACTGAATGCTGCTTAAACAAGGCAAATTATGAGCATGACATTGCAGTGGGGAAGGGCAGACTGTGTCACTCCTCTCCCTGGCCACGCTGTGAGCTCCAGCACAGCACTTAGGAAGATCAATATGAGAACACAGCTGGGCTCAGAGAGCACACGGAAAAGCAACACATGTACATATAGTGACAGAAAACAAGAAAGATCATGTGGGGAATTTTGTTTATAGASTGGAATGTTATCAGTTTTGAGGGCTTTGCTTAAAACTGGTGAAAAAATCAAGAGCCTTCCAAATGAACAAATTTCCCCTTCCCTCCCTTATCTAAACATGGGTCTCTGCCCTTGAAAAATCGTATATTTTTATCTTTCCAATATATGAGAATTGTATCATATGAAATAGCACATTAAGATGGAAAAGACAGAAGGAAGTGAATCTCTACTCCACAAGCTTTCAACCCAAATTTGACAGATAGTCTGGTTAACCAGTTGATGGTAATCTGTAGCTTTTTCAAATAAGTACCATCAATCTTACTTATTTTAGTTTCACTTCACTTTAGTTTCACTATTATTTAGTGGATTCATTGTTTAAAAGCTTTTTGCCTGTGTATCTATCAAGCTAAAGTTTGAATGAAGAAAGTGCTCTTTTGAAAAACATACAAGGGATGTTATTTCAGAAACAAGAAAGAAATATATACATATACATGCACACACACAGCATTTTACCTTTTATGAATTCAATTTTAGCTACTATTTTCAAACAGATTAAGGCATCTGTGATTCTGAGTTTCATATCTGATATTAAATTCTGCTGGTTAAAACAATCTGCATATGTAAATCTAGATAAAAGCTAGAAAAAAATATTTGCAAGGCCATTTCAAAATTGCAAATAACGTTGCATTTCACAGGCCTTTGCACCAGACCAAGCTAGGCCAAAGGAAATATTTCTTCTTGACTGCTTAGGTTTTT
>NW_028185927.1:8443494-8481000 GCF_003343005.1 Rhea americana
TTTTTAGCAAATAAATACAAGGTTAACTGTAATTCTACTGTAATTTCTTTACCTGATTCTCTCTGGGTCCTTGCCTATGGTTGTCATGGCAATTTGATAATTCTGGCTTGCTCTCTACATATTCTGCTTGTCTTACTAGATTTCCTGATTATTCAGAAAACTCTTTTTAAAAAACACTTCAGTGTCTCCCTCTCTGCCCCCCTTCTGGGCTCAATCCTGCTTTTTCATTCCTCTAGCATAGAATAATGTGTATTACTTTGTTACAAATCTACTATGGTGAACCTGTTCACTCCACTTACCTGAAAATGGAGATAATGAGATAAACATACATAGTAGAACACTTCTTCCACTTTCTTTCATAGTCTATGATAGGGTATAGAGGCGCAGTGTGGAAAGATAACTGTACAGAGATTTCTTCTAAGGTTCTTGGATCTTAATCTTATAGATATTATTTAGGGTTTAACTGCTGAATTTCTGACAGCAGAATCATGTATTTAACTGTTACTTTTTCAAGTATGACAGATACATTTGTATCTAGAGTAAGAGAATTAGACTATATTCTTGCAATATGATGGAGTAAGAGCTATATTTTTGTTCAGGGGTTCAGTGACAATTTATGCCAGAAGAAATAAATTGATCATGCTGTGAACACAACGGTGCAAGCCAAAAAAAAAATGGACACTGCTAAGTAAAATTTAGCTTGGGTACGTAGTTACAAAATGGTTTATGTCATTAAATATTTGTGCATCTTTTGAAAGTACTCAGTGTTACATTATATATACATATTCTACATAAATATGTACTTTTTATATATATACACACACACATATATATATGAAAGTAGGCAAATCTGCTTTATTTTTGGCAATTGTTCTCCCATGGCCGCTACACGTTTTCTGGGATAAAAATACAGAGCTACCATATGTACCTATGACAATTTTGAACAATTTGCTTGAATATTCCATCCCCCATTCTTTCCTTTGTCTAGTCCCTGTACATTTAGCCTATCTGCTCCTCAAGGGTATGTATTTCACCGTGCTAATCCGTGCCTCACATAACTAAGCCCTACCATCGCAGAGAATTATTTCAAAGCAAATCATTCACCACTCAAAACTGAAACTATTGTCCAATTTATTATAATTTAGACCCAATAATTTCCACCATGCACTGTTTTTCTGAAAGTATCTGTATCACAGGAATCTACAAATTCTACTGTCTCTTCCTTGGTAAAATAATATCTCTGTTGCTTTAGTCTTCCTCTCTTTTTTCATTGGAAGGCACATTTGCATTTCTTTCTAAGTCAGTTTAACGCAATCATGCTGCTGGAATCTGTAAAGCGCTGGGCGCATCCCAAGCGCGGCAGCCGTCTCTGCGCCAGCCTGTGCCCAGGGCGCCTGTGATATCGTCTGACAGCTCGTGACATCACCTGCGCATCGCAAGACCCGCAAAGGCTGCTCTTCCTCCGTCACCGGGATTTAAAAGGTCTCACAGCTAGCACTTGGCAAATGACTGCAATGTTTCTACTTGATTTTAACTGTGAAAATGCAGCTAAAATACCTTTTATACATAGAAAAAAAGGAGCTATAAATCTAGTCGGAAGCTTTTCAGCCATCARATCTTATTTTCTTCCTATTTCAAATTTAAAATTTCCGTTTTTGGTAAAATAAAAATGGCAAATTTTATCCAGTTCCGAGATAGTGTAATAAATCTGTAGTGAACACATTTTCTGATATGTGCTGAAACCTACATATCTTCCATCACTACCGAGAAGAAGACAAGGTTTCAGTACATCACCTTTGGAACAGCTAATGTTAAAAATGTTCTTAAACTGACTTTAAATTCCTATTTGTTCATGTGTTTTTACAATGCAGACAGTGTAGAATCCCAATAGACCATATGCTTCATAACTAGCACAAAAACGATGGCCTCTGCCTCCTCAAAAAGAGATTGAACAGTGGAGTACTATATCTATATCTCATTCTGTTAATATCTAATTATTTTTACAAAATGTATGCAATTACATTTATTATTTCATTATGAGTGATCACAAATAATTACAAAGAAATTACAGTCTCGAAAGCAACCTACATGCTGGTGCTTTTTTTCTTAAATTTTTGTTTGTTTATATATCTGCTAATTGATAAAATTCAGTAATCTGTAGGGATCCTACTGTTATTAGTGTAAATTATCAAAGTCTTGCCATACAAATTACCAAAGCTTTGCCATGCAAATATAATAGGCTCAGCAACTCCTTTTAAAAGTCAGTGTGCTCTAGTCCATTTTTTTATTACTGTTATCTTTAGTTCTGCAAAACCTTGGAACATTTCCCAGTCTGGATCTATAGAATGTTTCCCAGGAAAACGTATAAAGAGTCTGTGTTCTGATTTACTCCGTGTTGGCACTGCCTGTGTGCTTTTGGTGAGCTCAGTCTTTGAAGACCTAGCCCATGTATGGAGTCCAGTCAGGCTGAAAAATTTAGCAGTTGAGACATTTTACAATTCAAAATCTCTTTTAAACAAAGGTGTGGTTTAGCAGGACTGGCTGCTTCTGACCTCTTTCAGTCTCTTATTATTGCAGCTGCTATGATGTAAGGCTGAGTACGGCAGAGCTAAAGTATCTGAGGCTCACAGAGAAATGCTGAGAACAGCTGTTTTACCGTAAACATTAACAAGGGTTTGACTTCATTTGCAAGCTGGGAGCATTCACAGCCTCTGCACAAATAATACTTCAGGAATTTGATCTAGATGTTCACGCTACAAAGGAAAAAATCATTCTGTCTATGCATTACTGCAGCTTTGAATGATGCAAATTCTCTGCACAGACATGCATATACATATTCAAATCAACAGGGAATTTTTCTCCAAAGCACTAATACGCAGCTTCACACAGATGACACAAACACACACACAGAGGAAAAGAAGAAGCAGTATTTATCTGCTTTAGCTACTTCTAAAGCTCACATCACATTGGTATCTACGCGCCAATTAGATACCAAAAACATTCAGCTGTAGCAGACACTGATGTCTGCTGATTATTGCAGAGCTACAGACAGGATCACATCCAAGAGGGCAGAGAGAGATGCAAATGCTTTCCCTCTAGGATGGTGCTGGAATTCACGGATGTTAGAAAACAAATTTCAGACATCATTTCTCTAATTACATTCCTGAGGTTGCTTTATTCTGAAGCAAGTGAAAAATCTCAGATAAAGTGACCTTTGCAGCAACTGGGGACACTCACTAACACCACATACATCTGCACAGGCGCACATAGTCATTTGGGCCAGATCCTCCAGACCTCGAAGGCTGTTTTSTGTCACATTATCAGTACAACAGAGTTCGCAAGGCAGCTCAGCCAGCTGTTTGGGGACCAACCAGTGTAGATAAGAAGAAGCCTTAAGCTGGTTTGCAGCCACTCTAGTGACAGCTATGGTTCTTCATTTCCTAAGTCCTAGTGAAAGACACRGTTCAGAAATGGCTAAAACAAATGGTTAAAACCTGTTTCTCATGTATCCCCAGGTACTGGACTAATTTCTTGGGTCTAGTAGTAGCTAGTGCAAAATACAGTAGCCTTGATGGTGTTACAGTTTACACTAGGGACCATGCTGGCAGGGGGACAACTCCAGGATAATGCAAAGATGGCTTAAAGCTGCATTTTCACCATCCTCTTCTGAGGCCTGCTAAGAACAGCTTGGCCAAAGCTTGGGGTCTGGGCAACAGTTCCTACTTACAGACTCCTTCCAGAAACATCCCATATTAAATATAAAACTATATAAATTCTGACTATCTTCCSCATTTATTATTATTATGGTTCACAGACCATAATAACCATAAAGTAGCATAAATTCTGGTCAACCCTTTGATGAAAGACCAAGGAAAACTTGGGATCCAGATAGGCTTGTTAAAAATTCATCACTTCCAATGAAAATTTTGAAGTTGTGCCTGTGCAGTTGGATGTGTACCTCTCTGAATGAGAAATAGTATTAATCAATTGAACACCTGATCTTTTTAGCATTCCCAAGGCATTTCCTACAAATCTAGAGGTATCAAATTTAATATTCTTCTAAAACTCAAAGCTAGTTAATTATATTCTGCTTCTTTAAGTGTTTGTGCTTACGCAGGGAAAGCGGATTTTTGGGGGTTCCTGTCCTGTTTCTAGCATTAATCTTTGTGCAGTTGAACACCTACTGTCTCCTCTCCCAGATGTGGCTATGTTTCTTTTGTGATTTCTTTATACATTTTGCGATGGAGCAACATAGAARTCACTCTAACTATTAAAGCTGTAAATATTGGTACTCTTTCATTTCTATACATAGTGAAAAATAAAAATATTCTGAGTGCCAGATATTCCTGACCCCAGGCATGCTCAAATCTCCAAATAAAGTTTCACTATCTTTCTGTGATAATTGAGGCTTTGAAATGCACCTGGAAATGTACCTCTCCCTCTTTCCTTCCCTCCGAAAGAATTTCAGAACTCCGAAATCATATCTATTGTGAGTTGCCTTTATCCTAATTATACTTTTGATTGAATAGATCCTCAAAAAATATTCAGCTGTTTGCCTAGATCTTGTAACCAAAACAAGACCCCATCCCGTTCTATTCCATTGCCCATGCATGTAATTTTTTCTTCAAGCTGAAAGTTGAGTGGAGTTAAAGCCAGTATACTATGATTACGCTTGAAACCAGGTTTCATTCCAGGAAAATGATACAACTGAATGAACCTGGGAAAGAAGCTGCAGCTTGAGAAAGTAATAAAGCATGTTACTCATAGGTGCTCATAGGTTACTGGAGATAGAGGAGCTGCTTCCAGAGCAGGGACTGGAAAGGACATACTGCTCGATTTCTGAACTATTGAAGTCAAATTCTTTCCTGTCTGTCCTGGCAAGTCCAGAGACTAGATGAGATGCCATGGCCCAACCAGAAGAGATACTGCTCTTTGCTCTACAGAAACCTCTTCTATAGCTGATTCTTCCTCTGATCGCAGCTCTTCTCTTCACCATATCCAAAAAAGCTTCCTGCAAATATCAGCCCCAGTCGCAGTTCCTACAGCTGTATGAGACATCTGTCACCAGCATTACAATCATCTAAGCAAACAGTGGGACAAGGCACCTCACAGCACCAAGCGAGCAGAGTGACTCTGCTCTAGGTTGACAGTACACACCCAGGGGATGGTAACTCTAAAAGGCACTGTATGCTCATGCTAAAAGCTCCTCCCCCAAATCAGGTGCACTGAACAAACTTTGAGTTTTATACTGAAGTTCCCCCACAAAAAAATCCTTGTAAAACTGAAACATTTGGTCTTCTTGTTCCTTCCTATTTACCAGTTTCAGTGAGAGCCTTCTTGGTTTATAAGCCCATCAAGATATAGACAAATGTTCACTAGAAAGCAGGTGAAATCAACAAACTCATCACCTTGATAATTCGTAATACTAACCCATATTTTTCTTCTGTTTTAAAATGAAGACTGTCAAGGTATTTAGAGAACCCAGAGAGGCAGACATCTGCTAGTAAAAATCCAAATTATAAATACTCTTTTTTTTATTACATTCATTCTTCAAATGCTCAGAAATAAAACCTTATTTCTTAAATGAGATATATATTTGAAAAGCAGTACTTCATTTCTAGCCCTCAGTGCTGTCCTGCAACTCACACACTGCTATCACATCCCACTTCCRCATATCACTCACTCCAGCGAGTCATCTCCAGTCATGAAGAACTGGACATATGTCCCTCACAGCCTACCAGCAATGCTGAAATGGTCAGGTGCAAGGAAATGACTGCAACACTACAGGAGGTTAGGTCAGAAACCTAACTCCCCAGGAAGTCAGATTGAAAATGGAAGACAACAAGTGGATGGCGGAAACAACGCAATATTGTTTGGTTCATTCCATTACAATCAAGATAAATTTTGGCAGTCTGATTCCTTTTTTGACTCTAAGGAGTATGGAAGACAAATTCCATCCCACATCCTCTGTTCTGCCTTTAGAACAACATCAGAAGCAGGAAAGGTCTCCAGAGCACCTGAGTTATTTTCCCAATCTTCCGTACACAAATGAGCTGTAAGGATGAGAATGGCTGACATACTGGGCAGTTTGTTAGGGCACCACTGAAAACATATATATAGCTTCTAATTTTACTCTTCACTTCTTGAAGTGAAATTCCATTTTTCTCATGCTATTATGATCCTTTCTTTCTTTGACAAAAAACGTATTTCTTACACTATTTCTTTTTTTCAAATGAATGTAGTTTTGTAATGATGAAAAGTGATGGATTAACAGCTGCAATAAAGAAATTCCACTACTAATCTACCTAGCAGGATCAGAAGAGCAGCAAAACAAATCATTTCCATATCTCTCATACCTACACTATCAGGTCCTTCAATGCTATTCTGTGAAGACTACCTTTAGCAACGTAAGGCTAATCTCCACGAATCATTTAAACTCTGAATTTCTCTACAGAAGACACCACCAACTTAGCATACAAGATTGTTGTTATTGTTTGTTTCTGAGACACATGCCGCAGAGAGCCAGCTCCGGAGATCCAGTTCCTTTCAGACACACTAACAAGCAGCATTCAAACAGGAATAGGTTTGGGTCACTGCAGAGTTGTGAAGTATGAAGATGTCATTTTGTGGTGATATAGAGTCCTAATGAGGAGTTGGAAAAGAAAATTTATGAGCTTAAGAAGGCAGCCAGACAGAACAGTGAAATTTGAGGCAACCATTCTGCATGTGTTCTAGTTCCCCCCTCCCCMAAAAAAGGAAAAAATCCTGTGATTTTCTTCAAACAAACATTTTCTGAAGCAAGTTTTTCCTCCAAATAAAAACTAAAACTTCAACTGGCAGGTGTGCATTTATTTCAATATGGACTTTCTTCTGTGAGAGTGTATAAAACACTGAACTGTATCACAAAAGTTTTTTCACTAGCAAAAACAACTCCAATCAAGCTTATTAAAGTTATCTGAAAATAAAAGTTCATCAACCTTCTGTAGTAGGAAAATGGCTGCATTTTGTAGCAAGTCAAAAAATAAAGTACCTCTGCTAACCAAACATAAAGTCTGGCCTGATTTTTTCTAGCTTTTACTTTTAAGATATCTGGAAGAGTCAAAGGAATAACAGGACACTTGTAAGAATGAACTTAGAAAAATACACTGAGAAAAGAAAATGTGGGGAGAAAGTGGGCTTCTAAAACAAACTTTTGAGGTGAAAATGTGAGGATCAGGCCCAATAAGGGAAGTTAGCTACATAGAACTTAGACCCTCCAATGCCGAAGTTAAATGTACTTGGTTGCTAGAATGGAATTTAGAACCTCTTATTCTGTGTCTAGATTTCCTGTACAGAGCATGGGAAAAATTAGGCACCTCTGAATACGGTATCCAAAACATCTGTTTCTGTATTTTATCCAGTGACTATTTATACGAAATATTTAAGACACAGTTCTGAGGCTGGAAAGGGAATCTAGGACTGTCTCTGCCAGATGGGTGCCCAAACCRGTACGGTCATGCTTTCTCTTACGCTGTCTCTGCTCTGCCTATCTGTCTGTCTCTCTCTCCGGCCCAATGAACTTAAATTATTTTCTGCAACATGGCACAGTTTCAATAGGAAGGGTGGAGAGTGCCTGCCTTCAAAACAGCCTGTAGTTTGGTGGTCAGGCCACTCTCCTGGGAGGTTTATGTCGGARTCTCCTCACGCACAGAACATTCTTGTGTTCACAGAGAGGAAATGAAGAGGGTGCACTCGAGAACTTACTTACCTTGTTTTTTTCTAATGTCTAACTTCTATTACGCAGATAACAAAAGGAAATATTTAACAATAACCATGAGAATTACTGACACTTATAGGCACCTTTAATCTTTGAGATTCCAAAGCAAACAATGGGTTATGCTGAAGCAAGTTTGCACTTTGGACCTAGTAGAAGCGCCCAAGAATGTAGAGATGGGCTTTGTTGTACTAAAATACTGTAATACAGGCTTTTTTTGTACTAGATCCACTCCATAGGCTGAGTCAGAAAAAAAAATCTGCTTATGCAGTTTCCTTGTTTGTCCAGTCTAGGGAGATTAACACCATTTCAGCTTCAATCTCTCTGAGCTCCTTCTGCTTTCCTAGAGCCAAAGTACAGCAGCTGTACTTAAACCCTGTGTGGGAGCTCAGAGAGGTGAGTCTTACCCACATGAATGTACATTTGAATCACATTGCTTAAATACAATTTTTCAAGTCTTCTGGCATGACACAGCAACACTGCACAAGCTTAAGACAGGGTAAAAAGAAAACTTCTATATCTTAGTGAAAGGGCAGAGAAGAACTTCAAGGAGGCAGAAAATAATAAAGTGCACTGGATTTTGATGGAGATAGTAAGAGTTAATAAGCTGACTTGCAACAGCATACCATGGTATGGTACAGCATAGTCAGTTGTCTGCCAGGTTGTCCATTTCACATGAATTTGATAGTTTTGAAGGTTGCTTCCCTTTGAATCTACTTTAATTCTTACTGTATTTAAACAAAACAAAACAAAACAAAAAGAAAGAACTTTCTGAGTCTGCACGGCTCCTGCTGGCAAAGCTACACAGAGCTACAGAACAGTCAGAAGGGAACTTTCCAGAATATGGATGTCTGTTTTTTCAGCCAAACCAACATTTGCTGCTTAGATAATGACAGCCAGTCAGTCTCAGGCTAGCTCTGTGCTGTAGCCAGCCTCGAGTCCTAGCAGTGCAGGTCCCGCTTCCAGGACGCCTCCGTCACCCTGCAGCTCCTGCACTTACAGCAGAAGCAGTTATAATGGCCCCATACTGTGCCTCCATTTGAGAAAGTCTTTCTGAGTCAATTGCTCTGCATTAACAGACTCTGCATACTGAAGGAACATGAGACAATCCTCTCTTAGTTTCTAGGTTTTTGAGTCAGGAAGTTTATCCAGTGCAGGAAGTTATGATTTCCCAAGTCCTTTCCATAAACAGTGTCTTTGGTTAGCATTTTGCTCCTTTGTGAACCAATCAAATCAAAGACATTTATCACATAAGTAACTCCAAGACCGTATTTAAATATTTTGCTGATCTGGGCTTAAATAAAGATGTGCTTAGAGATAACACGAGTTTTCTAAAATGACGTACTTCCAGAATTTTTGTGCATATTGCTTAAATTGAAGAGATAGTATTTTCTAATAGCTTCATTAATATTCTATATTACTTCCTGCCTTTTCCTATTTACATGTAGGGTATTTTAAGATTTGTAAAATATGTGCTTTTACAATTGTGATTTTGTTCTAATTTTTACTTCTGCATGTTTTGCCATACAAAACTATGTTAYCTTTTCTATTTTATGCATCAGGAGTGACCCGTTTTGTCTATGATAAAGGAGGGCCTCATTTAAAAGGTTTCCCTTTACCAGCATAAAACCTCTAGTACAGGACATGAGAGAAAGAAGATTGCCACCTATTCTATGCCAGCCAGGATTATATTCTGCAACCTCAGAATGTGCTCTTCTTTTGGCCTAATTCATACGAAATCCTATTGATACATCTTATTATGACATTAAATAATTTGAGTAATTAGACATTGAATACAACTCAATTTTTCTCTAACAAGCAAACACACATATACGCAGGCATACATTCTCACCACTGGTAATTCAGAATCACAGTCATCACAGAATCAGTAAGGTTGGAAGGGACCAGGGCTTGCACCCAGGACCTTCTGCATGTAAAGCAGATGTGATAACCCCTACACTATGGAATCACCACTAAATTACAACTCTTTATCTCAATGTGAGAAAAGGTAGTGGAAACATATAGCGGCGTATTTTAACTCAAGAGTTTTTTTTTCTTCCTGAACAGAACCAGTGCAGCTTCCCTGATGATTTAATGTGCAGACACTGTTTGAGTCTTTCAGATTTTCAGTAGGATTTTCAAAAGTGCTATCCATTGGCAAACTCTATTTCCATGGCTAGTGACCACCCTGGGAAAATACCTATTTTATTTCAAGAGCTAAAGACTACATCTTTGGTAGGTATGTCTCAGCTGGGCCATGTAGTATGGACTGCACACACTATTCAAATCTGAGGGCCTTCTGAGGAGACAGGCTGTGTGCCTGAACCTCTGAGCATACTAACAAGCAGCTAAAAATAACAGCACAAGAGCTATCTCTTAGTTTGGTGACTCAGTAACATAAATTCCTGCAATATGCACTCCACTTTGACTCACTGATCTCACACATAAGTTGTGACCGTATAAGCATGATCTGACAGGGCTTCAGTCGGACACTGTCCATCAACCTCTGCTTTGGAACTTTAACACATAAACATGATGGCTCTTGCTGGTTTTTCCACCGCTGCAGTGACTAGTTCGGATGGGATCTGACTTTGAAGGACTAACTTGGACACAATGGGATGGGACTTGATGGCTCTCTATGGCCAGGGCAGAGTTTGGGATTGCAGACCTATCCCTCACCCCAAACAAATGGAGCTACTCCACCTAGTGCAGTGCTTGTTACACCTCTGCCATGAATTAGGCTTACCTCCACAGTGCAGTCTATCAGATAGAAATCTCTTCCTCAGTAAACTTCAAAAAGTCACAGTGGAAAGGGCATCTTATGTCATGGAGCTCTCACAGAGGCCTCATCTGGTGGCTGTCTCTCTTAAGTGAAGGATGTTTAGGAACTATGTGCACACTTAGGTTTGGATTTCTGGAATGGCAAATTCCTTGGCAAGCATGTCATTTAGCTGATGCTATGACTGAGCTTCTTGTGATTAGCTATGGATGAACCAGACAAGCACAATTTGTTACTCTGACTGCCTGTTCTTGCGTTGCAAAGAAACAAGGCATAGACCCTTCCTGGGAGTAGTGCAGAGTTTCTGAAAAGTTCTTAGGGTACAACATCCCACATGGCCCTATCTCCTGACTGCCAGTGTGCGACAGCCAGCCCATACCCCTGAACATAACCAGTGTCCTCTCTCCTCCCACCCACCAGAATGGCATACCCCTATCATGATGGTAACCAGAGTGCCTTGTACCATACTGGATAGGTGTCCTTGACCAATCAGTCACTCCAGTCCTTTCAAGAGAAGAGAAGAAGGGAGGGTGCTTTACAGCTTATGAAGAGGCTCTTGGTATTGTATCCTTGACACCTTTGTATCAAGGTGTTTGGGCTCTGGCAGCTGCATAGGGAGCCTTAGCTCCAAACTTAAGAGATGACAAGAAACTGTCAGTATAAGCTCTAGCTTTGCAGATGCTGGCCAAGGTCCTTGTCTTTTGTCCTGTGTGACTGTGCCACAGCTTGACAAAGATGCATGCAAAAGAGAGGAAAGCTCTCCTGCCTACAAGGTATATCTTTTTTATAGCAAAAAGTCATGATTGCTGCAAAATATCTAGACTCACAAAGCCAGAAACCTTATGAGGATATCTCTGGAGACCTGGAGAGTAATTGGAAAGCCAGATCTGGTACAGGTTGAACCTGTATTATTTGCACCAATGTGATCCTGAAATATACACCCTATAAACTGAAGTAAGTTTTCYCTGTCCCAGGATCTACTTAATTAGCCCTTTAGCAGAACCTATGTATAAATTTGCTATGTATTCAATATAGACGTAGACGGCTGAGAGATGAGGATAGGGGGTGCATCAACAGGATGGTTCAGATATATCCAAAACAGAACATGGAAGCTCTAATTTTCACAGAGGTCCAGCAAACAATGCTGTTATCTGGGTCAGGTAAATTATAAGGACAGGTCGCACGGTAAGCCTAAAACTTCTCAAAAACATCATGAAATATTCAGATTTGCCTTTTCAAACTATCACATGAACTGGCAGACCAATTTCAAACTGAAACAGACTAGTGTAAAGTCATAAAATCAATTATCAAATTGCTAATGATTTTAATGGAAATACAGGCTAATTCCTAGAACTATTGAAAATTGTACCTTACACAGGTAATAATACTGTACATTGAAATAGTGATTCCCATTAGCTTTTTACAGAAAAAGGGCTAATAATGTATCTATTTTAAAAATTCAGTTACTATAGCAGAATGTCTGAATAAGTTAACAATAAATCATGTAAAGATCAACAGCAATACATAAATGCTTGCAAATTATTGAAGACAGAAACTGACAGAAATCACTAGATAAAATTGTTCAAAATTATATTTGACATCTGTAGTTTTGTTTCCAGCCAATAACCAAAATAAATGGATTATAAGCAACTGTTTCATTACAAGCTTACTTTTCACACTAAGGTCTTTACAATTTCTCATAGTTTGCACTGATGAAAAATACTGACGTAAGATGGTCAACATAAATTCTTTTTTTTWAAAAAAAGGCTCCCTTGCTAACAAAATCTATGCTATTGAATTAAAAAAAMCTTTAAAATGTTATTTTTCATCAATTAGGCCACTTACATTGTTTATTGATTTCCCTAAATATAGGCAGTGAAACAGCATTATTTCTAATCTGTTTCCCTTTCTGAGTCCCATAGATATATATGTTTTTCCTCTATTGAGGTTTCAGACCTCACAGAGGAACTTTTGCATTTGTCAAGAACTAGTACAAAACAGTTACAGTTATGTAAACTTTCCATTATAAGGCCTTGTTTTATTTGCTTGTAACTGCTAAACTTTAATCATTTGAATTGAAATTTTCTGTGTTGTCTGCCTTAGGCTGATACGCTGTACAATTTCAGCRTAAATGTCTCTACTTTTTCCAATGAAATATTTGTAGAAAATTATATTGTTTTGTCAATGATAAAAAATTCTTATACTTATTTTCAGAAGATTCAGCACCTCCATACTTCAGAGCAGAAGACTAAGCGTTAGGGTAGTCCTGGGTATGGGGAGAAATTTTTCTTTGTTTCCTACGTAATTCACGCTGGTAAGGTGGAAAACAACCTGAAATTATAAGGTCTAGAATGGCTAGGTGTGTACACTCAATGCATATAAGAGGCTGATGGGTATTTCATCCACTCTGAACATGTCCTACTACAGGCTGAGCTGAGCTGACAGAGTTGATTTTTCTGCAAATACAGGAGATGGACCAAAGTGAGTAAAAACAGAGGGTCTGTAGCCTTTAGCACGCACCGGGACAAGGCTTCCTGAGCCCCACCATTCCTCTATTGTTAGCAAATAGCCATGAAATCCCTTGGCAAAGTGCTTGTCCCATTTTGCCTTTAGAGGCTGGTTTGCATAAAGGATAGCTGTCTGTTGTTAAGGTCAGTTAGCTCAAATGGTAGAGGTCTGTACAACATATCTAAACTCTAGCTCTCCTAATGATCCATGTGAGACTTAACGTGGTTCCRCATGATGGAGTTAACACAGGAAATTACACATAAAGAGATTGCGTTAACAGAATGTTACAGTTGCAAAGTCAAATACTCCAAAATTTAAAATGCCAAAATTCACGCCAGCATGAAATCTTAATTCAGTCTTTTCTTGGTGTATGCATAGCATCTTGTGGGTAAGAAGAGGCACCAGGAAATCAGCTGCATTACCCAATATTTAGTAGAAAGCACCTACTTAGTTGTTTTGCTGAAGAGGTCCCTGAAACTAAAAAATGAAGACAATTATATTGATCTTTTATCAGTGATGATCAGCCACCCACTTACCATGTAAATATTTGGAAAAATAAAGCTTAGTTTCATGACTGATATAAATCTTCTCATTATCAAAGGTGCTTCATGATGGACATCTATGTTTATCTCAAAGAGAGAGAAAATTAGTTGTTTTCAGGAGTGTTTTAGCCCCAACAAAATTAACAGAAAGTTATGATTGTTGTGTTATTTAAATAATTAGGTTCCTCTCCAGCCAGAAGGTGGACTGCAAAATAAATTGTAAACTCACAATAGAAAAAAGGCACATTCTTGTTTATAAATACAGTGGCTTAATCCCAGGAAATCCCAGCTCTGACTTCTAGTTACTTGGGCTTCATTTCCACCATTCATAGTGTCACTGCTCCTCCTTGATGGAATTGTAGCCTTCAATTATAGTGGTGATTGTTACTGTAACATACAGAAGTCTGTATGCAAATAATTAATCTGATAATTCTGAATTACATATGATTGATCAACAGGAAAACCCTACACCTTCAGAACCTTGGAACTGTTAGTGACATTACAATTGATCTTTAATTGATCATTTGAAGTTTCATTCAATCATTTCCTCATCATTTTCTCCATACTCTTTATTGAACAGAACTAGCTGTTCCTTGAACACCCTAGCAAATTTTCCAAGATTAAAATGCTGGGTTCTGCTTCTAATAAAATGGACACTCAAATAACCTGTCTGCTGCTAAGAAAAAAATGTAGGCATTGCAACAGCTCACTTTAGTTGCCTAACTCTCACAGAGGAATAGGGATCTTGGCTGCCTATGAAGTGCTAGGAGAAAATTAGATGTCCCAATGAGACAATCAAAAAGGATGAGTGGTGAGCTGTGCAGAGTGACATAAAGGAAAATAATATGAAATGCTTTGAACCCAGGAAACCCATCTTCGAGGTGAGAACTCGAAGTACAAGGCTAGCAAGTCATGCTCTCTCCTGCCTGCCATTCTTCTGGAACCATAAATCTTGAGATCCCTTCAGTGCAGAGCTGAAAGGAAGAAAAAAGCTGCCCCTGTCTCACCAGATTGCTAACTATTAGGGCAGCCTTCTGGAAAGGAGGAAGATGGTATAATTAGACCCTGTTAACTAAACTGAATTCAGCACCCCAACAACACTCTTTTAAGTGCTCTAACCCTTCCAACCTTACCAATTCTATGATCAACTCTACATTTCAAAAGCTATCTACACAACACTTCTATGATCCATGATCAACCTCTGGCTTAGAGAGTAAGGCAAGAGCTCTAGCGTAAGGTACGGCAATCACTATATAAAAAGTGACCCCGACCACTCATTAAAAAAAAAAAAAAAACTAATTATGATTCCTTATTTAATATTCTGTCCTAAAACTTTTGCGTAGTATAACAATGCACTGTTAAATAGATGCTATATTCCAGCAGAGAAGTGGCAGTACTTAAGCAATGAATGAATAGCAGCTGGGATACCTATAACTGGAAAAAAGAGAGGATCTTATTACTTATGATACAGTTTCCTATCCTTGAGGATGAATGACAATAGACAAATGTAGAATTTTATTCTCCATAGTTTCATACCTTGCTAAAACAAAACAGAGTAATCATATTAACATCCTATATTTCCCCAGCTTCCTTGCTCTTTCCCTTGACTGCAAGTGCACATATTTACAATGGGCTTAGCTTTATAATCTTGATAGTGAGCTATCTGCCCAAGCAGAAAAACAAAAAAATTAGCAGCAGAATGGATTGTCATTTGATTCTATGATACTTGCCACATTAAAGTCACAAGCTATTCATTTAAAAAGTCCAGAAATAATAAATTCAACTGGTGATTAGAATTTGAGGCTTGACTTTCTTTTCTTGTGACTATCTCAACAGATAAATTGTTTTTTTTAATTTACTGAAGTCATGACTGGCTGCTAAAATAAAAGAAGATATTAGATCTTGGCTAGTTATTTCCAGACTCACTTTTATCAATGCTGCTTTTTAATTCAAAAAAGGTTGCAAAATATTTTTTTTTCTTTCTCTCTTTTCAGTTTCACTTGTACTTTCTCTTCTGTAAGCCATATTAATCAGAGGAGTGGTCTAGAAGCTGTTGCATAGAGACAGCCTCCCTCAGTACCTGCCCTGAATACTAATTAACTGCTTCCTCTCTGTAGGCTGGGATATGGACTCAGTCTTTCAAGTCAGCCCCAGGATGAAAATGCAAAGCTATAAACCTCATTCAGCAAAACAGAGAGCAATATGTGGCTAGGATATTATATTGTACAAGTTAAATTCATGAATATTATGAAAAAGACTAAATGTAACAGATCAGAGGGACTTCTTAAGGAGAGTTAGGTCTGGATCTAAATTCCAGCTACTGATTTACTCTCATGTCATCTGTAATATTTGCATCTCATTTTTCATCCCCCTTTTTAGATAACTGCTCAATATATTACACAACATAGCAGTTAGTACTGTACTTTGTGGCATCCCACTATTAACTTTTTGCCATGTGGAAAATCTCACAGTTCTTTTAAACTGCATCTAATTCATGAAAGTATTATCTCAGATCTGTGACATTAGTAACTTCAATAGCTTTGTCTGAGGCTTTGCCTGTGAGATTAATGATTAATGAAGGTGTGTCACCTTTCGCCTGAAACACTCCTTCATAATTGCAGTAAAGACAGAGCCAATGGAAGATGGGTAACACCTGGCAGCCAGGGGTTTTCTGTGTGTGTTCAATGCACGGAAGCTCAGATACAGGTAGGGGAAATTAAGGCTGGAGGCTAGGATGAGCTGAGTAAGAATGCAGCCTTGTAGAGGTAACGCATGGCTCCCAAACACTGTCCAACGTGGCTATTAGGAGTGAATATGTTTCATTGTTCAGAACCTGAGAAGAAGAAGCCAGAGATCTTGTTTATTCACATTTTACTTCAGTTGTTTCTGTCTTTTTTTCCAGGAAAATAAGCTCCAGCTACCCTGATATCTGAGCAAAAGTAGCTTGGGTTCAAGGCTTTTCTCTCTGGAAGAAAAAGAAGATGACAATTTTCCCCCTTCAGACAAGGAATGTGGAAGAGCTCAGTAAATGTGCATGTTTACCTCAGATCCAGAAGAGGAAATATATCTCTTTTGATGAGCTGTTGACAAACCAGACGTATGGTAGAATTTTGTTTTCACCTCTGCTGAAAAGCTTCCAGGGACCTCACAACTTCTAGGGGCTCCTCCAGCGATGAGTTTTACAAGTGGACTGCTCTGGAGTCAAGGATCCTTTCTGGATAAACTAATCCTGACATTTCTTGATTCTTAAAGCCCAGGATCAGATGCCCCAAAATTTCCTTTAATGTGAGAAACTGCTGGAAAGAGCTCATTTTACCCTGACACTAATACTGTAACAAGCTTTGACTGGTACGTAAAGAGGAACCTTATAGCATGGATGCTAAAAAAGGGAGCTATTAAAAGGAAATGGTAGGCCACAGCATGCTGATTACAAAGTCTTCTCTGTGTTAGCATTTGTCTCCAGAAAAACTTTTAAGAGGTACTGCATTATTCGGACTGCAGATTGTTGGAGCAGGTTGTGAGAAAGCATCTCCAGGGAATTACATCTGATTAGTACTGAATCATGTCTTTCATATGCTGATGGAACATGTACCAAGTCCAAATGAAAATGTTTATTTTGTGCATTAAACTCTTTTGCTCCCATACAGATCATATCCAAACTGCATACTATCCACCAGCATAAAATTAACAAAATAACATATCCTGAGTATTCTATCACTGACATAGCTCAATCTCTTGTTAGGGTGTTTGCATTAAATGTTAGAAGCTGTCCAAGAATATGTAAAACAAAGCCCTTTTGGGACCCCAGGTAGCCTCTGTCAAGGTAAGAACCTGAAATGAGACAAAAGAAAATCTTATTTTGACAGCAATTTTTTAAGTAGTAAGTTTCCCAGAAGGCATGAACTACCCTGCTGTAAAAAATGATCTCTGTGAGTAAGTTCTCTAGATAACTAATGCACCTGCAGACATTAACAACAAGATAAGATCCAACCTTTGCCAAGCATTTAAAGATAGCCTAAGGACTAATGAAGATCTGAAGGATAGCAACTTGAAAGGCAATGGTTACAGCCCATCAAAAACATAATGTACTTTCTTGTCTTACTGAAATGTAGATGAAAATAATTCAAAGGCCAAGGGCCTCAGATTCATCCTGCATAGATTATGCTCCCTCACTGAAGATGAATTTATGTAGAATTTCCTTTTGCTGAGGTATTTCTTCAAATTTGCAGAAATCCAGAAACAGTATGTATTGGGTGTGTTTTTGAAAAAGAATATTGAAACTGAAACTCTTCCTTTTGGTAACATCTTCTATGATACACATTTTCACCAGGGCCAAGTCATATCTTCAAGCGTTTTTTCACAAGCAAGATACCTGCTTGTGAATTGAAGGAGAAAAAATGCATATGCTTTGGTATTGCCTCTACTCAGAGTTACCATCCTTTTGAGCCTTTCAAACCCAACAATCCAGAGAAAAGGCAGGACAAAGAAACACCATGAAAAGAGAAAGAAAAGGACCTACTGTCTGGCTTTAGATCCTCTCAGCCATATTCATATTTGATATCTATATTCAACTTTGGCTTTAACTTTGGATTTCAGTAACACTTTTGATTTCCTTTTGGAGGGGCCAGGGAAGGAAAAGAGAAAGAAGCGTGTTGGTTTTTGTGTTCTCATTTGATTAGGATTGGTGGCTTCTTAGGGTGTTTGCAGCTAATCAGTTTCTAAAAAAGAACTGCTACAGTTGTCACTTACAAAACTGAAAAGATTTCTTGCAAAAACAGTTTGATTCAAGCCCTGAAAACTGGCTGTGAACTCTGTTGGTTTCAGCTCTTCCTTGTCTGCCTTGAGCTGAAGAGATCTGAATGAGTCCAGTTTTTCAGATGATCAGAAAAGAAATTCTCATTGCTCTATTTAAGTTCTTTTACTAGCCCCATCACTGAGATATGAGTCAGTAATATCTCCCAAGGGAAACCACGATGCCTAAAGAGCTCCAGCAGCACAAAACATCAAAGAAATTTTGAGGAAAGGTTTGGACACCTCCCTAGCTTTCCTTGAACAATTCCAGATATTTCTGAACCCAAGAGCCAACTATGAACCACAGAGAGTCAGTGTTTGGCCATAACTACTCAATAATTAGCAACTACAAGTACTGAGAGAGCCAAAGAATAAACCTTTGCTTCAAACACTTTTAATGCTGGTTTAATTGTTTGGATGCTTTCCCTAGGGACTGATGACACTTCTCTCAGTTTTAGACTTGTAATCTTGCAGCCAAAACCACAACAAGACAGGGTAGGATGTAGGAAATAAATCAGATGCCACCCTTTTCTGGAAATTATTTTTCTGTAGCCACTTRGCAACATTCTTAGGCTTTTGGTCTGAAAGGTTGTCAGGCTGAAAAACTTAAGAGACAAGGAAAGAAACAAGTTTTATCAGAGTTGCTGCCCTATTATCCCACCCAGCCTAGTACCTATTATCTCCCTTTCAGGCCTTTTTTAATTGTCTCTGAAAAGATAACTAAAAGATGGGGTGATGAGACAGGACCGGATGATATCTGTGCTACCATGTTCAGATTAATCTTTAATGTCTGGAATATGAACTTAAGATTTTTATTAACATTTCCTTCCCCAAAGTGGTGGCGTGCCTAGCTCTCTCACAAACTCTTCTCTGCTCCTTCCTATTTTCCTTATGTTTGCTTTCTGTCTAACAAAGGTTTGATGCAGGCAGCCAAGACAACCTCAGATTTGCACAATTCTCTATAAGCCAATAACCAGGAAGTAAAGCCTTAAACAAAGTCAAACTGTGTCTTCAAGTGTCTAAGAATGCTAGACTTGCCATTTCCTAGTAGTTAATCTGTATGCTATGACAAAATGAAAGCTATTTTGCTCCACAATTTTTTCTTTCTGTGTATCTTCCTTTTTCTAATATAAAAAGCAAAGCAATGAGTAACCCAGGACTGGCATCCAATAATACTAGCAGTTTAATGCTATATAAACTATANTTTTTTTTTTTTTTTTCCAAAACCCTTCCTCTCTTTTTCTGTATCTAAGGAAATATGAAAAGGTTTTAAAAGTGGTCATTAGCAAGGGGAGTATACCTGGATGTAAACGCACCTATAAGACATGCAAAAAGGCAYTCTGAAACCATTTAAAGATGTATTCTCCAAAAAGGGAAGGGAGCCTAAATATTATGTGGAGAGGTACAGCAAAACTGTTTCTTGCTGAGGAGACTGGTAACAGATGAGCAGAGCCTTAGCGCCAACAGCCCTCACTACAGAATACCTACAAGAAAATCCAAGTATGAAGGTGAGCTCTTGAGCTATCTAAACTAGTAGCAATGGCTTCAAAAGTGTTCTCTTACTTAAAAATTATTTCTATAAAATGGAGTTTCAAATAAATATAATGAAAACTGTTCCTTGACTCTGAGAGGGCTTTCATAGAATCATAGAATCAGGAAGGTTGGAAGGGACCTCTGGAGATCATCTAGTCCAACCTCCCTGCTCAGCACAGTCACCTACAGCATGGTAGACACGGTTGCATTCACGCAGGCCTTGAAGATCTCCAGAGAAGGAGACTCCACAACCTCTCTGGGCAACCTGTGCCAGTGCTCTGTCTCTTTCCATTAGAACTTCTCATGTGTCTTTTAAATTCTTCCTTATAACTTACTATCTTAATTTGGGTTGTATTTCCCTTTTCCAGAATTAAAAATACTTATTTGTCTTGAATTACTACCTGAATTCCTTCACTTAATGCTATCTTTTACAATTTATCTGGTTTAGGCTTTAATTATTACAATTCCTTTTAAGGTAGGGAATGATTTTATACTTCAGGTCATATTTAATAGTAAAGAAATATAAATACCAGTCATAATAATTTAGTAACAACATAAAATGTGTGTCTAAGCACAATGTGTCTTAGAAACTGTTCACTGCAAGATAGCATAATGATGATTATAAATACTAACTATCCCATAATTTAAATGCCCCTCAACTTTCAAATGCTCAAAAGCACACCGTTCACAAGCAGCTGAAAGATATCATGCTTAGCTCAAACTTCAGAGCGAATGTAGTCAGTCAGCYGGAAACTAATCACAAAACTATAGTTAGCTCCTCAGTCTCGAGAATGATGCTACCGATCTTTAATAAAATCAGATAGCAAGGAGCTCAGATTTACTCTTCATCAATAAAACWATACTTTCTGAATCATAAAAGCTGTCACATCAGGATAAGGTGTCTGTTCAATACTGGAACACAGAACTAAGAAGGACATCACAAGCAACCTTGTAATACAGTCCAACAGTGTCTATAACAACATCCACGCTTCCTTCCTTTTTCCAAAAGTCACTCCCCAATATCTTAAAAGAATAACAAGGTACCTTTGTTACCCCAAAACTACAGTATCACAGAAAGCTATCAAAAAAGATTTCACATGCTTGTAATGTCAAGAGTCTATAACGTCCCTATAATAACAGCGGATTTGTTAGGTGAAATGAAAAAAAAATCCTAAAATGAACCATTTCCCAAACTACAGCTGAAGTCAAGACCAGTAGAAAGATTTTCTTTCTGGAAAAACAGAATAAGATAATTAATTTAATCTTGAGCTTCAGAGCAAGACATGTGGGACACCCCTGCCAGTGCACTAAATCTGAAATCCCATCAGAGCTGTGGCTGAGAACAATGGGGGAGTCAAAAACAACTCAAAAGTGAAATAATGCTATCAGAAAAGAAGAGAAGAAAGCAAAAAAAAAAAAAAAATTTATTCTGCCTGTAGGTAACTAATGGTATTTCTCAAGCATGTGATATATTAATTAAATGCCACAATTAAATACAACAATTACTATTCAAAGCTCACAGCAAAGATGAAGAGAAGAAGGATTCTGATCCAGAAAGAGATGAAGAACTTAATTTGCTAAGCTGAGTTGGCCCAATTTTCCATTCTTGCTCATGTCGGCCATAGAACTGCTTGGATCCTATGCTAAAACATCTTCTTGAAAAGATAGTCACAGAATTACAGAATAGTTGAGGTTGGCAGGAACCTCTGGAGATCATCTAGTCCAATCCTACTGCTCAAGCAGAGTCACCTACAGCATATTGCATAGGATTTCACCCAGGCAGGTTTTGAATATCTCCAGAGAAGGAGACTCCACAATCTCTCTAGGCAACCTGTTCCAGTGCTCTGTCACCCTTCAGGAAAGTTTTCCCTCATATTCAGGTGGAACTTCCTGTGTTTCAGTTTGTGCATGCTGCCTCTTATCCTGTTGCTGGGCACCCCTGAAAAGAGTCTGGCCCCATCCTTGTTACAACCTGCCTTAAGGTATTTGTATACATTGATAAGATCCCCCCTCAATCTTCTCTTCTCCAGGCTAAGCAGGCCCAGCTCTCGCAGTCTTTCGTTACAGGGGAGATGCTCCAGTCCCGTAATAATTTTCGTGGCCCTATGCTGGACTCTGTCCAATGGTTCCATGTCTCTCTTGGGTCAATTTGCTTTTGTGGAGATGTCTATTATCTACAGGACATGCCTTACATATCTTGTGGACATGCCTACTATGTACAGGACAAAAAACACTCCAATAMTTAGTCTCTGCTGTTATCCATGGCATTGTATCTCATTACCAACTTGTCTGGTTTCAGTCTCTTCCACTTACTGCTTTATATGCCACCAACCATTTTCTGACATGCACCAGTCACATGTGGCAATCAAAATTTCCTTCAATGCTCTTACAAGAATAACAGCAAATCAAATGCTGAAAACCTCAGTTCACAAGGTTTATTTTCCAATTTCATGATCATCCTTTGTCTGCCATTAATTTATCAAGCTTTGCCTTGTAAGCCATTCAGATTCCTTGCACCCATTACTCTGATTGGAGGACAATTCCAGAAGTTCATTTCTCTGATGGCTAGAGAACTTCTTTTAACTTCCTTTCTAAATGTGTTATTGAGCAATTCATATACATTTGATCTTATCTTTTAACTTCAATTGTTCTTCTCCTTGTTATTTACTCCCAAAAGTATTTCTAGAGACTAATCATATCCTCTCTGAATCTTCATTTTGGTCAGACAAAGCAAGCTATGTTCTTTTAATCCCTTCTCAAAATACTWTATTATTATTCCATTAATGATCCTTGAAGACAGTTTCTGCATTTGTTCCAGGTTAAATTCATGCTTTTTCAAACATCAATGGTCAGACTGATACCAGTAATCCAGAGAAGGTCTTGAAAGTGCTTTGTCCTAATCATATTAATATTTTCTAGTGTCCACGGAAAATACCTTGCTGACATACTCTAAAATTAAAGGAGCCTTCTTCATGGTTGAAAAATACWACTGATGCATTTATCTTTATAAACCCACAAGTCTTACTTCCTGCATCATTGTCAACCAGCAAGCCTCCAGCTCATAGCAAAGCTTTTGCTCTTATTTCCTAAATACATGACTTTGTACTATCAAATTTCTTAGGCTTTGATGATTCCCGTTGACTTAGTCATCTCATTCTTCCTATCTGATAGGCAGATTCTCTTCAATACTGGCAATATCTCCCAACTACAAGTTATTTGCAAATTTCATATAAACAAACCTAGTTTTTGCATTTAGATCACTAACTGGAAATATTAAACAGAATTGGTCCGAAGACCATTCTTTGAAAAATTCCATAAACAAACTCTCATTTTGTAAACTCTCCTTCGGTTGTAAAAAATTTTTTTTACAATCTCTTTCAAAATAACCCGTTCCAAGTCTTTAGCCAGTTTCTTATTCCAGCTCCTATCCTGTTCCTTTTAAATGATTTCCATGAAGCAGATTCAAATGTTTTGCTTAAATATAAATAGATTAGTCCATTGTATTGTCCTTTTTCCAGAAGTCTGCTATCTTATTAAAGAAAGACATTAAGACATTAAGTTATTCTGACATGATCTACCATTGATGAAATCACCTTACATTTTATCCCATTTTCTATTTACCTTATCCTATTTTCTATTTACCTCCATTTACATGATCTTGACTACTCTGTCCCTTCAAATCTTTTTTTAAGACAGTATCTAGATCAAATAACAGTCCTGTATTTCTCCCTCTSTTTTTAGAAACGCAAACAATGTTTGATACTTGCCAGTTATAGGGTACCATCCCAGCATTGAAGAATTAATTGAAAATCTTTGCTGGTGGAGTAGCAATTTCATGTTCAGTTTATTCAGTGTTTTGAGACAATAATATGGTCTCCAGTTTCATTAGAGTAAAAAGTCTACATTTTTCTTCCATATTGGTGATAGTAATTTTTATTAACTTATCATTATTCCCATTGGGTATATTATAATTGTATCACTACTAACAGAAGTATGTCTTATCTCAATGGTACGGTTAACATGATAAGGAACAAACTGCATGATACAAAGTAGTATAAAAGAAATTCCACGGACGTGTTTGGCTCACTACTCAACATTTGAAGAATATCACTGAATCCAAGAAAATCACAATAGGGTAAAATTTCCGCTAGCACCTTCTCCAGGCGTGCCAAGGTTGTTGCAATTTTCCCCCTTCATCTGAAGAAAAAGCTATTAATTGGGGGTGGGGAATGTTTCATAGAAGAATGCTGAGAAGAAAGGTGTGGTGGAAGAAAACAGAGAAGGCGAAATCAACTAATTTTTATGTGATGAAACATTAAACAGTCCACCTGACTGCTTCTCTAAGACTACTTAGTCTTCAAACAAAAAAAGTACGTATTTTCTAAGACAAGTTTATAGTCTACAGTAATAGTAAGGGTATTAGAAGAATGTACAGGTTCACTGGCTTGCTATATTTGCTTCTTACTATTTGATACTGTTTGCTTTTTAGTATTACTATKCTATGGAAGAGGCACATTAAGTTCTTTCTCACATGGTACATGGGCAGGAAAAGCCATCCCTATGCCGTTATGTGCCACTGAGAGCAAGGAGCAATCACTGAAATTGTGATACTTGTTCTATTTTTGTTCAGTGTTACGACATTCTTGCACCTACCCTGTTTGGGCCACAGATACGTGAAATAAAAAACAAAGTTCTCACCATTCTTACCTATGTGCTTGGAGTAGTTTTCAATCATCCATAAGACTAGAGAACATGCACACGATTTACAGAAATGCCTTCTCTTCCCTTTCATTCCAACAGCCCCAATCTTCCACCAGGCTCTGCTCAGCCAACCTAGTACGCTTGGGCAAAAAAATGTAATTGACCAATCTGGCAACTAGTTAAATATAATGGCCTTTAAGCTTTGGCCTACGTTATCTATGACAGGACAAAGCAACTGAAGAAGCAGGTGTATATAATTCTTTTGAAAACAGAAACTATCCCTAAAGGAGATACTTTTCTTTTACAATATTTTTGAAGCACTACACATCTTTCTCAGAAAGGTCTGATTTTAGTATACTATTTGACTGCTTTAGCCTCTTTCTCTTTCCTCTTCAATTTCCCTGCTACCATTAAAGGATCATGAATGTTGCAGAGACAAGCTTTCACAAGCTGGCAAATGCCAGCAGTAGGTTTTTTATGTATTAGAATAAATTTATAATTGCATGATCACATAGCATTTCCATGGTACTGTTCTGCTACTCGAGCCAGGACAGCGTCTTTCTCCTTCCGTTGTACCTATCCATTATCTACATACCGTCCAATGCCTATGAATATGTGCTGGACTATCTCCTAATGCACAGATAAAATAGTTTAAAGTCAAGTTTGCCAAGGAAGCTTATATTCTGTTATTCCATTTTGTGAATGCATAACTTAGAATTTTAAAATTCTTTTAAGATATTTTCATATGTAAAATATACGTTTTCCATAAATTTATAGGCTAGAAAAGACTTTTAAATCATTTAGCTGGACCTCTGGCATATGACAATGTATTAAATTTTGCTCTGTACTAAAGCTACTAGCTTATTTTTTACTAAAGCATATCTAAAAAGTGGATCCAGTTTTTATCTGAAAACTATTCATATTTCTTCAGAGAAACTTTTAAAACTTCATCTTAGGAGATGAAGAATCCACATCTTCATCTGTCGTTTATTCCCTCATTGTTTAAAAAAAAAATGCGGGTTCCAGCATAAAAGGATGCTTTTGTGCTGTGCTTACCTCCCCTAAATTGAAGAGCCCTTTAGACTGTAGTGTTTTCTCTACAGGAAAGTATCTGTACATTGTAATCAAATCATCTCCGAATCTTTTATTTTTTTTTATGATGAACTAAGCAGTCTGAACTCTTCAGTTTTCAAACTACAAAGCATTTCTCCAGACTCCTTTCTGTGGCTCTGTAGCCACTCAAAGTGCTCACTGTTCTTACTAAAACRTAAGCCCCAGAATCTTATTCAGGGATTCCAGTACCAACTCCCAATACAAAATGTAAATGACTTCTAAAGTGTTCTATTTCCCTATTCAAACAACCTATTTTTGCCACACTATTATACTCCAGACTCATGTTGAATCATTTGTTCTCTCCAATCTTGAAATATCTTCAGAATCACTGTTTTCCAGGAAACAATTCCTGTTCCAGTAGACTGATCTATGTCCTTTGTCCTTAGATAGATGACCTAGCATTTGGCTGTATTAAAACATAAATTTCTTCGAATAGGCATAAATTAAACAGTCCAGGTGGTCCTAGAAGACCTGGCTTCATCAGTATTTGCTATTTCTCTGGGCTTTACATCATCCACAAATTTTTACAGTATTTACATTTATTTACAAAATATAGAGGAAAATACTGAATAGCATTAGATTGCCGTTAGTCTACTGACAGCGTGAGTATCCATTTAATGACAGCTCTTCTGTTGGTAACAGTTCAACTATTGACAAGTACTTTTCTGAGTTCTGAGTTAAACCAGAGCTATATGTACCTTGTTGACACTCTACAGGGTTCATTCTTAAATTGGAATGTTGTTTAGTACCAATTCAAATGCTTTATAAGAATCTGTATATATTACTTCTATAAATTAGTAAACATATAAATGTCAATAAGATTTGACTAGACTGATTTTCTGTAAATCTGTAAAACTTTCTTTTAAATACTTTCCTAGTAGATTTCAGACATATTTTACAATAACTAAAGAATACGAGGACTCAGGTTTAATCTCATGTTCTGTTAATTAAGGAATTTCTTTTCATATTTGTTGTTTRTCCATTCAATTTCTGCCTCCACATCCTGGCTTGTTCTGTTCTTCTCATGTTTGATAAATATTGTACCTCTATGTGGCCCAGGACCATCCTTTCCTTTGTATTCTAGGTACGCTACTTTTTCCCTTTATCATTCTACCTCTAAGTGACAAGGAGCAGCCTCAAGGGAAAAAGGAAAAGGTCTTCTCAGTTTCCTCTCTGGTGTCATGATACTCGTGAAGAACAATGTCTAGGAAGGCCATGGTTTGTACTGGGCTCTGCTCAGAGGGCCTTCGGAAATGGACCATTCTTACTCCTTTTAGCATGGAGTCCCATAAAGGGGAAGAAAGATCAGAACAGACAGCCAATGCTCAGTGGATTTGGCTGCCAGAATCTGACAAGCCTTTTCTGACCATGTAAAAATAGTGATTTTCTGAGATCAACAGTTAAGCCGAATTCATTTGAACTATCATACTAAGCTCACTGAACAGAACTGTACATACTTTACAAAACTGACATCTTTCAGAATTTAAGTATCTAGCCACTGTGATTCTACTTCCGTATTTCACTACTCTGACAAAAATTGTGACAAACTTCTTCCCAAATATGTCAGACAGAAAATCTGGACACCTTAAAAAGAGGAAGAAAAGTGGGCTTAGAACTGACCTAACACACTTAGGCTACTTTTTCCTAATTTAGACTCAAAATCTGACATTTGTGTTAATGATCAGTGATGCTGGCTAGATAACATYTCTAATTATAAAAAAAAATCAACAACAATCAAAGAATAATTTTTTCCTTGTGTGGTTCTAGTTGTTAATTAGATTAAACCAGTTTTCCACTGCAACTTTGACGGTAGACTTATATGTCTATAAACTTTCTCTCAGAAATGCTACTTAATAGCTTTTGTAAATGCAGCATCTCTGTAAAGCAAAACCAGAAAGATCTGTTTTGTTTCAATCACAGTTCACTTTGGGCTCAACACAAACCTGAATGCCAATGCTATTTCTGATAAAATAATTTCCCTTGACATAAAGATGATTATTACATGGCTTTGATGGTGTAAAATGGAGTTACCAGTGTGTTTAGGCTGCTTTATGCTATGAAAGCCATCACCTTACGGTAAAACAAAATAAGGGCAATAATTTTGCATAGAGTTCCTCTAAATGCTATTGGAAAATGGAGCACCAATCTTCTTTTAATCAATCAAACATGACCAAATTGATGTTTCATAGAATCATGGAATCAGTAAGGTTGGAAGGAACCTCTGGAGATCATCTAGTCCAAACTCCCTGCTCAGCACGGTCACCTACAGCATGGTAGACACGGTTGCATCCAGGCAGGCCTTGAARATCTCCAGAGAAGGAGACTCCACAACCTCTCTGAGCAACCTGGTCCAGTGCTCTGTCACTTGCACAGGGAAGAAATTCCCCCTCACGGTCAGGCAGAACTTCCTGTGCTTCAGTTTCTGCCCATTGCCTCTTGTCCTGTCACACAGGACAACTGAAAAGAGTTTGTCCCCGTCCCCTCGACACCCTCCCTTCAGGTACTTGTACACATTGATCAGATCCCTCCTCAGTCTTCTCTTCCCCAGGCTGAAGAGGCCCAGCTCTCGCAGCCATTCCTCGTAGGGCAGGTGCTCCAGCCCTCTGATCATCCTTGTAGCCCTRYGCTGGRCTCTCTCCAGTAGCTCCATGTCTCTCTTGKACTGGGGAGCCCAGAACTGGACACAGTACTCGAGATGAGGCCTCCCCAGGGCTGAGTAGAGGGGCAGGATCACTTCCTTCCACCTGCTGGCAACACCCCAGGTGCATCCTAATGCACCCCAGGATACCATTGGCTTTCTTGGCCACATCTGAAATTCTGTAGTGTGCCATACAACAGCATCAGATGCTACACTAGCTCACAATTACATTTTCAAAGTATATTGAACATCTACACTACAAAAACATTTAAAATGTTTTTTAATATAAATAGCTTTAATCTTTTTATTGTCATCATTAGAACAAATGAAAAGATCCCTTTTCAGGCTTTTCTTTTGTACTAGCGGGCAACAGCAATAGTAACTTGCACACAACATTCYTCCTTTTTCTTTTTAGACATAAAATCGATAGCATTAAGTAGGAACTCATTTTTCTCTGTGGATACTCGTATCCATTATTGGATCATTTCTCATGTGCAACCAACCATCTGCTTTAATGTCAAAGTTGATTCTTTTAGTTGTTCCTTTAATTTTTTCTTCTGTCTCTTCACTTGCAGTATCTAATATGAAACCACAAATTTAAATCCGTCTGAATGAGTATATTCAGGACAAAGTGCTTCAATCACTTTTAAATTGCTCATTTTGTGCTACACTGAAGGTAATGTTTTTAGAAGAAAAGAAAGTTGCAAGTTTCTATCAAGTTCAAGCCTTTGCCTTCATTTCTTTCTTTTCCTCCTTTTTTTTTTTTTTTTTTAAGGTGCAGCCACCAATTGATCTGTCATATTGCGGTTTTCAAAGATGAACTGAGAATGTTTTGAAAGGAGGCTGCTGTTCAAGAGCTGCTAGAAGACCTAGAGTAGGGAATTACATTTTCATTATGGCTAACTTTCAATGACACTGAAGATGTCTCACTTGGAAGATCATCAAACCCATGTTTTTTCTTCCACTTCAACAGACAAAGTTTCATTCACTTCATCTGGAGAATCTGAAAAAACTAATTTTCTTTTTGAAATAAGTGTGAATTCTTTTTATCTTAGCATTTAACAACTCCTGACAAAGCTTACATTGTACTTTAGAAAATATAGCTGTTTTCATAACTTCAGTCCTTCTGATCATTTTTTGCCACTAAGTCTTTTAGCATTAACTTTCTCAAACTAGGTTAATATACACAGAAAATTAATAATAACTACATCCAAATCACCTATTTGTTATATTAAGAGGTAGCTTTCACATTTACTGAAATAAACAAAGAAAATAACTACTTCTTGAACTTAACATTGTAAGTATGAAAACAAGATATGCTAATCATGTTCTCTAATATTTTATATTCCATTCAAATCTATTCCTGATTGCATGATACTCTTATCTATTCTCTCCATCATAATATCTAACATTTAACTCCATTCTTGTTCTCCCATGGCTAAGAATATCATATATGCCCCATAAGGCTTCAAGTTCTGTAACTATGCTAATGTTTAGTACCCCAAAAAAAATTACACTGCTATAACATGTATTGGCAAAGATTTCATGTACAGAAAAGGAGACAGACATAAAGTGAAATGAGATGTGACTTCTGAGAAAAAAGTATATTTGGGGGGGGGGTCAGATTTTTTTCACTGATGATCCAGAATTAGTTTTCTATTAAACCATCTAGCATTATCTGCATCATGACTTACCACCATGTTACTGAGCTATGAGAACAATGCTCTAAGCTGTCATTTTTTAAAGTAGAATATTGCTAAGGCCCTGTGGTCTCCTTTGGTAAGAAAATGAACTCTAAATTTTTTCTACCTTTCCTAGCACTTCTGCAAGTAATGCAATAGAAATTACAGTTTCTCCCTGGATGACAGATCTGACATTCAGAAGTTCGTTAGGTGGAGCCAAGAATTTATTACTAAATTAGAAGCTCATTTGAAGCTCTCAATTAAGTATTTTAAAACACCTGTGTAGGAAAAGCATGGGGAAAGGCAAAATGAGGGTAGATTACAGATGATGGCAACCTGTACAGTGAAAACCTGAAAGTTGTTTTTGGTTTTAATATCTACTACATGCAAGTTGAACAGGATCTGTCCCCAACTCTACATGACACTTAACGGACATGGGGAAAAAACACCTAACATTTGCATTATGCAGATCAGGATTCTTGTTTCCTTTTTAGAAAGTTTTATTTAACTGAACATTGCTGAAAAGTGCTTGCTTGCCATCACTGTTGTCTAGAGCATTTGATCTAACCACAAGAATGAGGCAGCTGATGTTGGAAAAGGGCAAACTTCTGATGCAGACTGACATAAGATCACACTCGAAAGGACTTTGAAAGCTCATTTTATCTATCTACCCTCCAAATGCAGGGTAAGAAATATCTGTAATATTTCTGAGAATAGGTAATGTGAACATAAAGATCTCTAATAGCTGAGATTTGACATCTTCTCTTGGAAATGTATTCCAGCACTTCACTATTCCTACTTTTAGAAAATTCCTTCCAATATCAAATCTAAATTTCTCTTGCTGCATTTTAAATCTCTTGTTTCTTGCCCTATCCATGCTGAACATGGAGAAAAAYGATTCCTCTCCTTTCTGGGGTAGCCTTTTATGTATTTGAAGATGTGTTTCCCCTCAGACTTTTTTCTTAGACTGAACAACACTAATTCCTCAAACTTTCCTCATAAGTCATGTTTTAGGTCCTGATCTCTCACTGCTCTCCTTTGCACTCACTCCAGTTAACTAAGGTGTTTTGTGAAGTGTTATGTTAAATGCTAAATACAATAATCTAGGTGAGACCTTAACAACGTTGAGTACTCAACAGCTATAATTTCCTATGTCTTACAGGTTACATTTCTATTTTGCACCCAGGTGAGACCCACTTTACCCCCCAAACCTCTTCTGAAAGACTAGCCAATTATTTCGTATCCTGTGCTGTTAACATTGTTTAGTCCTACCTAAACATGAAACTTAATTCCTCCATATTAAACTGCATCCAATTTTCCAAATTGGACAATTTGACTTTAAATTGTGTCCTCCAACTTGCTTCAACCATTCTAGCATCATTTGTAAATGGAATATACATATCCTGTATTTTACCTCAAAGTCACTACTGAAAATACTGAACAGTACTAGACAAAGAAGAAATACTTGTACAACCCAGTTGATGCTTCCTTCCAGTTTGGCAGTGAATTAGTGGTAACTAATATTTGAGTATGCTTTCCGAATAATTCTGCATTCATCTTAGAATCATAGTGTTCTCACCAAATTTCCCTACTTTGCTTATAAGAATTTCTTATATATGTATGACACAAAAAGTGTGTCAAAAACTTTACTGAAGTCAATATACACAATATCTATTACTCTTTTGTTCACAGCCCTATTAGCTCATTACAGAAAAAAACAGATTGGTTTGACATGAGCTACTTTTGACACACCTATGCTGACTGTTACCCATCTCTTTGCTGTCCCTCAGATGTTTACAAGTAACTTGTTAGATCATTTGTTTGCTATTTGTTCTGTTTTTCTAGAATTGAAGTTAAATTGAATGATATAAAATTCTCTGGCTCTTTCTTTTACTCTTTTAAGAAGAAATATTACATTTGTCCTTTTTCAATCCCTTGGAACCTTGGCAGGCATGTCCAGGTTCTCAGAAATGCCTGCTAACACCTTTAAATAGCTTTGGCTAGTTTTGTAAGTAAGCTAGAGTCCATTCTATCAGGCTCTATAACCTCTTCTTTCCTTAGTCGACCCAAAGGCCTTTGCTTTTGATAATGATTGTATTAGCCACTAGATTACAGCAGACCTTTTTAGGGAACGCAGAAACAAAAAAAGACTTAAATGTTTTTGCCTAGGATATCATACATGACTATTTTTTTCCTCTCAACTGAGTACTGGGTAGTTCCTCTATCTTTCTCTTACTCCTTACAGAATTCAAGCAGAAACCCAACAATCATAAAATTTAATGTTCTTTAAAAAAATATTTTTCAAGCCAGTCACTTATAAAAGATTTCTTGTTCTTCTTAATTAAAACTTCTTCTGTGTCTTGCTCTTTCTGATTTTTGTCCCCAAATACTTATGCATTCCTTTATACTAATCCTAGTAATCTCACACAATTTTCATTTCCTGTATGCCTCTCACATGTTTGAGGTCAATGTATATGATTTAGCCAGATGATCTCCTGCTATATTTGCTATTCTTTCCCTGTTTCAGGATCATTAAACTCTGAATAGCTTGATTTTCACTAGGAAGAGCTTAATTCCTTTATTCCTTTAGATTTTTCTTCCATGACATCTGACCTTCCACTATCCTGAGTTTGTTGAAGTCTGCTTTCTTGAAATTCTATTTTGCTGCTTTCCCTCCTTTCATTTAAAAGGATCACGAACACTTTCATTTTGTGTCGAAACAATTTTTCCCTTTCATACTCTCATCCACATCTTATTTAGCACAAGCATTCTACAGACTGTATTCTAACTTCTTTAGTTGTTTCTTCTACTTTCCATACCAAAGCTGTCACCAGACCATTCCCAGACATTCTAGACACTCGGTTACTTGCTATATCCCTTTCCCACAGAAGTCTAGGTTAACTTTTTTCCCGTTATTACTAAGTTCTAGACCTTATACAATTTGGCTAGTGTCTCAACGAAGAACACCCCCAGAAATGTTTGAAACCAGACACCCAAGCAAAAAAGCCAAAACTAAAACCTAACTGTATTCAGCAGGTATTTCTGTTTGGGATTTCAATGGCTATACATCCACGTTCCTCCTCCCGACCTCAGAACAGGTGCATATATCTTAATATAATACAGTGTCTCCTGCCATCTTTCTCTTTTTGAACAAGTCACCACGTATGCCCTTATACTCATATTTTAGTCATATGAACTATTCTAACAAGTTTTGTATTAAGAATTCCACCTCTTCTGTCCCTCCTCATATACCTGACTCCTATCTTTAAAGAGACATTTCTAAGTATGAAAAGACAGCACAACATTCAGGCTTCAAACTCCCTCCTTAGCATTGACATCAAGGGAGATTAGCACCCACACTCATGAAACTGTTTTTATTCATATTTTTCTTTTGTGTGGAATAGAAATAGAGCTTTTATCTAATTTCATGCAAGTTATATGAAAAACAATCCTTTTCCTGCTGTGCATTCACTGTTAGGGTTTCTTCTAATGACTGTCGGTCCGAGATACATTTTTTGCTGCTATATACTACAAGGGGAAGTGACTCTAGTAATCCAGATCTAGTAGCATTTGCTATATACAGAAGATTAAAGGGAGGAATGTTAGTGCTTAAAATTGGGAAATAAATCAGAAATTTCAGGTTATTTTCTCTGTTCTACCATTTATGCAGGTATTATCTTAATATGACTATAACCCTAGAGAAAACAGAGTTACAGCATGAATCCATGCTAAGTGGTTGAAGTAAACTCTAAGATTAAAAACAACTATTATTTTCTGGTGTTGACACTACCTTGGTGTGTGAACTTTGGCAAGTCTTTTCTCTGTCCTTCAGTTTTTAGATCTGTAGTTGTAAAATGATTATAATAAGTTATCTGCTTCATAAGTGAGGCATTTGTATTAAAGAGTATTTATAAATCCATTAAGATCCTAAGATAATAAATACTACAGAAAGCAAAGAATTATTATTAAGAATGTCCACCTAATGTGGTGCTAGGTGCTAGTATCTTGGTGATAACTTCATCCCCAAAATCATTAGAAGAAGATTTAAAAGCCTAGAGAAAATGAGGTAAATTTTCTCTCATCTCTGTATAGCATCTTGCTGCACTGAGAGCTCCAAACACACATCTGTCATCTGGAGGCCAAGCAGGCCTTCCTCGATTCCAGGAAATCAATTCCAAAGACCGTAGATTGTCAGTTGCTTGTACATTGGAGGCCGTCCAGGCATCAGATTAAATTGTATGAGAAAATTGTAGCAGGCTCTAGACTGCACGTAATGGAGACCCCCAATGACCTTTCTGAGGATCTGGGAAACATGCACTGAAATTACCAACAGGCCCTTTTGTAGCACCAAAACTGAGTACTGAACTTTTCTTACTCATCACACAAGGTCATTCACAACTGAGCTAGTTTTGAAGAAGAAAAACAAGCCAGAAAATGTAATCACCATCCTTTCTTCTTGTATAAAATGTACAGGGATATCAGAGCTGCAGTCTTCATAGGAAGGAAAAAAAAAAAAAGAAGAAGAAGAAGAAGAAGCTGGCATTTATGAAAGTCTCAGTCTGTAGTAGTGTTTAATGAGGCTACTGTTGCTGAATCTTTCATCCCTGAGAAATTTCTGCAGAACAYGCAAAATACTGGCCAAAACTATTGCTGATGGAGAAGGCTGATTTAGAAATGTAAGTTTCAGATCTGTTGTTCTATTGAGAGTCTGTTGACTACCCTCTGGTTTTCTGGTTTCACTGTTTTTAGAGTACCCTTGACATGGCCAGAGTTCAAACTGCTAATGTGACACTTTAGTGCTGCTCACTTGGAGGTTCAGGCCTTGGTATGTAACTCGCATTGTCCTGTACAAGAATGCTACATGTATAGCAAAACATAATCCCTTTTGCAGTAAAGTTTGTTACTGCAAGCAAGGATAATCTACATATAATTCTGCTTATTATTTCTGATCAACCTATGGCTTCAAAAACTAGGGAGTTATGTTCTGAATTCTGCTTTTCTGTTTATCAGTGGCTTACTAGGCAAGTCACTTCATCTCACCCCTCACTAATACTCCTTCTCTGTGAGAAAGTTGTATAGTTTAACAAATATTTGTAAAGTTTTTTTCTTTAATCTATTAGAAAAAATTTACAGAGCATTTTAAGTAGATGGAATGTTAGTGCACTGGTTGATTTTTATTTATTTATTTATTTATTTATTTATTTATTTTATTTTATTTTGAATTATTCCTTTACATTCACCACGGCAGAAGAATGTTTTTCTTTTAATAAAAGGTCGTATAGAATCATATCTAAAACTGGCCATAACTTTAAAAGCTTTGTACATTCCTCCAAGGCAGGTATTAGAAAGGGCATCAAACTAAGCCAGTTTTTAGTCTGACAGCAAGGCTTTATGATTTAGAGATTGTAGATACACAAAGAAAGAGGAAAATTGTGGATAGAAACTGCTCTTACCAATTCTGAATCTGCCACTGACTTCCTGTATGACCTTGATCAAGTTTTTAAATTTGTTTCCTAATTCCACATGTGTAATTTTTGAGTAATAATTTCCCATGTCAGAAGTGTCTGAGTATAAATTCATTCCTAAATGTCTTTTATGCTAAGACTTGTAATTAATAAAATATCTTTCTGCTAAAGCATCATGTTTTTACACGTTTTGATCAACTATCAATGACTACTTTTGGTGTGTGTCATTGCAGAATTAGACCTCCCAGGTTCCAGAGAATAAAGTTAGGGATAAAGGTATGCAGTGTCAATCCCTGACCCCACACAAAAAAATATATGGCCTGAATGAATGAAGAAAGCAATGAAAGGCATATGATTAGGAAGAGGAGACTTTCAAAGACTGTTTCAGCCACAGGCCTTTTCATGTCAAATATCTGGCGCATCCAAACTGTAAAAAAACAAAGCAGGAATTTCTAGGATCAATTTCATCCCTTTGACTCATCCCATTCCTTGCCCATTTGCTCTCATAAGGCAGGTCCAGAGTGTGCAACAGGAAACCAAGCAAAAATAAAACAAGAAAAACGCATTTTAATTTTAGCCACACAGCTGCTTCTGGGTTCTTTAAATACACTCCCCTCTAAGTGCTTCCATACACCAAGCTATCCAAGTGCTCTAGACAGGCTGAGTCTCAACTGCAAACTCATTCCACAACTAATCTCTGTCTGGCATTGTTACAGCAATCAAACCAAATTGGTCAAATGCCCAGCTGGGACAAATTGGGTCCTTATCCAAGCGTCCTTTGGCAGCCTCCATTATGTGGCTTTAAGTGATAAGTTACAGTCTCCAAATTCTTTGAGTAGGGACAAGTTTTCAGATAAGGATCAAAAACAACCTCCTTTCTCCTTATCCTCTCCCTCTGCACATTCATACACAACATAAGAAACCAAAAATATATTTTGAAGCTGTGCATATGAGTGACACTGTACCCTAATATAATGTGATGAGTGACTTATTCTCTTTGTGCTAGGCTGTATGTAGCCTTGTTGTCTGGAAAACTATCTGGGGAATTTAAGAGCTACCAAGAGGAAAATGGGAAATCTAAAAGCTCAGTCACAACACTTCAGTTCTTCATCTTGGTTGTTTTTTCCCTTTGGCTTTTGAAGGTGAAATATGAACCATCTTTGAATTCCAGAGGATTTTTACTGCCATCATGTGGAGACTGTCCTGAAAATGTAAAATCATCTTCCCAGACTCTTGTCCAGAGRTATCATTTTTCCTGCTTTTGGCAAACTGAAAACATGTAATTCAGTCTTACATCCATGCAGGGCTAGACTTGGAGCCACAAATGCCATAAATACCTGTTAAATATTCTACCATCTTCAGCACACTTTGCTTTTCCCCTCYGAAGCAGTGTATTTGTTGGCAAAGCAGACCTAGTTAAGAATGTGACAGCTTGGTTATGTTTGCTATTTCTGATGTTTCAAAACAGGTTTCCTTCTATGGTCTGCAGGAACATATAAACATTTAATATCAATGCTGTTTCATTCCGTGCAGCAATGATACAAAGGGAAACAATGTTACTGGCTAGTATTCAAGCATCACTTCCTCCAAGCTCAAGAGCACTGCATCCCTAYGAGTAAGAAGGGCAGCAAAAGGGGCAGGAGACCTGCATGGGTGAGCAAGGRGCTCCTGGCCAAATTCAGACAGAAGAAGAAAATACACAGAACGTGGAAGAGGGGACAGGCTGCTTGGGAGAATTACAGGAATGCAGTCAGAGTGTGTAGAGATGTGRTGAGGAAGGCTAAGGCCCAGCTGGAATTGAGTCTGGCAAGGGATGTCAAGGACAACAGGAAGAGCTTCTTCAAACACATCAGCAGCAAGAGGAGAACTGGGGAAAATGTGGGCCCRCTACTGAATGGGGCGGGGGCCCTGGTGACAAGGGATACAGAGAAGGCAGAATTACTGAATGCCTTCTTGGCTTCAGTCTTCACTGCTAAGGGCAGCCCCCATGAGTCCCAGAGC
>NW_028185927.1:8482645-8488716 GCF_003343005.1 Rhea americana
TAGATGATCTCCAGAGGTTCCTTCCAACCTTACTGAATCTATGATTCTATGATTCTACAGAAGGATATCACAAATCCAATTATGCAAACTACCTTAGGACCAGAAATTTACATTCTTTAGGCATTACTGTTCCTGCTATGCAATTTGCCATTTTATCTGACCACTATAACATTAACATTTGAGAAATTTGATAAAGATTTTAAAACTGTTCCAAAACATTGGAAATCTAGGGGGCTAAAATAATTTTAGTAAAATATGGAGCAAGAATATTTCCACATTTCAGGAAATTCCAAGTGACTGGAATTTCAACTAAAATCAAATTTAGAAAACAAAATAGAAGATCATCAAGTCTGTTTTCCACTTTATTTGTTTCTGCTTTTATATTGATTAAGATTGTATTTACGACTGTAAAAGACAAAATAAAATATTCAGGTATTTTTTCAGCAAACCTGAAACATTTGCCTAAAAGGTTTTACTTTTGGTATATCAATACAGTCTGAAAGACAAACTATCAGAAATTTTTCAAGCATCTCTGTTTATTTCCCCAAACACATGCAAGGACTTTTTGAAAAGTGGTCTCATGTTCAAAAGTGCTGAACACACCAATAGCTCTTCCTGAGCTACAACAACACACATCAGCCTTGCACCTGGTTTAGGGATCTAAGTGGTGTCTTCTATCCATTCCATTATCTCACTGGAAAAGGAATCCTAACTATTTTATAGTTTCTCCCTCAACAGAAGCTGGCAAATATACCGATTAGGTTCAGTAAGGTCCATAACTGACTATGGACCAACTGATCTGCTTTCCAGCAGATACCAACATTTTCTTGTACAACAAGACCTTTTCTGAAGAGCTCAAAACTTTTTCTGAAGGTTACATTCAGTAAGTTTTGAAAGCTGGTCTGAAGATAGCACTGTAATCAAGCATTACCTTTTGCTTGTCTCATAAATATCCATTCAGATTTGGTTACATTATAAACCACAGGCAAAATCAGTACTCAGCAGTTTTTGTCTTGAAATGCTGCTGTAAGCTCTCACAGTTCCTTTAGCTTAGCTTTGGACACAAATTGTCGAGTGTTCTACTGCAACAGTCTGTGCTGAATAGATGTCTAAATTAAAGGTAAAATGGATCCTTCTGTCATCCTTTGGCAAAAGGAAACATACTTTGCCCTAGGAATCAAAAGTCAGTTCTATATTTGTCTTCTGAATGGCTCTAGTAATTCTGTACTTTTCACAATCATATTATTAAGCAAAGCCTCAACCACTACTAAGAGAACCCAGATGAATTCAGCCATCTAACATCACAAGCCTCCAGGAAAAGTAACTGACCCACAGTGGCATCTGAGCTTCTCGGAAAGCCTATGTCCAGTCCATCACTTTGCCTCCTCTATCTGTACTACAAGATGAAGCACAGTACATGGATATATCACTGTTATTGCATCATATGACCTCTCTACTGACTAGTGTGTAGAAAATTTCRTCCTTTTATGTGAAAATGATACAGCTAATCCTTTAATCCTCACCAGCAGAGGTCTGCACTGAAGGCTGTAGGTTCAAATTCTCTTTTGCAAGAAGTACTTTTGTCACCCTTGCACATAAAGAAGTGAATTCTTGCCTTTTCATTTGTTTTTAAAAGTGATAGGAAATAACAGACCAAGATCGTTATCAAAAAAACATTCTCAAATGTACTTTTGTGTTCTCAATAATTAGGAAATTACGTATTTGAGATTGCCAGTGCTGTCTTAATTCTGCTACCTCATGCATTTATGTCATCTTATGTTATCCTTAACTACCTACCGACATCTTGCTTTTTTCCACCAAACAATGTGTCATGCAGTAGACAATGTAAATGGTATTAGTAATGAATCAAAACTATGTACAGAATTAAGTCGTTGTTTGTAGTACCCTAACCTTGYATTTGTTCCCCTTGCTATATAAATAACATTGTTTTAAAGTAAGATTTGGAACTGTTTATTGTCATTTTAAAATTTAAAATTTAAATTAGATAAAGCCATTTAATACTGAGAAAATGTCCATAGACAGTCCTTGATTGAACCAAGTTTGACCTTACCTATATTTTAATACACAGAGACACACGACACCTAGTGGCTATTCCAGACAACAATACAGAATGCACAGAGCCACATATAWTGTAAGGATATAGAACACCACTCTCTGGCTCTTCAGTTCACAAACCTAAGATGCGACTGCAAAACTGAAGACAAGTTACAACCCACAGTGAAGAGTCAGTTTAGATGGCCTTAACAGACTCACTATTTGCAACACAAGAAAACCCCAATCAGCAACTTTTAAAATACAAACCCAGATATTTTTTGGTCTCCAGGAAAACAGGACATCTACCCTACTTTGGGGTAAACAGTAGCTCTTCTATGACAACAGTATATTTTTTTCAGATTTTCCCATTAGAAAATAGCAATATCATGAGGAAATCTCCCTGACTGCATAGCACTGACTAAGCAAAACTACACTTCTACACCTCATAGCCTTCCACTTACCAGAGGCTATATTGGAGATACAGATAGATAAGGGGAGGACTATGCAGGAGAAGTCAGGGCATATGAAAGGACATGTTGCCCTCCAAAATATTTTGGACTACTGGAATTGTCTGTTGCTGCACAGAATAAAAGCAGTCTCTGAGGCTGCTCTTTTACACAGTTTACTCAAATACTCAGTTGGCCCTAGAGTCTAGCAGTTGCAAAGATGGTACTGCAGCCACCTTTGTTCTCCTTCAACATAATACAGTACAGGAAAGAGTAATGAACATCAGAGATACTGTTTTCTTTTTTATTCTTGATATGCCATCTCTGCTAATCATTCCTTGTTGTTAAAAGACATTTATTCTGCCCTCCCTTAATTTGAAGACATTTATGGTAAAGATGTACTTGCAGATAGATAAATGAATCTGAAAGATGTGTATTCTGAAAAGAAAACATCATTAGATAAAGATGAAATGCAGAAGAACAAGACAACGTTGAAAGATCTTCTCTAGTGAAAAAATCTTGTTAAATTAACTCGTGGGTGAAATTCTATGACTTGTGATACAAATCAGGTCCAGCAGATGYTCACACAGTATCCCTTTCAGGCCTTGATATTTAATAAATAAGATATTAATTAGTAACAAAACCCACATATGAAATGTCTTTTAGAACAGATTTGGAGTTTTAATGTTGTTTAATTGTTGTAATCTATAAKCACAAAGCTAACACAAACATAAAAAGAAATATGTTTGAGGCCTGATGCGCCTCTACTGAAACTTGAAGCACACACTTACCCTATCTCTTCATTCTTTAGTTAAAACCAGCAAAAACTCAGAGGCATCATTTGAACAATATTCTTCTATCAACACATTAAAATTACAGAAATGAATACTAAAAGTATCAAAATATTGTAAAAATCAGATATTGATTCAATAAAATGAGATATATAAAACTACATATTTGCAGATTAATTTAATGTAATACAGTACATATTGAAGTGTATTTTGACAGTGATAGCAAAATAGATCAGGATAGAAAGAAAATTGAGTGCTTAGTATTTTCAGAGAAATACCTAAACTCTTCAGTTCAGCCAATGTGTTATGAAATCATGTTCTTATTCTGACGTGACTATCCTTTGCTTCTGCAGTCTGCCTAGTATTTCTTTTTACTGTTGTGTAAGGACAAAAGATTCTTTGTCCTATAAGAGTTTATAGCATCCATGCATCATCACCTTTATTAATTCTTCAGTAACCACACAAGAACCATTATTTAACAGCTACTAGCGTGGATAATTACTGCTTGGATAACTACTTGCTTTTGTCCCTCCTAAGTCATTCTCAGAAAGCTGATTGCTGCATCTTTTCCTGGAATAAGTGATTCAACAACTTTTTTTTAATAAAAAATGTTGAGACACCTGAATTCAGTAAATATACAGCCATACTTTAGGCATATTCTTTTAATTCTTCTCCTTTTGTATGACCCAAATAAACAGGGAAGTGAAGTACTCATTTGCCAAAACACTCACCTTCAGGATAAACAAACAAATCACAATGCAACATATGAAAAAAGGAAAACATCCTGTTGTCACTGACAGTAATCACAGCAAGCACAGTAAATGAAACCTTTTATCAATGAAAAGAACACTTATAAGAAAAGAGGATAGAGGGGAAATGACACCACTATTTTTGAAACACAGAAACCTAACATTTTAGAGCAGGGAAAATTCAGGTGATGAGGTTCCATTTCAATTAAAAAATTAATTCAGCTGAATTCAGGGAGAATTCAGGTGATAAGGCGTAATTTATTTAAAGCAGAGGCTAACCTGGACTATCCAAGAAAAAGTCTCTATTTATAATACAGTATTTCAGTTTTCCTACCTGCTGTCTCTCGGATGAAGTTCTGGTATCATACGGTCTCAATTCTGCTCTGAATCACCTCAATTGAATGGCAGATTGTCTTTCCCAAATCAGTCTTTCATGAACTGTTTTCAGTTGAACATGCATATGCACTCCGTATCTTTAGAAATTTGGTCTCTGTGGATATCTGTAAGGGTTGTTTCCAGGGATAAGGCTACCAGGACCTTGCCTGAGCACAGATCATGATGCAACAGCATTCTTAACATGCTTTTCCTCAGAACCCAAACCTCATAACCAAATCCACAGTCTAGGTATCACACATCTCAAGGTACTGTTTAAACATAAATCTGAGCCAGCTCTAGTACTTAAATACTCAAAAATTATATTCTAGAAAAATGTGTAATTAGTGTTTTCTCATAGCCCTTTAAATTAGGACTGGAACACATTCTGTGCCACATTTTCAAAATGGCAGCATCATTTCAAATAATCCCATTTTTTTGTTTTGTATGTGATAGGTCAGTTTTAGACTGTGCTAATATTAAAATGTCCTTTTCTTATCCAGGCAGGAATTTATCTGACTATGTTGACCTTTGCTTACAAGCAATTTTCAGGTTCTTTAACAAGACCATCATAACAATTAAAGTATTTCTTTTCATCCATTTCTGTTCAGGGAATTCCTTGTGCTCTTTGCTCAACTCTTCTCARTTCTGTTTCCTCCAATGAAATAGCTTTTCATGACCAAATGCAAAATATCCTGACAGACTTCTGGGTGCTGGTAGTGTWTATGCAGTTCATGTTGTACGCGTTAATCCAGATGATCCACTTCCACCTGGTTATTGGGCCTTGTTTTTCTGCAGCTCATGGAAAGCAAAGTCATACATTCCTTTCACTAGCTCATATTTACCAACCATGTGGAAGAATAAGGGTATCTTTTACTCTTCATTTGCTTACGCTTGCTCCTCCTTTTGCTATTCTTTCTCTCCTTGAGAAAACAAGCCTAAAGCTTTTGCGCCTTTTTAGCGCTGCTTTCCTCATTTTCTGATTGGCTGTCAGTCTAAACGCTTCTGCTGCCACCTCTCGTTCTTGACATCGGACAGGCTCTAGACAGACCTAAGCTCTTGTGAGGGGGCTGAACCGCGTTTCCCTGCATGGCACTCGGAAGAGTCAGCAGCATCCCAGACTCCCGGCCTCACTCGCCCTGCCTCGCCCCTCAGGCACCCAGGCCAGGACGTAACGGGGCGCCTGGCCGGCAGCACTTCTCCTGGGCGCCCTTCTGTGAGGGGCTTCTTCCCGCCACGGCGCGTCAGCACCCCCCGGCGGCCCCTGCCCGAGGGCCCCGCGCGCCCGCCGCGCCTCACGGCAGCGCGGGAAGCTGCGGCAGCGGCGCCGGCCGCCAGCGCGCCTCGCGCTCCCGCCCGCGAGCCGCAGTGCGACGCCGCGGCACCACTGCGCACGCGCCGCGGGCGCGAGCTACGGCCCCTCTCCCGCCCGCCAACAGCCGCGCCGTGACGCATGCGCACTGCGGCCACGCCGGCTCCAGCGCCCAGCGCCGCCGCAGAGCGCGGGCAGCTCGCTGTGCGCATGCGCCCGGGTGGCGTCTAGTCGGGCAGCTTCCTCTTCTGGGATGGGCTTGTCTGGGCAGTGGGAGGGGGTGTCTTGATGGTGGCGGCAGCGCGCATGCGCGGCCTGGCGGCGCTCGGGTCGCGGCAGCGCGCAC
>NW_028185927.1:8489374-8525027 GCF_003343005.1 Rhea americana
GCCCCCGGCCCTGCCCCGCAGGCACCAGTCCTGCCCCCGGCCCGGCCCCCGGCCCTGCCCCGCAGGCACCAGTCCTGCCCCCGGCCCTGCTCCCTGCCCCCGGCCCTGCTCCGCAGGGATCAGCAGCAGCACGGGCCCCTTCCTGTAGAAAGCTCTCGTTTCGAGAGGGATGAGTAACCAAGGGAGGGGCTTAAACCGCATCTTCCACTGAAACCTGTCTGTACCGCGAGTATTCGGCAAGACCGCTCTGCCGGGGGTAAGAGGTGGTGAAGCCGGGTTTATATTTTTTAATCCAGTTAAAATTCATGCTGCTTAAAACATGGAAGTGTCAGTAACTTCATTTATGATACAAGTGCATACTTTTATTACTGGCTTTCCTGATTGGAAATCAAAGAGTTTTTTATCAAAGAATTTGTCAAGTGCTTCTGTTAATGGGACACAGAGCAGGATAGCTCAGGCCCAGCCTGGACGGTGGTCTAATGCAGTTGGCACGTCAGCTCTGTTAGCGCATCGGCAGATGTGAATGAAGATTAAAAAGCAGAAATGAGGCAAAATACTGAAATTGTTCTTTTTTGTTAAGCATTATTCTGTCTGTCTTATAGTTTTAAACAGTCACACTAGCGTCTTAGCACTGTTACCTAATGTGCAGACTTCATTACTGGAGGTGTCAAGTCTCAATAACTTGAGCAGAATTCTAACAATTCTTCTTTTAAGAAGAAACTCACCTTTTGGCGTAGATTGCAGCAGGAATTTCTGCAATTTCTGGATATTCTGGAATAATATAATTTGAAGTATCTAGCCCTGGATACCACCGTTAGTGGACTGCTGGTCTGACTATTGTGCAGACTCCTGAGTTCCTGTATTTAAATATAAATTTGTAGTTCTAACATGAACCACAGTTTTAAAGGGTTGTTCTAGAGGAACATAATTTCTACAACTAGTATTAGACCTAATTTCTATGGTTCATCCTATCATCTTTCAGGTAGACAAGGTCTGAGCTACCTTCTTTAAGAAAAGCAGAAACTCTATTCTGTCTTGTTAGAGTCTACCTAGATCTTAGGAAGCAACTGAAAGTTGTGAAGAGTGTGTGGTATGGGAAGCTATAATGTAACTATACGTTTTTCTGGGTTTCATAGCTTTTAGTTATAGCCTTTCAGAATAAAAACACTGGAAGGCTATAGGAAGAAGAGGGGTTTCTAAGGCCATACCTCCACTAGGAGTGCTTAGCAGGTGTAGTGTGTTGCACATTTAGCAATACGGATTTCTCTAGCCCCAGCACATTCTCTAATCTCAAGATATATCTCACTCTGAGAGTGAAACAAACTAGCAAAAGCAGAGCTTTGTGGGTTCAGCTGTATTTATGGTATGGGGTTTGCCCAGCACAGCTGACCTTCTGGGGGTTGCAGTCCCTACCAAGGATAGCTAAGTTTATAAGACAAATATGGCCTGAGCAGCATTAGTTCTTGAACAAAATGTTGTTTATGAATATTTTTTAGTTTGTTTTGCCTTTTTGGATAGAGAAATGTCTCTAATACGTTAATTTTCTGTCTACATTTCATTCTTTCAATCACTTGACGCTTCTATTTCTGAAAGGTCTTCAGTTAATTCACTAGCAGTGTGGAAAAAAAAATAAAATACACAACTGTCCCACTTCAGTTAAAGGAGTATTAATTTAATTACAGATAACAAATGTACACTTGATAACTGCTGTTTTATCTTGGTCATCCATGGTCCTGAATTTCTGAGCAATCTAGTAGAACTGAACACTTCATTTTTTTATGGTTCAATACAAGAAATTATATTCCTATTTCCTAACTTTTATGTGCACTGTAAGAAATTTTTAGCTTGTGTGGTAGAATCCTTAACAGAGTTAGAAGTTATTTGTGCAGAGTGTGCTTTCTGGATGAATCTATCAAGAATTACTCAGTAATTTTAAGTATAAAACAATTCTACTTCATTTAAATTCATAAAGATTGGCTGAATTGTGCTATCTACTCTGGCTTGCTTAGCCACTGAAGAAAGAAGCTGAGCAGGTGAATTCTAGCTCTTCTACCACATCCATATCTTTAGTACTTCTAAAATACCTTTGATTTATTGGTTTTCACAGCAGTAATAAAATTGATTATAGAAGATCTGTACTATATTTTTGCTTCCATTAATTTCTTCCTTCTTATGCCATAGTTTTTTTTCTTTCAAGTGGCCCTTAAAAACTCAACATCCATTTCTAATATGATATTCTTCTCTTGTACTTGGTGCAGGGAACTGAAAGACTGGATCATAGAAATTTTCAGGACACTTAAAATATCTGCCTGAGCAGATGGAAAATATCACTCCAGAAAGTTTTGTGAAGTAATGTATCAGTTGATACAAAGGATTGTTGCCTATCTTATCCTAGCCTATCTTATGCCTATCTTATGGGGAATGGATTATTAAACATACATTGAGAGTTTTGCAGGGAATAGACAATGGTTTTATTGGCAGCACCCTGCTAACCTAACCGTGTGATAAAGTAGGTGAATGTTAAGCTGGGAATTTAGCAGAATTCTGCGGATTGCTTAACAAGTCTAACAAACCAGATTACTATGAGGGCAAACGTAACCTTCTTTGTAATTTTATTTTGATGAAACATTTTTCTTTGGATTCAGGGGAAGTCACTTCCTGTTCTAACTATTTTTATAGTTCCTCAATGGAAAAGGTGCTGAAAATTACCTCCAGCACTGTGGAAGCATGGAGAGAAAATAGTCACCTATTGAGAGCCTCAAGGAACTCTTGGGCGAAGTGATGGAAATGAAGAGCTTGAACCATTGTTTCACCATGGCAGCAACTGAGTCTGACAAGGACTCTGGATACTCAGGTTTGGAAAAAGACTGTTATCTCTCTTTTTGTTATCTTGCTCAGACATTGCCATTGATCATAGCATTTGATAAGTCTGTCTCTCTTTGGACCTTTGTTGCTTGTATCTGATTTGCTGGGAGCCTGTTTGTATGCAATACAGGTTGGAAAATCATCCTACCATCAGAATTTTTGGAGTGGAGCTTTATGTAGTTACAAAGATCATCCTAAGAATTTTGAATGGCCTAATAAAGAAATTAATAGATGAATCTCATATTTCTGAGTGAAGAAGCAGGAGTGGAAAGATCACTTCTGGTTCATTGCAGTGATGAATGAGTTACTGTCTCATGCTGTCTAATGTCTCTTAGGATACAACCAGATCATGAGTAGAGCCTGATAAACTAGAAAATAATTCTTATAATATCAGTAAAATGTAAATGCAGTGTTCCATTTTAATATTCAATAAAACTATGCAGAGATTGCCTTTAAAAGATAAAAATGCTTTTGTGAGAATACTTGCCTTCCTGGGTTTGTAGACAAGAGATTTTAAGACACAATAACTGCAGCACAGACTATGGCTAGAGCAATCCAGAATCCTGTAATTCTTTCCTACATCTGGCTTTAGAGTTGTCCTCACGATAGTGTGCAGGCCCTTGGAGATTAAATACAAAGGAACAGAAAGTTTACTTGAGAGCATGCGCCTGCATAAGAACTGGCCTGAAATACAAAACCTTTTATTAAAGGACACTTGACAACTGTCACAATGTGGTTAACTTTCATATTTTAGAATCAGACTTTATTATTCTTTGTGACTTAATTGAACAGGAGTAGAACAGTAGAACTGAAAGAAGTTAGTAGCCGTACTGCATGTAAAATAACTAACAGTCAAATTCTATACCTGGCAGATGGAAGCTCAGAGTGCCTGAGTACTATGGAGCAGATGGACTCAGAGGATGTGCTAAACACATTGTGTTGGAACACAGAGGATGGACCTTGGCCATGCCCAATGACTACAAACAATTCCTTTCCTGCACTTTCTCCTATGGTCGTAATGAAAAATGTGTTAGTTAAACAGGTAGGAAAGAAATAATATATTGGAAAACACAACATATTCTTCAAAAAAGTGTTTTACTGTTTTCGCTTAAGAAAGAAGGATGCAAATTGTTGCGGCACAGAAAGTAACTGATGACTTTAAGTTCTGTTACTGAGAGCCTGCCCCTCTGAACAGCAGCTTTCATCCATAAGATGAAACAATGGGAAATGTAGAAGTTCTGCTACATCTGCTGAACCTCCTTGTCTCACAGGGACCCACCCAAAATAGATCTTATAGAATGCTGTGTAAATAGCACCAGAGATCAGGCCAAAACACTTGACATGAATATATTTCACCTTTTGAAAGCTAGTGTTTCTTTTTGTGTACTTAGACGCTAGAGAGCTTAAACAATAAAGTCATGTGATTCATTTTGCTTAAGTCCTAGAAGTTTTTTATGCAATTGGAAACCCTAATACAAAATATTATAGAGAGATTTAAATTTTTTCATTTATAAGCTTGACTATCGCATTTTTACTTCAGATATTGCTTCTTTTAATTACTTGTGATGGCTCACATTGTAACAATTACATATTCCCTAACTAGAACTTCTAACATCATGATGTATGTTGCTCCTGCAGCATATCTATAAGACACTTAAAGCATTTAGAACAGCTTCAACAGAAGATGAGACGTACAATTCCAAAATATTACTTTTGTTTAAGACTTCTTGCTCTATACTTGCTCATATTTTCTGAGCAAAGTAATAGTTCTTCAACCTTTTTTTTTCCTGAATCTATCAGAGCAACAAGCAAAACTGATGAAACGCAGTATTGTTAGTGCATCAGTGCTAACAGAAAGATAGGTTTCTGTTAGTGTGTGGCAGATTATGCATTTGTGGGGAAGACAGTTCTGATTTGTGTTGTGCTTTATCTTGACAGGAAACAATTTTTGTTTATAGCCGGGTCCCCGGATGTGTGGACAAATTCTCTATAAACAACTGCTGAAGTTTTCATTTGGCAGGCAATGGGCAAGCTTCACCCACTGATAGCCTTCGGACTGGAGCTCAAAGTGGAACACTGATTCCAGTGGTAGTCTAAAATTAAACTGTAGCTCATGTTACAGTCATGTTAAAGTGAAGAATATTTACTACAATAAACAAAAACAACAAGTCTAGATCTGAATGATAACAAAGCGTGCGTCTGCCTTTTCCTATTAGGCCTAGTTACCCCTGGTTGTTGTCACGTGGACATCATCTTAAAATGGTCTTATCAACACAGTGCTCAGCTGGGCTCACTGCACTAAAAAAATAGTGCAGCATTCCCAGTTACTGCTGTTTATTCATTCCAGTTATCATTTCAGTCAGCATTATCCTTCTGTTTTGGTTTTGCGTGACAGCAGTTGCCGAAACACAGTGATCCAGCATAGTAATACTTACCTGCTGCTCTGATTTCAGAGTGTAAACAGCTAACAACATGTTACTAAAAAAGCAAGCTGGGATTAATATTTGGAAACATAGGAAACTTTGTTGCAAGGTTTCTATAAGTCTTGTAACAAAAAGTCCTTAATAAGTAGGAAGGCCTTCTAGAGAAGTGACACTGATAACCACAGGTTGTAAGCTTTAATAAATAAATAAATAAAACCCCACCTAATAATGACAAAACCTGCACAGAATTAATAGAATAAATGTATCCTCAAATGAGATACTGGGTAGGAGAAAGCGACTAAAAAATATGAGTGGAAAGGAGAAGAAAGCAGATATCAGAGAAAGGAAAAACAAGAGCAAGACAGTTTGGTTAAATTGTTATCACAGCACTTTTTCAACAAATTTGGGGCTCTACTGTGTCTAGGTACCATGCAAATGTACAGTAGACAAGAACTTCGGATACCAAAGTTTTTTCCTTAAGACTGCACATTCTGCTCTCTATTTACCCAGCCAACGTATTTATATACTGTCCTACTCTTAACATCTCCAGATACTGTTGTTCTAAATATGTTTATGCTTGCTTCTGTGAAAAAAGGAAATAATACTAACATTTCACAGGTTCTTGTTCTGTACCCCTATTCCGTAAGCATCTTGCCCACTGAACCAAAGTAGTCAGATCTGTGTCAGAGTAGGTAACTGAATCTCATCTCCAAGTCTCAGTGACTTAATCAGTCGATCGTATTTACTTTTGTACATTTTCACAGTTTTAATGAAATGGGTTTTAGCCCTGCTGTGGGGAATGGACTTCAGCAAAACATTTTAYCATTTGCCAGCCTAAAATCCATTAGATGACTATGGGAACAGAGATGGTTTTCAGATGAGTCAATTTAGTGCCAGAAATAATAAAATGTCTCCATGCTAGCTAAAAACTGTGCCTTTAGCAAGCCTACCAGCAGCATTCCATGTAGTAAACTTTACGAGTTAGGGAAACAGCTGACAGTATGTTATGATTATATTAGTATAATCGTAGTGGTGATAGCTTAAATATACAAGAAGTAAGACTCTCTTTTCAGGAAGAAAGCATCTCTTAGTACACCATTTGATATGGTTGGAAAAGAACAGGCATACTTATCAGCCAGGAGATCTCAAATAATGTATTGAAGGAGGAGGTAATGTCTTGCAAATTTGTTCTGTCCCCTTATACTGAAGAATGTGAGTTGTGGGAAGGACTAAAAGCTTAGTCATTTTTCTTGAAATATAGTGCTTTTAAAGCTTATCAATGCATGCTCTGTTTCCAAAGATGTGGAATTATGTTTCTCTAAGCTTGCAACAGGCTGCTTTGCTTGGGCCAGTTGATATTCAGCAATTTTTTTTTCATCTTTATGGTTTTAAATTTATTGAAACTGTGTATTGTATTTAAGACTGCAAGACTTGCTGAACAGCTGTCATCTATTTTAAATAACGTTCAAAAGCTTGGTATAAGAATAGAAATAACAGGTTTAGAGTTGCTGCCCCTCAAAAGAGAGCGAGTTTGAATTGTTCTTAAAATATCTGTGCAGCATTTCTTTGGCTCAATTAAAATATTCCATAACTAAGTGTGTGATTATTTTCCAAGGTTTCTGTGTACTTGTTCTACCCCAAGTCTAGTAGTAATTCTACACCAGCATTGTAGAATGTAAGCACACGCTGTAATCCTTACATCTACAAATTCAAATTTAGTTGTTTTTAACTGTTTCTGCTGTTCCATAATAAATGGAGTACGGATTATGGCTTGATTCTAGTGCTGTAGTCTCTTTTCAGAGAAAAGGAAGATGAGTTTGACGGAAAGCTGTACAAAATGCATTATAATGAAGTATGTGTATCAAATATTGTGAAGAACTGACACAGATCATCGGTTTGATTGAGGTTTTTTTGCTTCCTCTCTGCTATGTAGATGTAATAATTCTGTGTTTCCTCATTTTTGCTTTCCAGGGGTGTTCATCACAGCTCCAATCTTGGACTGTCCAGCCATCCTTTGAAGTGATTCCAGCTCAGCCACAGCTAGTGTTTCTTCATCCGCCAATCCCACCTCCCATTAGCCCTCACACTGCTGGGAAAAAGAGAAATGACTCCACTAATTACCTGCCTATCCTAAAGTCTTATCCCAAAATAGCACCACAGCCCTGTAAAAGAGATCACTCCTTGGATCAAGAGGAAGGTGAGGAAACCAATTGCTATAAACGCCTCTGCACAGAAGCAGCCAAGATGGAGACTTCTCCCCTATCAAGGAGCATGGGTTTTTCCACCAGTTCTTTTGCCCACCTGCCAGTTAGCTTTAAGTCTGCTCAGGATTCTATCCAGCAAAGTTCTTCAAGTCTGGTGACAAACAGAAAAGTGTCAGCYCTTCCCAGTTTTCATCATATTTCTACGGACACACAGAAAGTCCCAGGTTTGACTCCACTTTTGCCTATTGGAACCCTGCAGGCAACAAAGTACACCCCTCCTGAAACTACAGCACAGCACATGATGCAGTCTGCAGTGTGGAGCCCACCATTGGTAGCAGAGGAGATTTCCGCTACCCCTGAACTGCTCTTACAACAGCAAAGCAAGTGCAGACGCTTTCAGAATACACTCGTTGTGCTACGTAGGTCAGGATTGTTGGAGATCACCTTAAAAACCAAGGAGCTCATTCATCAGAACCAGGTGACTCAGACTGAGCTCGATCGACTAAAGCACCAAACAAAACTTTTCATAGAGGCAATAAAGAACAATGCTCCACAGTCTTGGGCAGAGCTAGAAGCATCTCTGACAGGATCAGATAAGACTGATAGCAACACTGAAGTTTCCACTTATCCCAGTATGTAGTAGAATGGTACATAGCTGTTGTTCAAGTTATTCCTGAGCCTCAGATTTCTTGTCTCAAGCTTTAACTTGAGCGTTTTGTGAGTCTGAGATTTAAAAACTAATGTGCAAAGTGACATACCATTAAAGCTTGTCTTCAGAGTCAGTTGTGGGACTGGAATAGCAGGTGGGATCTTGACAGAATGGGTACTACCGCTTCAGTGTAACTTGGAATTCCATGTTAACTCTGTATACTTCCTTGGACTTGGAAAGCTTAGATGTGTTCTGCCAGTATGTTCCCATTCAGGCTGTGAAGAGACAGTCATTTGCAATATTCTTCAAGCAAGCATCTTTCCATTCCTGGCTTGAGATAAGCAATTCTGAAAAAGGAGACATGCCCTGAATTTGGACCATCGTTAGGTGCAAGTAGATGAAGGGAGTTGGAGCGAAGAGGGGGGAAAAGGTTGGTAGGGTGGTATCTTTGCTGGTTCAGTGTCCTTTGTTGTAGCAGAGAGTCTTCTGGTTTTATAACACATTTGAATTAGTGGAGATCTGCTTGTGCTGAAGTAGCATTCTGTATTCATTGCAGACTTTGACCAAAGCAAAGAGGATCTTAGCACTCATCTGAAATGTTTCTATGAGTCTATTTTTGATTTAAATCTGTAAATTTGGGTATATGAAAATTATGAGGCTGGCACTGGAAATGTTTATTCCAAAGCTGTATTTTATTTGCACTACCCATTAATGACTAGCAAGTGGCTTTGGGTTTTTTTTCTGGTAGCTAATAGATTAAACATTGATTGTTGTTATTTAAAAGACTGCAGTAAATTTTTAATATGTTACAAGAAGGCATTCATTCACCAGGATTAATTTGGCAAGCCTAGACAAACACTATTTAATCTAGGTCTGCTAAGCTTACAAGATTCCATTTTTTGCTGTGAAATCAACTTGTTAAGTGTAAACAGTGGAGAAAGATGAAGAGAAAAGGAGTATGCTGGCCTGTAATGAAACAGATCCTTCTCCCATTTCCCTTTCCCTTCTCTTTTATTTAGAGAAATTGGATGAGTGCATCTGTTAAAAAAAAAAARAGAGAGAGAGAGAGAGAGAGAGAGAGAAGGAAAAAAAGAAAGAAAGAAAAAAAAAAAGAAATGCCACTCTAGTTAATCTTCTTTAAAAATTGATCTATCTGAATCTGAATTTTGCAAAAATATTCTCCTTCATTTAAATTTATATCATTCATAACCTGCTTGCCTTGAAATAATGCAAGATTAAATAAGATATTAGGCCTTACTAGCAGGGGTCCACAGTGGTCATGCTGCAAAAGCTGTTCTACAGACATTTGTTTCAGTTCAGTTTATTTAGACATTTAACTCTATGTCAATCCCTCCAATCTGAAGGACTTTTTTCAGAGGCAGTGTGTATAAGAAGACGTAGAATGCCTTTCTCTAAGAAGGATTAGGAATCTGTTTGTTTATGGTGATGTGATTGGTGTGTTCCTTTTTGCTTGAAAATGCTTTCAAAAAATTGTGCAGCCTAGGTGACTGAATATTTTGATGCTCTGACACCTCCATCAGTTTCTTAAGAAACCTAGAAGTGGAGTGAATTTCTTCATGCTGATTTTTCATTGGACTCTTTCACTTTTCTGAGGTTGCCAGGAATTAATATTACAAAAGACCTTTGAGAATGTTTTGTAGTCTTCCTAAAATATGTGCATTAAATGAACTGTAAAGGGTTTCCTTCTTGATCACCTCTTTAGACTCATGAACAGAAGTTCCATATATGCCTCAAGAGGAGAAAWGTGAGTTGTATTTGCACTAGCCATAGGCCTAAAAGAAATTTAATGGTAGGATTTACCCTAAACCCCTAGTTCAGCAGTAGCAAGCTAATAGCAATGCCTTTCATGCTGCCCTGCCCACGTGCTGAAGACTAGAGCAGTACATGAATTCAGTTAAACTTTTTGTGGGCTATGCTCTGTCATGAGTTTTTAAATACACGTGCTATTATAGGTTGTAGACATCTCATGATTCACAGTGCAGCAGTATCAAAATCTGATCAGAGAAACCAGAAGGCAGCTTAGTACAATGTAATGTTGGCCATGTCTATCTCACTCTTTTGGAATTGTGAGGTCTCTGCACCGAATGGCATTTGGCAGAACAGATGTAACAGTACCTGAAGCTGTTAGTGAAAGGTGTCCAAAAGACAGAAGTGTTTCTTCTGATCCCTTTACAGGAAGGAGAGGAAACAGTAGGAGACGTTCCGCTRGTGGATACCCACAATAGGCCTAGAGATGAGGTGTTGGAAAACATTTAGAGTATCTATTTTTGTTTGCTCTGATAAAGCAAAGGAAAAGCAAAGCTGGCATTGCAGGGTATACTGTTCTCTGACATACAGGGACTCTACTGTCAGAAATCACTCATAGCACACACAGCACTCTTTCCCCTGACGGCACTAAGGGTGGGCTGAAATGGGTGAGCTTATAGTTGATGGACCTTTCCAGCTAATGTAATTTGTATAAATGTATATTCAATAAAACTGTGAATGAAGTCCAGCAGCTGGGATTAGAAATCTGTTACTGGGCATCACTCCAGTATTTATGAAACTAAAAAAATCCAGTGTAGAGTTACTATAAATCTGAGGCCCTGTAGGGAACATATCCCTAGATAACTACAAATCCTGATGTGACATTTATAATGAAGGATGTTGAAGGACTTTAATGATAGATATGTCTTCACGTACCTTTCTGTTTAGTTTCTCTTAGCTGCCTTTTGTTCTTGGAAGCCCTGTTAAAGCTTAAACAATAAGGGCTTTCTTGGCTGCAAATAAAATGGGTTAGCTAGGAGCTGTGTTGAGAGAATTAGTTGATTAGATTAGGACCAGAATAGATCCTGACTCTGAACAGAATCTGGAAGTGGCCTAACAGAGTTGAGGAGAAACATTAGCCTCTTTGATTGGAAACCTGTAAGCACTGAACCTGCAGATTTTTATTTGACCTTTAGTTAACAAACTAGCCTGGACACAACTCTACTGGTCTGAAAAGTCATTCAGATTGCCTGCTATGGCTTCAGTTGCTGCTGACAACTAGCAGGCTGGGTAGCTTGATGGGTCAGACAGACTCCTGTTTTTCTAAGTTTTAATAGATACTGGTATTTTTGATTACTTTTACAATACATTGGTTTTTTTAATTCTACTGCTATAGTTGGAATGTAAACATTTTCTGTACCTTTCCGTCCATTGCCAACTCTGATTAGAGTAGCCTAAGAACTACATTACAGAACATGAACCTTTTGCTAAAATTTTACAGAAACACACTATGAAATATGAATTAAAGTGTATACTTGAAAAGCATGTGGCTTATTCTAATGTTGTTACACTGCAGAGTCCTCAATCCCAAAGCGTGCTTTACATACAGCTCTGCAACAAAAGTAGGAGAATGCGGATGAAATGGTGATACTATGATACAGCTCTTTGAGAGTGTCATGGGAACTTTAATAGTCATGTGTGCTTCAACAGTGAGCTATATATGAATTAAAGGGTTTCTAGGAGAAGCACAAAATAAAGGTAGGCTATACAGAAAACTAAAAATATGTTATAGTGGGTGACCATTGCCGTAGATCTGTCATGACAGCATAGAAGAATTTTTCCATCTCTTAACTTACCTTTGTGTGATGACTGTACATCATACTCACAGTCTGTGCAAAGTAAACTCCTATACTGCGTCTTAATCCTGTCAGCCAGATGTGCAGTTTTACATTGTGAGATGAAGATAAGAGTTATCTTGGCTGAAAGAATTACTTCTGAATGAAAATTTTTACTCTTTCTCTTGAAGGAGGACATTTTCAAATAAATCTGTAAAACAACTTCTCAGTAAAGCATTTTTTAAAAAATATTTCGGTCTTTTCATGGTCTTTTCTTTGTTGAAAGATCAAATTTGCATTGAGAAGTAGACAATCATTCCCAGAATGCGCAGGAGCCTTGTGGTGGAGGTCTCATCCTAAGATGCAGGAGATTCCAGTTAAAGTTCTTTCTTTGAGTCAGACAAAGCAAGAACTTGAATCTAATTGTTTAACATCCAAAACGAGTGCCTTCAGTTCAAGTCTTTTTATTCTGGAATGGGAATCTTGGTGTTTATGAATCTTTTATTCCTAAAGGATATGGGTTCAGTTAAAGAAGGAAATTTTCCACCAAGATCATCTCGCTGTCTTCTGGCTAGCTTTTCTTTTGCATCCTGAAGTCACCTGTATGGCGTCAGGCCTGTTCACCGTTATTTCACTGAGGCCACAAAGGCAGATGCTGCTTTCAGGTGCACTGTCTGCCATATTTTTCTTTCCTTCTGTGACACTCGCATAGCCCGAAGGGAGCAGAACCCCACCCAGACTTGGCCTAAGAAATACCCAGGCCTGGCAGGCCAAGCTTGTCACTCACTAAGGTAAGTGTAGCTAGCTGTTACTGTTTGCATTCTCATAATTCCTGCCACAGAAACGGGGTGGAAGGCCTTTCTACCCAGTGTTACACTTCGGCTACATCTGGACGATGCCACCTTTCAGGCAGGGGTACATACTCAGCTGTACAATGTAGCCGTGTAACCAACAACCGTATTGCATGATCCGAAGCACGTGTGACTTCTAATCTCTTCTTAAATTCATACCTGCTTAAAGGTATACCCGTGAGACAGACATAACTTTTCCAAAGTAAATTCCTGTAATCTGATCCTGAAGGCAGGAGGAACCACTGAGTGTTTAGTCTGCTCTCCTGTGGAGCAGTTTCTGAAACATCCTCAAATTCTTGTTTGAGCTAAAGCATGTATTTAGAAGAAACATCCAGTCTTGACTTGAAAAGTCCTAGGGATGAAGAATCTATCCAGATTGTTCAAAAGATAATTAGTCATTGTTTAAAAAATGTGGCTCGTCTACTGACCCTAAATTTGTCTGCTTTCAGTATCCAGCTGYTGGATCTTTTGCCTTTTGTCTGCTGAACTGAATTGCATGCTGTGACATTGCTGTTTTCACTGTAGGCATTTATAAACTGAGCGAGTCACTCCTCAGCTTTCTTTGTCAAGGTTACTAATTAAGCTCTTGATTCTTTTCAATCCTTTGTTCATCTGCAGGACTCTTCTTCAGATCTTTTAAAATCATTTAAATGCATTTTTTAACTGGACCACGAATGCTCAAAGCAAAACAAGATTGCTAAAAGATCTCTAGAATATCTCACCCTTCCTACAGATACTCTTGCCTCTTTTTTATAGCAATCTTGACCCTGGCATCAGGTTGGAAGTCTAAATCATCTTTGGATCTGCTGCTTCTGAGGTTAGTGGACCACTGTCCGGTAAGTGTGTTTCCACACTCTTTTGAATGCAATTTGCAACCAAAAAGCAAGACAAATTGTGTTTGGTAAGTGATCAGTCAGATTCCTTTCAGCCTGCTCTCCCTCTCCAAATTTTGTCATTTGCAGTTTTTATCAGTAATTTTATGTTTTATTCCGAATATTAAGAATAATGTTGAGAACCAATTTTATACTCATCTTAGGAGGATGCTAGAAGATAATTTGATGGTTTCTATACAACGAGAAACCATAGTTTTAATGCATTGCACAGTATCCAGTTACTTTTGTACTATTCTGGCTGTTGTGTCATGTGGTACGTTAAATGTCCGATGTAAGTATATCAATGTTGTTTCTGTCCTGAACCAGTTTTTAATTTTAGTTTATCAAAATAATGTCTCAAATTTATTTACCAAGCTCTATTTCTTATAAACCTCAATAGCTTCAATTATTTTTRCTTTCTATTTATATATTTAACTAATCAAAAATTGTATGTTATTCCACTATTTTTCCTTGCTTGTCTGTTCATTCAGATCAGTCTATCTACAGCCTTACAGATGCAATGTCAATTCATCCTTCCTCATGATCCTTTGAAATTTTTCATGGTGGTCTGAAATTCATTAGAAATAGTACCAATGGCCCAGAGAACTTCCTTATTAGCTCCGGTTAAAATTTCAATCATAATTTATTCAGACTTGCTGACTTAAGGTTGTTTAATAACTGTTGTTTTAAACATCCCAAATGCTGTTTGAAGTAGAAATCAAGCTGCTACCATGACATGAGAGGAATACACCTGGCTTTTTTCTCTAATTTCTCAATAGAAATTTTTATGAAATACTTTTGCCATTCTGTACTGCAGCTCTGTAATTTCCATCTTGTAACGGAGCAGTGCCAGCATGAAAATTTCTTCTGCATCTAGTACACTTTAAGAAATGGAGGAAGTGGGGCTTTGGGGGCCAAAAGACAATTGTTCTCTTCTTGTTTTTGTTGTGATTAAATTAATTGATTCAGTTTAATGGAGCTGGAATGGCTCTTAACATGCCCACTTAATCAATTTTACCTTTTTCCATGGCAGTGGTAAGTTTTCTTATAGGCTATTCAAACTTACCAGGACAGAAAAATCCAATAGAAGACAACTTCCAGGACAGAAAACTGATGTTTATTGTTTTTTTAATAAATAAGACTTTCTGGAAAATTTATGTGTTTTCAACGGAACTCCCTCCCTCCTTTTTTGGGGGGTGGGGGGGTGGGGGGAATGAGAATGTATTGGCTGGAAGCTTAGTATTTTCAGCATTAGTTGTAGCATTCATTTTTTGGTGAGACTCAAAAACTGTGGAAATATTCTGAGGACTGTAGGGATGGGGGAAGATATTTCCCTTTACCCTCTTCCCCTTCTTCTGGATTGTTTTGGATTGTCTGCACAGGAAGGAGGACCTCAGCTTTGATGAGTGGTCCCATCACCTGCTGCTGATGTAGCAGAATCTCCTACAGACAGACAGAACTACTCCATCTTCTGTGATACAGGAAGAGACTAACAGACAGCTCCTGGGTAAGTGAGAATGAAACAGTATCTCCTCAGAGAATTCTTAGCTCAACAAATGCAAATACCATTTTTTCACATTGATGTCCCTAAAACTTCTAATTAAACAAAAAATAAGGGTTTTGTTTGGTAGAAAATATTGTTGTACCTGATAGAACCTATTTTGTGTTTGCCAGAGGCAAAAAATTCAATGGAGTAATTATTCTGTGAGATGAGCAGTGTGGAGAGTGTGAAATATGAATAGACCCCAGGAAATCTATTTTACTCAGAGTGAGTGTTAATGCCTATTCATTGTCTTATGCTAAAATCACTTTCCAGCCAGAAGCTACCAGCAGTGTCACCAGTAGTTTTTCAGATGTAATTAAAAAATTTTTTWAAAAAAAATCTTTGCTTGCTACAAAATGAAATTCATTTGAGTCAGTTTTGGTATGAGCATGGCGTTCTCAAGTCCCAGGATGAGTGGTCAGGACAGCAGAATCTTGGATGAAAGGGAGGAAGTCACAGCTATGCACACCAGAACAGACCACAAGAACTAGAGCATTGCTTAACACGGAGAGGAGGGATTGTGACCAGTGTGTGAAAGACATAATTTACAGATAACAAGGGACCACTCTGAGGATGAGTAGACTATCAGTATTAGCTGCTGGATGCGTGTATAACAATACATGAAATATTTCAGGGTCACAAAATCTGTATCCTATCCAAGCTAATTGCTGGCATTCCAATCCTTAAAGCACTTTATCTTTTGCACCTTTTATTTTCTTCAAGTGTGGTCACTCATGTAAATGATAGTGTTATGGAACATGTCCAAATAAGGTCAGAAATCAGGAAAGGATAATCTGTTCATCACATTGAAATTCACCATGCCATCTCACTCTTCAATATTGCATCCCTCGTGAATCCCAGAGCCTGGAAGTGAGGGAGAAAGTCTGGAGTAGGGAAGACTTTCCTTTGGTTGAGGAGGAAAGGATTAGAGACATTCTGGGCAGGCTAGACACCCACAAATCCACGGGCCCAGACAGGATGCACCMATGGGTACTGAGGGAGCTGGTCGACGTTGTTGCCAGGCCGCTCTCCATCATCTTTGAAAGGTCCTGGAGAAATGGAGAGGTGCCTGGGGACTGGAAGAAAGCCAGTGTCACTCCAGTCTTCAAGAAGGGCAAGAAGGAGGACCCAGGCAACTACAGGCCGGTCAGCCTCACCTCCATCCCTGGAAAGGTGATGGAACAGCTCATCCTGCATGTCATCTCCAGACACACGGAGGAAAAGAAGGTGATCAGGAGTAGCCAGCATGGATTCACCAAGGGGAAATCCTGCTTGACCAACCTGATAGCCTTCTAAGATGGAAGGACTGGCTGGGTAGATGAGGGGAGAGCAGTGGACAGAGTGCACCTTGACTTCAGCAAGGCTTTTGACACTGYCTCCCAGAACATCCTCCTAGAGAAGCTCAGCAAGTGTGGGTTAGGTGAGTGGACACTGAGGTGGACTGAGAACTGGCTGAAAGGCAGAGCTCAGAGGGTTGTCCTCAGTGGCGTGGAGTCTAGTTGGAGGCCTGTGGCTAGTGGCGTCCCCCAGGGCTCAGTACTSRGYCCYATCCTGYTCAACTTYTTCATCAGTGACCTGGATGAGGGGACAGAGTGCCTCCTCAGCAAGTTTGCTGATGATACCAAGCTGGGAGGAGTGGCTGACACACCAGAGGGCTGTGCTGCCATTCAGAGAGACCCGGACAGCCTGGAGAGTTGGGTGGAGAGGAACCTCATGAGGTTCAACCAAGGGCAAGCGCAGAGTCCTGCACCTAGGGAAAAATAACCCTAAGCACCAGTACAAGCTGGGGGCTGACCTTCTGGAGAGCAGCTCTGCAGAGAGGGACCTGGGAGTGCTGGTGGACAACAAATTGACCATGAGCCAGCAATGTGCCCTTGTGGCCAAGAAGACCAATGGTCTCCTGGGGTGCATTGGGAAGTGTTGCCAGCAGGTCRAGGGAGGTGRTCCTGCCCCTCTACTCAGCCCTGGGGAGGCCTCATCTCGAGTACTGTGTCCAGTTCTGGGCTCCCCAGTCCAAGAGAGACATGGAGCTACTGGAGAGAGTCCAGCRYAGGGCTACGAAGATSATCAGAGGGCTGGAGCACCTGCCCTATGAGGAACGGCTGCGAGAGCTGGGCCTCTTCAGCCTGGGGAAGAGAAGACTGAGGAGGGATCTGATCAATGTGTACAAGTACCTGAAGGGAGGATGTCAAGGGGACGGGGACAAACTCTTTTCAGTTGTCCCGTGTGACAGGACAAGAGGCAATGGGCAGAAACTGAAGCACAGGAAGTTCTGCCTGACCGTGAGGGGGAATTTCTTCCCTGTGCGAGTGACGGAGCACCTGGACCAGGTTGCCCAGAGATGTTGTGGAGTCTCCTTCTCTGGAGATATTCAAGGCCCACGTGGATGCAACCCTGTCTACCATGGTCTAGGTGACCGTGCTGAGCAGGGAGGTTGGACTAGATGATCTCCAGAGGTCCCTTCCAACCTTACTGATTCTATGATTCTATGATCACTGACTGTGGAATTAGCTTGCAGCATACTTACAGGATTACGCATTCTGAGAGCACTCTGAATGTGGGTTGCTGACATCAATTGCATGAGAAATAGCCTAAAAGTCTGAAAAACATTTATTTCCACATTAACTACACAAGTAAGGCAACTCTGAGCTTGAAGATTATCACCTGAACACTGAAAACCTACCAAAGATATAATACAGTGGCGAGTCCAAGGTGGAACAGAAGCAGAGAGGTGAACTGCCCAAAGGGTCTAATGTGTTATTGCTTGTGACCTGCGGCAGCGATGCGTTGGTGGAGACTGKCACAGTCAGAGAGGTGGCGCCGCTCAGAGTAAGATGTTGGTGCATAGATAGAGCAATGGCCCTTGCTGATTTCTAGCAATTCCAGGTCAAGCCTAGCTTTCTGAGCAGATGCCATGCAATCAAAGCCAAAGGATCTGTTTCTTGAGATAAGGCTTCCCTGCACATCGGAAATGTTGCCGTGTTAATTTTTTTCCCCCAGACAGGCTTAAAACAGTGATGTTGGAGGAAATAGTGTGATGTACTGCCTTTGCCTGACACTGAAGACAGTAAAATTATAGGAAGCATCAAGCATTGTGGGAGCTTCTAGGACTTTTTTTTAAAGTCCCATTGCTTCTCCAGCACCTAAACACCTACAAATCCAAGACGCTATAGGCATCTGATGTAAAGGCAGTTAGCTTATCAGTGGGCTTAATTGGGTGCATGGAAGCAAATAAAGATCCAATAAAATAAAGATCATGAATTAGTGGGGGCGAGATTACTTCTCAATATTATTTTTCCTGTTCTATTCTGTTAACGTGCCTGTTTTTCCACGAATGCTTAGGGGAGCAGCTGTATGATTACTACACTGAACTGCGCTGGCAGCTAGGGCCGTAACAACCAAGCATTCAGTAACCCTGCAAGGATGCACTACTACTTAAAAATAAGATAATTACAGACCACTGCCAGCATCAAACATTTGTATGAGGAAGGGAGGGAAAGGACCCGTTGTGGAGAACAAAACTTAGCTTAACTTTGGCAATGCTTGCACAATTCCCTTTTCACATTGTGTTCTAGTGTGAGATCAGTCCTGCATCATTTCTGAGTAAATGGGCTACTGCATTCATGTTAGCCCCCTTTAAAAATATAAATGTGATGAAAAACAAGCCTATATTTGCCTGACATTGTTTCTGTTTGGAATGAGACCAAATACAGTAACACTCTACTCTTCCTGAATTCTTCTCTTGCATTTCTGTGGTATCCAAGCTTCAGGGCAGAACTACTTTAACCTGAGTGCTCATAATTGCATGAAATTGGTATTGGCAATTATATTCACATTTAATGTCCAACAAGTTGTATTATTAGCAGTGACATGTCTAACATATGCTTTGTGTTTGGGTTTTTTTTTCATTTTTGAGATTTTGTCTGGTCTCTTTAACCTTATAGAAGACTTTGATTTACACGTGATTTTTCTGATGCAGGGTGTCTGATCTCAGTCTTGTTTTAATAATTGCAATTGATGTACAGTATTTTCTTAACATGACAAAATGTTTGCTTTAAATCACACACTGTTCTCAAGGCACTGTAATTTTCCATCTCTTTTCCTAGACTAAATGATCACATCAGGTAGAAGATAAAATAGGAGAACTTTGAGAGAAGAGCTGGTGGCCATATGGCTGATGCCTAAAATCTCAGCAATATGAGGAGATGAAAGTGGAAAAAGATGAAGAAAGTCCCATGAAATTTATCCTGTGAGTAGGCGACAGTTGTTAGTAAGAGAAGCTGTTAATTGGAGAAGAAGAACAAAGGTAGAAAGAAAAAGAATACTGAATGTAAATGTTATGAAGGATTTTCTCACAGATGCATAAAAATACATTTCAAAGTAGCTATCCACATACATAATGTCCTAAACCTCTTTTCCAGGCTTCTCATTAGAAGTCTGGACACTGTATTTTTAACTATGATGTTTACTCTTTCCCACTTGATCTAGATGTACAAGCTGAAATGTATCTTGATGGTGGAGATAACTATTTGCTGCCCTCATTGAGTGCTTGCTATTTTCCCCATTCCCTTCTGGCCAAAGAACATGCTCTAGGTCTGCGTTCACAGCTCTAATCCTGTGAATTGCACCCAGCTCAAAAGCACTTGGCACCCACATTGCTGCTGCTGCATATAATAATTTAAACAATAACATATGGTTGGAATTGAATTGTCYTACCTTGGGCAAGACACTATGATCTTCTCAGCTGTAAAATGAGAAAAACAACACTTGTTCCCTGCTGTAAAGCACTTTAAGCTTCTCACATGAGAATTTCAACACTGGCATTTTGGAAATTGTGTAAATATCTTGCGGCTGATAAGACTAGGGGAATGGAGAGAGTGTTAGCTGGCTGTGTTGCAGACATAAAAACCTTTTGCAGTATAAGCAGACTTCTGTCTTGCCCACACACATGTATTACTACTTCATGTCCCCGCATGTGCCTTTGCTCTTCAGCATGTGAACCTGTTCATGACACTGTAGTAATGCAACATGTGAAACTGGAGTCAAAAGCCTTGAGGCTTATCATGAGTTATGCTTTCATACCTAAAAAGTTACTATATTTGAGATCAGAAAAATACGCTGATTGCAGCTCTGGAAGAAGTTGAGTAATGCAGCCTAATCAACACAATTCAGAAACACATGACTAAAATTAAGCATATGAGTAGTTCAGCAGTAGTTAATGGGATTATGTCTATGCTTGAAGCTAAACATATGTTTGAATCTTTTTTCCTGGATTGAGCTAGAGTGTTCTGCAGCCAGCAGAGCTGAATGTATTTTCATTACTGTCTCTTCATCCATGTATTTTCTGTCCTGCTTGTTTACATGTTTTTACATACTTTGCAAAATTTTGCTGGAGAAACACACGGATTTGTCAAAGCCTGAGGTGAAAGGAGACAGGGAATAGGATTTGTTTTTGTAAAGACTTGATTTTTGAGGCAGCTTACACATTTATAGTTCTATCAGATAACACTATAATTTATAATGCAATAGTGAGTGGAATTTTTGTATGCCTGGAAGTAACTGCAGAAACACAGTCTTGCTACTTATGCACCTACCTTACCCAAGTGATTTAACACTCCACCCAAAATTCACATTTGTTAGGAGGATCTGACATTCAGCTACTTAACTGCAAAAGGATTACTTTTGGTGATGTAGCACCGGAAACTTAAGATCACCGGAGTGATGCTTCTAATGCCTATGGGGACCGAAAATCCATAGAGCCTCTTAACACTTTGACTTCAATGTAATCCTTAATTTTAGGCTTGGATGGAAATATAAATTATGTATTGGTTAGATTTCCACTGGGGTTTCAGTAAGAAAATTTTATCAATTAAGCATGAAAGTCATTCTGGTTGATCCATGAATAGTAATAGCTGAGCTAATGAAATGTCTACTTTCTCCTCCTTGATGATTTCCAGATGCTGAGACAGTGTCCTGTTTCTTCCACCTACATTTTTTCCAAATGACCTGTTATACTTTAATAAACTTTAATAAAAGTATTTCCCTCTCTTAGATTTGGAGGGAGAGGGAGATGGAGCAAGAGTAGAGAAGGGAAGAACACCTTAAATGATTTCAGAATTATTAGAAAGTGATCTTAAATCTATTGTTACATCTCAATTTTTGTGTATTTATATAAATGTTGTATTTAATGGTCCTAATATTTCCAGAAATTCCAAATTGGTGTTCATCACTGTCTCAAAATGGTATTATGAGAACTTAGCATACCTAACAGTTCATTTTGAGGGAAAGAAAACAGAGATTAGATGGAAATATATATACGTTCTTCTCAGTCTACGTACACACACAGTGGTCATTCTGGAAGTACGTGGAAGGGTAAAAGAGGTTAATAATACAATAAGTTTGGATATCTCTTAATCATATTGTCCTGTGTGACAGGACAAGAGGCAATGGGCAGAAACTGAAGCACAGGAAGTTCCCTCTGACCGTGAGGGGGAATTTCTTCCCTGTGAGAGTGACGGAGCACTGGACCAGGTTGCTCAGAGAGGTTGTGGAGTCTCCTTCTCTGGAGATCTTCAAAGCCCACCTGGATGCAACCCTGTCTACCATTCTCTAGGTGACCCTGCTTGAGCAGAGGGGTTGGACCAGATGATCTCCAGAGGTCCCTTCCAACCTTCCTGATTCTATGATTCTAACTAATCTTTTAAACCCAGCTGAGATGGCATGAAGTGCAACTCAGAATAGAAAGGCATCATAATCATATAAAGAAATTCCACCTGAGTAAGATCAATATCAGGCCCTCTCTTAAGTTGCACACTTGATATTACCTGCGGCCTTAGCAGCTGTCTCGGTAAAAAGTAGCAGCTTCTCTAGTTTATTTTTTCACACCCTTCTAGCAATACCAGGCTGTTCCCTATCCACTGTGCTTTACTCTCTTCAATTTACAGCGTGCTACTCATGAAGATTCCAGCTATTCCATTGTAAGCTTATCCTGCTTTTAACAGGGGAAGGACTGCTCTATGGAAGTATTTCCTGAAATTTTAACGTGTGATTTCCTTATCTTAACCTGAACTCTTTATTTCCAGTTACTTACTGCTTATTCAGTCCACAGAATTATTTCTCCTACTTTTCAAAATATGCATCTTAGATTGTCATCACATTTTCCTCACATTCACTTTGGTTGTTTTGGTTACCCAAACTAGCCAAGTATAACTATTTCTTCCTCTTATAAATCCATTTTTCAGCTTCTTAATAATTTGTGGCTTTTCTGCGAACTCAGTCTGTTTCGACTAACGAAGGCAGAGCGGAACAAAATTTCCTATGCCTTTATTGCCTCAGAGCAATATAGAAAAGATTTATAGCTTTTTGTTCCAAGTTCATCTTCATATACAGTCTGAAATGATGCCATCCTTTTTTGCAGGCTCGTATTTAGTTTGTCCAACCTCATGCTACAGTTTGTAGGATGAGCTGGCATACTCCGTATATTACTCACTTTTCTACTCTTCTCTCCTCAACATAATTTATACCGTAATAAGCCTTTCTGTCAAATTTCTCCTTTCCCACGAGATACTAATAACTGGTTGGATGATATGGGCCTTGTCTGGCCAAATTGTTTCAAAACGAGTATTTAGTGCATACAGCCAAAGAGAGATTGTCAAAGGAGAGATGTGGTGTTTGTCTCCAACCTAGTTTCAGGAGCTCTTCCACCCCAGACCTGGGTCTGATAGAAAGCTTCTGCGTTACATATAAGATCCATGCTTGGGCTAGAGGGTTTTAGTTTGCAGTTGACAGTCTGGACAGTAAAACTCCTTTCTGACCCGATGGCATCTCTGATGGCACCTCCTGCTCTGAGGACGTTGGCTCTGCCTGGGCTGACCGTGCCTGCCGGTTGCATTGTTTATATAGACAAATTTCTGAACAGCTTCACACTGCCTGACTGCCCTGAGGCAACGGGGTGATGTGAGGTGGCTGTGGGCTGAACTCGTAACCTGGAACATGCTCCAGACCTCAGAGCTAAGATCAAATGTTGGAGTCAGAAATTGGGTCTCACAGTTTAGTTTCAATGTTCAACTCTTCTCTTGGGATGAGAAATATATGATTTTTTTCTTTTGTCTTCAGAACTTAATGGAGGCTCAGGAATTTCCAGAAGTTTTAAAAGAGATTTTAGATCTCCACGAACCATACAGCTGATGGCTTTGTACTTTGCTACCATTTTTTGTTTTCTGCAATTAGCCACTTTGTTTACTTGTTCCTTCTTTCATGGCTTCTTATTCACAGAATAATTTATTCTTGGATGATTAGTGACAATTTAAATATAAAGGAAGCTGGCTAGAGCACTGGTAAAATTGAGTCTTACTAGTTTAGAGAAATAGATGGGTCCAAAACATTTTTATATGCAATGTTGTGGATTTGTACAAAGAAAAAAAGAAAAATTTGATTGTCCTTACAATAACAATTGCAAAACTTCAATCAAGTTTTGTTTAGCATAATAAACTGCTTGTTTAATCAGAGTCGCCTCAATCAAATTTTTCTCATGTAGTGTTACAGGTGTTCTTTGGAGGGGAAATTCGTACTATCAATACCTGCTACTGCGAGGACATGCAGTTGTAGGAACCACTTTTATTTAACTGGGCACTAGACATTTTGGGAGGAGATTTAGTGACAGCCTTGAACAATCAAGCTCTCAGGGAAGACTAATAAAGAACTGGTATCTCCTTAGGAAAGTTGTCAGTATATCAGAGAGACATTTTCTCCAAGCCTTGAAGGAACTTTCACTGCTCAAAACACTGCTCTTAACATTGATGGCTAGCTGGTTCTTGTCTAGCGAAATGCTTTCTCCTTTAGCAGAATTCGGTGTTATTCAGAAATTTTTGTCAAAGCACCTTTCATAGCATCTGGAGTTTCTGGATCTTCTTGACTTTGGCAAATCACTTTTGGACCTATAAATACTGCTCATGTTACATTGGTCCTGGATGATGACGTTGGATGTGTCCACTGTTTTTTTTCTGTCACTGGCCATAAAGCTCATTTGTGATCTCCAGTGGTTCCGGCTGATAATATCATTCTTTGATAACAGCTTCCAGGACAAAGCTGCACTTAGGAGTTGCTTGGCAATTCCCAGGACACTCTCATGAGTGGTCCACTGTGTTAACCTCATGGTTCAGTATGGGTGTAAGACTCTTAAGGGTGTGGGGCCACCAAACTACAGTATTTTGAACAAATGATGATAAACAGGTTCATATCTTCACCTCTGCTTACACAGCATGAGCAGCTGAAAGGCTAGTCTGACATCTAATGGAATTTTTCCAGTCAGGCATGATAACAATCTAGGAATAACTGGTGAAAAAGATAGACTGGGCAAAACAACTGAAAAAGGTGCCAGACACTATGCACTCTCCTAGGCCTGTGGAGATACAGTAATTATAAGAAACCCAAGTCGGTAACTATTCAAGGCCAAAGCAGATTAACAGCAACATGTGTGAAGTCAGTAGCAGATGGATGAAACTTTCTCTTCTCCATTGATCTCAAAGTATTTCTCTCTCACATGACACGCCGAGTTTGTTACTGTCATTCACTCCTTTGCCAGTTTGTAAGTGACCTGAAGTTGCATGCTCTGCACGTCTTTAATTGATTTTTTAATTCTGGAACCGCTGTTAGGGTGTCTGCCTGCATGTTAAATGAGGCATTGCAAAAAAAGCAGAAGGCACTAATACTTGAGAGCTTGTATTTTTTTATTTGTAAACATCTGGGGAGGTAGGAAGATGCTGGCTTTCAAGGCCTTATCGGACTGACCTGTCTGAGCTCTGACGTGCCTTGCGGGCTATGGTCAGTAGGACAACTGATGTTAAAACTTCTTCTGCATAATGAAGAAGAGGCAGCTGGCTGAAAAGCTCTGTAAGAGGCCTGAAGCACAAATTATTCTGTATTTGCTGACTTTTGGGGCAAGCTCCAAGGGCTCATTATTCCTTTGGCCTTTTGGAAAAGATCTAGAAAAACAGAGGGAACCCACCTACGGATGCATAGCTATTAGAGAACACCCTACTGTTTGTTAATACAGGCTGTTTGACACTGTTTCCAACAGTTCAGATATCTAGCAAGGCACATAGACTCCATACGTGCTTTAGATTTTCTTTTCCATTAACTAATTTTGAACAAGTAGGTCTCTGCATTATTCCAACTGCAACAGTTCTGGTTAGTCTTTAAATAGCTCAGAGAAGTGTTAGTATATAGATCCTGCTCTTGCTACTTACAACTTCTACATGCTCAGCTCTGAGCTCCTTCTTGTGATATCGCTTGTTCTTCAAGTGAGAAAAGCCCTTTCAGCTTTGCCGGAGCTTCTGGTGGTTTTGGTTTGTTTGTGTTTTTTGTTTGTTTGTTTGTTTGTTTGTTTGTTGTTTTGTTTTGTTTTGTTTCCCAGAAAGTGATTAGTAATGAGTTTTCCCAGTCTGGGCCTTCCCTGTGTTGGTTTAGTTGGCAGTCAAGGAAGATAACTCCTACCACCCGCCAGCTCTCAGTACATTATTCTTACCAACATCGGGTCACTTCTGCCCTCCCTGGGGCCACTTTCTCTGATTGCTCCCTGATGACTGTTGTAAAGAAAGGAGCCCTAATCTCTGACCTTGGCTTTTCTTTCCCTCACACCAGGACTGTCTGTCCTCATCCAGCTCTTTCCTTATAGCTAATGAGTCTCCTCATTCATTCGTTCTGTCTCCTTGCAAGTATTTTTAGACTGTGATGATCTGTCTTGAATTGACTATTTCTTAAACAAGATAAATGCCCTCTGCCCTATTACTCAAGACTCTTTATTTTTTAACTCTATATTCTCTGAAGATATCTAATGAAGAGCTTTTGCATAGCTTTGAGGACTACCTGACACTGTACTATGAAGAGGAACACCACTCACTTATTTTTGTAAGGGATTCTTAATATACGTAAGAACAACCTTACACTAGTTTACTTACAGTTGTATTCCATAGTTTGTTCTATACTTTCATATACTTTTCATATACAAGGACTTCTCAGGCCTTAAAGATGGCATCATTGCTTCAAGTAGCCATGCTTAAAATAGACAAGTCACTAAGTAAAATTTTCTTGTCCCTGTGCAAGTTCTTAGGCACTAGGCAGTTTTTCTTCATCCAGTAACATTATCAGCCCTGCCGATCATCTGCCTTTTTCAAAGCCCAGAGAAATCCTCAATATTTTGTTTTTGAAAATGTTAGAAGTATTTAAACACTGTCACAAGAAATCATGTTTCAAAACACGTTCGTATTGCAGCTGTTCTTTATTAACATGCTAATAATAAGTCATGGCTCTCTAAGCACAGAAAACGTGAAGGTTGCATTGTTTACATTTATAATACTTCAGAGCCATCAAAGAGATTTAGCTGAGAATTTGTGACACTGCCATTGAGCTCAGCCTTCATTTGCTAATTCATGGCTTAGAGCAAAGATTCTGTTTGGAGTTGTTAAGTCCTGTTAGATTTTCTTCCCAAGGATTTCTGCATATGCAGGTATGACAAGGAAGGGATGTCAGGGCAGCTGGATCATTAAAGAACTGCTCACAGCTGTTCCTGCAGAACCACTACTCTACCCCAGGTCACAGAGTCGGGAATGAGCAGAGAAATTAGCCAATATACAATGTCACTGTAATGTTACATTTTTACAGCTCTTCTTATCCCAGATAATCATAATTGGGAAGATTGTATACATACCACCACCCCTAAAATGCTGCAGAGCAGCTGTTTAACTGCTTACAATGGCAAAGCAGTGACTTACAGTCAGGAACACAGGTATCCAGCAGGAGGAATTATTGCAGGGAACTGTGCTGTGGTTACCAAACTGGGAATCCTCCGTTCTGGGCTTCACCAAGGGCTGAATCTTTGCCGTGAGGGCAGGTGACTGCATCCTTGGCAGAGGGACCAGGCGTGGTCCAGCACTGATGTGACGAGGCAACAGGTTTCAGGGGCAGTTCTGCAGTACATGGGCTGTCCTTGCAGGACACTCCACCCAAACCTGGAGCTGGCCGTGCTTTCCTCAGTGCGAGGCACCGAAGGAGCTCACAGCCTGGGGCTGCGTGTCAGCAGGCAAGAGCCACTGMGAGTTGCCTGCGACCGCGCTATCAATTAAATGACAAAAGCAGAGGGCAAGGGTGTCAAAACATAATTTCTGCTGACATGAGGAAGCTACTGGCTGGTGTCTTGGGAGCCTATTGCCTTTGGAAATAGGTAAAAAAGAAGTTTGACCAACAAACTGATGGAATAGGAATAATTCTGGGAATCCTTCCAAGGTGAGGTATGTGGCGTGAAGTGCTGGCTCAAGTTCCAGCGACAAGGTGACTGTCTGCTCACCATTTACCAGTAAGAAATAATTTATTTCAAGATGCTGTTCTGGATGACGATAATAGCTTAATTCTCCTGTAGCTTTCATTTGAGGCTCATACTGTAATTTACAAATAGGAATCGGAATGCCTGCAAGCTGATTATTAGATGCATTTTTAGATTGGGAGTTAATGTAAAAAGGGTAAAATGACTCACCTAAAATCATATAATGAATTATTGGCAAAGCCAATAAACAAATCTTAACTTTTTTCCTTCAACATGAATGTATGTATGATGTAACAATTGTACTTGCTTCCACATGCAAAGACAAACTGTTAAAAAGCACAATACAGCCATGTAAAAAATCAAAACACTTTCTATTGTTTATTGTTAGTGAAAATAGAGCATATTACACATGGAAATGATGATACATTCATGTGAACATACACAGAGTATAGAAGAACTTACATAATATATGTTTTAAGTATCTGGATTTTTTTTTTCTTTCTAGTTTATTCTCATGGTTACTCTGTTCATCACAATAGACCTTGTTTGTTATTGATCCAAATGTGCATACAAGTATGAAGCTGCAAAGGACATTCTCAAAGCCTATAGGAATGGATGCCTCTGCTCTGCCACGTGAGAAACACAGAAATGAAAGCAGATCTGGTGCATTCATCCACCTAGGATGCACTGAGAGCATTTTTTGAGGAAGAAAATTCACTTTTTGCTATTCATCAGCATAGTTCCCAGCCTGTTAAAGAGAAACAGTGGTTGCCCATCCGGCCCATGGAAGCTGAGGCAGTTTGCCAGAACAGATGCTTCTTGTTAAGGCTGCTGGGGAGTCCAGTGCTGTGATCCTAGCAGAGATGTCATGGTATCCTTCCTTAAAGCACCTGCTGCCATAGGATCTCAGCACTGATCTCACGGGCTGTTGTTGCAGCTGGAAACCAACTGACATATTAGACTGCCTAATCCCCATAATAATTCCATTAACCTCCTTAACGGAGTTTTAACACGGATGAATTTACCCCTCTGCAGCAATGCAAGAGGGAATGGCCCTGAAAAGCCTGTAAATTGGTGCGGTAGGGATGTACGACATAAACATTTTGGGGTTTGTTTTTAGTGTAAAGTGTCCTGATCGGCTGGAAAACCTCCCTGTCTTCCGGGAGTCCGACCTCTTCCCAGCACGATGCGTCACRGCTCACATGCACCAGCAGGGCTCTGGGCACCCTCCTCGCAGCTCCGTGGCTGCACGCTTGCCTGTCTCTCCCTCAGCCTGCGCTGACATGCAGCTTTTTCATTCATTCACCTCTGCRGTTTCTCTGCTTGTGTCTCTGCATTATGAAGATTTATCTGCTGACTGCTCTCTGTCAGAAAGGCAGCTTGGCTGGGACCGTGCTACTGCTGGAAATAAGCAGCAGAGCTACAGTCCTCACTTTTCACTGCACAGGAAGGAGAACAACTGCAGAAAGAGAGAAAATTCAGATTTCTCTTTGTTTTCTCCCTGATTTTCTAGCTTGTGGAGAGAAGATTTATCCACCTTCCTAGCCATATGCAGAGCCTGCTCCTAGGGTGCCTTGGTTACGCTGCAGTTCTATCGCTAAACGCGTCCCAGTATCACAAAGTTGCTTTAGGCGTACGAGCCAAAGACATCCTACAAAACCCTCCCGAGGAACAGATACTGTTTTTAGCGTCTACCACAACAGCTCAGGCTCTCTGAAAGCTCCTGCTGCAATTCAACAGGGAAGGTATAGGCTGACTGATGCGGACTGGGGGGTGGAAAAGCTAGGCAGGAAGCCATGGGAGGGTCTGGCTGATTTTTGAGTTGTTCAAAGACTGTTGCCATGTACACAGGTGCAGTGATGTGACTACTAAGCTGCAATATCTCTTCATCTACATGGTGTGTGATCGCCTTGTCAATACGCTAAATTTATTCTGTTAGTTAGCCAGTCCTTTCCTCCCACAGAGGCTGCAATCCCGAGAGAAGGACTAGTCCAACTCTCCAGTGATCCAGAGAGAGTGGGAGAGACCAGGGAAGGTGTTGTAAATGGGATTCACACACACACTCTGGGATTTTATTTCTCTTTCTGCCTATGGTAGTCACTGCCAACGTTCAGCACAGGAATCAGAAGTCCCAGTAGCCACCTCTTCCCAAAGACCTCTCGCAGGTTCTCCCTCCAGGGCCGGGCTCTTACCACCATCCCTTTCCGCACCTGGTACCGCGTCTGCCCGCGTAAGATCAGCAGCATCTGGTGGCAGCAGAAGCCAGCGCAGGCCAGGCCGATCCCAAGCCAAAGGTAGAGCATGAGGATGACAAACATCTCAGAGCTGAGGAGAGCCCCTGAAAGTCAAGAGTCAGAGGGAGGGAAGACGATAAACGAAGCGTTTTAGACACAGCTCACACGTCAGCGTAACGGCTCTGGACGAGGGAAGCGCTGGCTATGTTCCACAGCAGTTGTCCAAACGGGGAGTTAGGAACAAAGCTAGGATAGTTGTTGTAACTACACTCAAGCGGTTTCTTGGTAGAGTTCAATGCAAAGAACCCTGATGGGGAAATACTAAAATGGCAGCAGTTCTCCCTCGGTCCTACTGTGAGGATCTCGATTCCAGAGGCAAATTCAACCAGAAGTGAAACATATTTGAAGGACTTCAGAACTGTTTTGAAGACCAGTGAAATGATTTAAGGACCTACCTGCTAATCATAGTGAAACTAAGATTCCCAGATCCCTTTTGAAAATGGCTGTGGGCCCTACAGCGCCTAGACTGTTCCAGAAACCTTACTGCGTGCAGCAGTACTAAGCACAAAGATTTGGGACTCCCCACTGTATATAACATCTTAAACTAAAATGATCAATAATGCCATTCCTAGCATTGAGCAAATGCACTTTTCATATGAGTGCACAAAAAGAAACAGAGAATTTTCCAAAATATTTCCAAATTCCTTTTTTTAACCTCCTGCTAGAATACTCCAAATATTTCATAGGACGGAAACTCTGAACTCAATAGTTTTTGTAATACATATTTATGTTGAATATATTTAAATTAAAGAAACATTATGTGGGCCCTTTTCTCTACAATAATTATAGAACTCCTTCTGGAAAATATTAGTATAGTAACAGTTATCGCTGAGTGACCTTTCAGTGCCTAGGCAGATACAAACCCATTAAAATAGCAGAATGTGTGTGCATATGAATGTGTACACACTTATTTTGCATATACTAATACATTATTAAGCACCCATATTTACATTTGAGCACATAGATACAATGAAATACATGCTAATCGCTGCAAGATTTAAAAACAAGAAAGCTCTCAAATGCTCCCATCTGGAGGACCACACAAGCGGGTTGTTGCAGGCTCCGGGTTCGCGGCACCTGCAGGAGCCCCTGCGAGAAGCGGGGCAGGACCGCTGCGTCTGCCCCGCAGGACCTCCTGCCGGAGCCGGGACCTCGGGCTTAGCAGACGGTGCTGCCTAAAACAAGTACATGGCTGCTTTAGGCCTTAAGTTTGATACAAGGGGGACTGGATAAATGTCTCTTGTCTCTCTGGTACAGAAAACCAGAGTGGATGGTGCCACTGGGCCTTCCAGCCTACGAATCCCAACTTTTTCACCTCAGAGTGCTACAAGTGAGAGGCTGAGACCGACTATGATGGTCACTCCAAGCTTTGGGCTGGGCCGGGTGGGTCCATCCGTGGGTGATTTGTAAGGAGACTGACCGACGCCTAGAGCTTTCAGAAACTGTCCTCGAGGCTAGAAAAAGGCACTGGCATCAGTCAGTTTGCTTTCTAAAGGAAGTGTCATCTTTCCCATCTCAACAGATCCTGCTCGAGTCAGTGGGCTTCATCTGCGGTGTAGCAAGGGGAGAGCAAACTCTTTAGGATGATGACAACTCCTCATTTGCCACTTCTACCAGAATAACTTAATGAATTAGATAGGAACTCCAGAGCCAAATATGGGATTGTTTGTCCTTCTTTTACTGGGTCAGAGTGTGACAGAGATTTCTTCCTTTCTACAGCTGATATTCAGATGGGAATTTGGAAAAAAAATAGCTGTTTTCTTTAGAACCTTATAAATAAAGCTTATAGTCAGCATGGCTCTAAGTTTTGTTTCTGTATGAGCTGCTGAAATTAAATATTGAGGAAGAAATTACCGTTGTCTCCCCTTGCAAATGTTATGCATCTCTGAGGCATGTTTTCCAGATACAAGGTTTTTTAACTTTATTTTCAGGTTAGCTACATAAAACATTTTCTATCATTTCTTTAGTGGATCCAATCTGACCTACACTTACAAAAGTGTTGTTCATTTGTCCCTCATCACCACAGCCCACTTTAGTCTCAGATTCACTTTTGCTCTAACTGACCTGATGTGATCTCAAGTTTATTGCCATATGTTATCTATGCCAGAAAAGCTGAATCACAAAGCTGAAATTACAGCCTCTGTGTCAGATTCTTAAATCCATGCCTGAGCACAGTCTGGTATAATTAGCAACTGAAAAATTTCCCAGCATGGAGACAGGAAACATATAGTTGACTCAGTTGACATAAGATCAGTAGATCCACCATGGATTACCCCCCAGACCTGCCTCTAGTGCAGAGGACATGCTGGAGAAAAAGACAGAAGTGTCTCTTTTTCTCTGCTATAGTGTTCTCTATTTGGATCCCTCAACAATCCTTAAGTAATAGTTATGCCAGATGCATAAGAAAAATGTTGGATGGATGATTCTTTTAAGCAGCTACACCAGACTGTGTTTTTCTTCCTGAGCCTGAGGGTAAATGTGCTAGCAGAAACTCCGCAGGCCCCTTTCCCCAAGGAACAAACACACTACTCGGTGCCTGTATATTGCTGGGTGAGGCAGCAGCTTTCACCTCCAGCCAAGCTGAGAATTCAGTGGGAGCGGGGAGCTCTTGCCTCTCAAGTATGTTCTAGCTCCCAGCTCTCACCCCTGCACCCAGCCCGGTTGTGTCCTATGCAAATCTTGTCCATGTGCTGTTTTTGGCACTGGACATTACTGACACCAGAATTTGGTCACTTCTATGACTCCTCAAATAAATATCAGGACCTATCTTGGTGCAAATCAGCCCATAGAATCAGAGAGACATAACTAATTCCTTGGTCATCTCCTCCCACATTCCTGCCTTAGTCTGCTGTGTTAAGCAGAGCTTAAACACCAGGGAAAATCATGTCCAGAGTTTTTAATGTTAGAGGAGCTCAGGTAACATTATTCACAAAAATGGTTCTACTTGGAAAAATGACTCCATAGAAATGTCATGGCAGGATTTCATGTTTATTATCTCTCAGTAATTACCACGACAAATCTGCTGATTTGCCAAGCAGAGAGACGTTTGTTTGTTTTCAGATGGCAAACCTGCAACCCAGCCTGGAATCCAAGCAGCTGTCTGGGACCTCTCTGGCTCTTGCACTACCAGCAATGAAGATTCCACAGCTGAAACATAATCAACATTTCTGGTGATGGCGCATGAGCCAGAATGGGCACGACCTTTATTACTGTGCTCAGTTGAATCTGCAAAGCTAAAAAATATGGACTACCTACCTGTAAATAAAACTAATGTAAGTGTGCTAGGCATGAGCTGCCTATGGGGAAAATGACATCTTTGTGCAATCACTTTCAGGGCAGAATAACACACCAAGCTCTCTGCACAGTCACTTCTCAGAGATCAGGCTTTATCTATTGTCAGGTTTTATCTAGCTCTTAGGTTTGGACAGAGAAAGGATTGACACTAGAGAGTTTGAAGGGCATGCTGAAAGGTGAAGTGTCAAGGTTGGAAGAGCAGAGGAAGAGTTGTGGGAGCAGAATTAGGAGGAGGAAGGGGAGGGTTAGGGAGATCTGTGACAGAGCAGGAAGAGAGGGAAGGCAGAAAAAGGAGAAGGAAAGGTAGGGGGGTGGTGAAAGGAAGAAAGGCATTTGCTTTTGGTGCAGAGTTCTTGCAGAGAGCAGGCACAGGGGGAATTTCCGTGTCTGTGGAACCGTGTCCCAGAGTGGGGTCAAGAGAGAGCTTGCTAATCCTATCACATCAACTTTCCTCTTTGTTTCTAGATGCTGATAGTTTCCTAAACTGAATTCTCCTATGCAGGAAGAATGACAAGGTATCAATAAGTCTGCGCCTCCAGACAGGAGGTGGGTGACAGTGAATGCAGTGAGTGTGTGGACCTAGATCAGGAGAGTGGGAATATCTCTACCAGGATATGGGGAATCTGAAGACCTGTGGGATATGAAAACTTACAGACCCACCACCACCACCCACCTCTGCATGTAGGACAACAAAAAGATGCCCCTTGTCTACAGGAAAATGACTGAAATCTTCTCTCTCCTCCTGTCTAATTCCAACACACTCCCTGCATAACCAACAACCCTGTTCTATCCCTGACAAGCTGGTTACGTTTTTTTAGTCTAATGCATTATGACTAGGGCTGTGACTGTAACTTAGAGTGGTTTCCAGCCTTTATTTCAGCTGAAGCAAAGGCATTTGCAAACACTGTGTCTAGACTCTAAACAAGACTTTACTGAACACAAATAATTCTTGCTCTTGCCCATTCCCCCATCTACCAACCTAATCTCCCACCATGGGGGAAAGAGCACGTCCTCCCTCACACCGCAGGGGCCCAGGAGGAGGAACATGCTTCTCATCTCTGAGGAAGGAGTCCTTACCTGAGAAGAACTGGCTGATGGAGTGAGGCAGAAGGGTGAGGAAGGCCAGTGGATTTGCAAAGGACATGGAAAGTGTGACAGAAATGTAAGCCATGCCTGCCACCAGGGAGTCAAGGCAAGCCAGGGAGGTGTAGAGGCAGAACATGATGAAGTTCCGCATGTTCCCGCTCCCAATGCAGTTCCCTGTGAAGAAACAGTGGTGGTCATGCCTCTGGGTGACTCTGGCACAGAGCCTACAGAAGTGAGTGCTGGGCAAGGCTGAGCCAGGGGACCTGCTTCCATCCAGCCAGTCTGCCGCCAGTTTGGCTCCTTCGCCCAAGTTTAAACCCTTGCCCAAGTCCTCAGGGGTGCTCTGGATCACAAGTACGTAGTTGCCCAGGGCATTAGCTGAGAGGAAGAGGAAGAGGGCCCCATGCAGCAGAGCAGGAGAAAGAAGTGAGGTGTTGGAAGGGTCTCTAAACATGCTGGGGATGAAGAGAAAGATCTGGAGGACGAAGGTCACTAGGGAGATGCACGAGAAGTAGGCTGGAGCAACAACATTGAGCAGCCTGAGAACTAGCATCGCGGGTTACATTCCTGCAGGGGAAAGCAAGGAGAGAGCAAACATCACCGCTTCGGCTGCACACTTCATCCTTCCATTTCCTGCCGGGTCCCCGGCCCGCGCCGGCCCCGCTCGGCTCCGGAAAATGCCCCCGGGGGGCTGCTCTCCCTCGCCGCCCCAGGCACCGGCAGGGCCGGCAGCAGGGGCTGCTCGGGGGCAGCGGCGCTGCCCGGGCCTTGGAGGAGGCGCCCTGGCCCCGGCGTCCGTCTCTGGGGAGCCCGCAGCGGCGATGCCCGGAGGTCTGCGGCGGCTGGCGGCGAGAGCCGGGCTCCTGCGGCGCGACGGCTGCGCGGGCGCCGCTCTGCTCCCCCGGCAGAGGCTCTCTGCCAGGCAGGGTCAGTTTGGGTACTGCATGAGAGGAAAAAAGGTGGTGCTGGAGGAAGGGGGAGTGAATTGAAAGGAGGGAGGAGAAGGGGGGGGGAGGTTGCTCTAATCCACCGCAATACGGATCAAATCCAATGCTCGAATTTATCCTTTAAAGCCACGGATCTACAGATTACCTCAACGCCCGCTGGCCCGCTCCGCACGGAACTAGGAGATGGGCAGAAGCGCCGGTGAGCCGCGGTCCGGCTGCGCCTGCGGCGCGGGGCGCCGGGGCGAGGGGCGGCCGGGGGCGGCAGCGGGGCCCAAGCCCGGAGCCACAAGCAGCTGCAGCCCGGTCTGCGAGCGCTCTCGGCCGCAGCGCTGGGCTCCGTGGCCCCAGCAAGGTCGGTGCTGCCCGGCGCCGCGGCCGCAGCCGTGCGGAGCGCAGCCCGCGCCCGCGCCGCTCTGTCCCGCCTGCCTCGTCCTGCCCCGTCCTGCCCCGTCCTGCCCTGTCCTGCCCCGTCCTGCCCCGTCCCGTCCCGGGTCGCTCCCGCCCCCTCCGCTCCGCAGCCCTTGTCCTGCCCCGTCCTGCCCCGCCGCCTCTCCCCGTCCGCCCCTTTCCCTCCCCGGCACTTGTCTCCCGCCGCCGGGCTCCCTCTGCCCTGCTGCCCTCGTCCTGGCCCCTTCCGCTCCGCGCCCTTCTCCTGCCTGGCCGCATCCCCGCTGCCCCTCAGCACCCCGCTCCGTCCCTCAGCA
>NW_028185927.1:8525426-8540823 GCF_003343005.1 Rhea americana
TCAGCACCCAGCTCCATCCCTCAGCAGCCCGCTCCATCCCTCAGCACCCAGCTCCATCCCTCAGCACCCAGCTCCATCCATCAGCACCCAGCTCCATCCCTCAGCACCTCACTCCAACCCTCAGCAGCCCGCTCCAACCCTCAGCACCCAGCTCCGTCCCTCAGCACCCAGCTCTGTCCCTCAACACCCCTCTCTGGTCCTCAGCACCCCGATCCATCCCTCAGCACCTCACTCCAACCCTCAGCACCCTGCTCTAACCCTCAGCACCCCACTCCATCCCTCAGCATCCCACTCCAACCCTCAGTATCCCACTCCATCCCTCAGCACCACTCTCCATCTCTCCTCACCCCACTCCATCCCTCAGCACCCTGCTCAGCCCCTCAGCACCCTGCTCAGCCCCTCAGCACCCCACTGACCCTCAGGGAGAGCCAAGTCCCACGGGGAGAGCAGGTAGGTGAGAAGGTCCTGCCTGCCCCAGAGCACAGAGAGCCCTTCCCTCTCGCACTAGTGCGAGTAAGGGGAAGCCAGAGCTTGGACATTTCTGGGGGCATGTGTGGGGAGCAGCCTGTCAGGCAAAGAAAAAGTGAGGGGAGAGTCTCTGCAGGTTCAAAGCCTCCCTGGGCTCGTTGGGCACTCGCACAACAGCAGACACCTAGGAAAAGCTTTGAATTGGGCAGGTGATGCACAAGCAACATGGGACACTGGCAGGATCTGTGCAGACATGTTTTTGCCCTCTGATAGCCACATGTCCTCTCCCTCTCTGCCCACCCACACACCCCTTGTGCTTGTGCTGTCTACACAGATGCCGTGYGCAGCCTCACACTCTCCCACACACCTACATGCCATACCCTCAGCTCTGARGACAAGCATCCCCATCTTCCTCTGAAGCAGAGCCACCCATGACAGGAGAAGGGGAAAGAAGAGGGCTGTTGGTGTGCAGCTTTGCCCCTGGAGATAGTAAAAATCTGCACTGGTCACAAGTCAAAGAAAAGTGGATTTAATCTGATATGAAGTCCGAGGTTTGTTGGCCAAACCCTCAGCATACCCAGTAACAGACTCGGCTGTTCCAAGAGAGACTCTTCTTTCACCTGAAGGTGCAGAGTAAAATTAAAGTGTGTTTCAGGTCTCAGTTTCTAGGGAGAGACATCTGTAGGAGAGAGTGGTTGTGTTTGTCTCTTGCACATACATTACTGTGGAGACTGATGACAGTAACTGAGTTCAAGGCTTCTTTATCAGAAATAACTTTTTTTCTCCTAGATCACTTTCATGATTCAGTATTTCTGAGAAAAACAGTGGCATAATAAAAACAAGTGAAAACCAAGACTGTAGGCACTGGATTTGTAGTGAGAAACAACTAAGAGGCACCTTCAGCAGAGCTGGAGGAAAAGCTGCTCAGCACAAATCTAGCTTTCACTCCCACCTCCCTCATTCTCCTGTCAGGAGTTCTGAGAATAAAATTCGTTCAATATTCCCCCATCTCATCAATTTAAAGTAGACTGAGCCTTGCAATAAAGATATGTGACCCCGCCTGGATTCTATCTTTAAATAATCAGACAGTGTTTTCTCCATATTTTAACAGCTTACATCAAAATAAAAAGATTACACAGAAACCTTTTCATGTACTGAAAGGTYCTTAGACTGAAGGGACTGCATCTCATGAAAGACATTAAGTCTGCCTGTATAGGAACATCATAAGCTGTATCCAAAGATACAGAGGAGGGCAGGAGGAAAGGAAAAAAAAGGTWGTAAGTAAAGAAGAAAAAATAACTTCTGAAATAATTTATCCCTGGTGTTCTCATTAAAATGCTCCTGCAAATTGATGCTTATGATTTGTCACTGTCAAAATACTAGCTTCATATTTTAGAATACAGTAAAAAAAAAAAAAAAAATCCCCGCTCAGTGCTGTTGTGTCGATATGATGAGATGTTGGCAGGATGGGGAAAAAGCTGTCTGGGAATTTGTCTATGGGAGTGCATGTGTGTATGTAAGAGAAATATGGGTAAATAAGAAGAATACCATAAGGAGTAAGTGAATAACAGGAATGGTGGTTAATTTGGAACGGACATTAAAAATAGTAATATTTACTTCAGGAGTTTGAATTTTCCCTATTGTAAAAACAACATGATGAGACATTTTAAGCTCCATGGCATTCAGAAATATTATCTTCCTTTCCCTCTCTGGGGAGACACTTTTCCTGGCTGGAGAGTCAGCCTGTAGATCAGAAGATGCTCAGATGAAGTGTTTCCCCTGTCCTCCTTTTCAACTGTAGACAAATGACTTCACCCATATGTCAGGATTTTCTGTCACTTGAGTAGGGATTATGCTGCTTGCCTCTCTCTGGAAGATCTTGAAACACTAAGCATGAAGAACATCTGTAAGAGCAAGTTTTCGAAGTTTTTGTTGTTATTAGCTACTGGGCAGATGTTTTCTAGAAATTAGCACAGTAAACTTCAACCAGTCCCTCACTTTCATCCTGACTTTAATGCAGCTGAATCTCACTACTCCACCAACCATTAAACACTCTCTCCTGCTGGCCAGTTGGATGGTGGGGGTTTCCCATTACAAACCCTTTCCCACTATGTCCCCTTAGCAAGTAGACTGGGAAGCCACTGGCATAACCTATACAGCTGCCAGTCTGCTGGTTCTTTTATCTTGTAGTCCCATAATCTGGCACACTTGGTTATGACGACCTGCAGATGAAAATCTTCACAGCTTTATTTCTGGATTCCCTATTCCTTGTGCTCAGTCATTTTAAACAAAATGAAATGCAGTTCCAGTGATTCCATGCTCTGATACATCCTGCTCAAAATCTTTCAAGGTCTCTCTTCAAACTGCATCCCAAATTATGTATCATTTCTTCAAACTCAAAATGCACATTGCTTCAAGATAGCACAGTTTGTCTTGCATTCAAGATACAACCTGATGGTGATTTTTTTTTTTTTTTTTTTTTTTTTTTTTGTGAAATGAGTGCATTAGTATCTGTTATTTGCTGCTACAGTTTGGAAGAAGTGAATGTTCTCTGTGGTAGATGCAGTACTGCTTCCCTTAAATTAAGTACAAACGTCATGAAATTCTTGTGGGCTTTTTCTCCCTCCTCCCCACCCTCCTCCAGTTAGTTATCGTTCACAATTTGAGCACTATATCTGGAGGAGTTTTCTGTTCAGTGAGGTAAAAAGTTGGATGGCAATGATGGATGAAGGGACAGAGTGCCTCCTCAGCAAGTTTGCTGATGATCCCAAGCTGGGAGGAGTGGCTGACACACCAGAGGGCTGTGCTGCCATTCAGAGAGACCTGGACAGCCTGGAGTGTTGGGTGGAGAGGAACCTCGTGAGGTTCAACCAAGGGCAAGCGCAGAGTCCTGCACCTAAGGAACCACAGATAACCCTAGGCACCAGTACAAGCTGGGGGCTGACCTGCTGGAGAGCAGCTCTGCAGAGAGGGACCTGGGAGTGCTGGTGGATGACAAGTTGACCATGAGCCAGCAATGCCCTTGTGGCCAAGAAGGCCAACGGTCTCCTGGGCTGCATTGGGAAGTGTTGCCAGCAGGTCAAGGGAGGTGATCCTGCCCCTCTACTCAGCCCTGGGGAGGCCTCATCTCGAGTACTGTGTCCAGTTCTGGGCTCCCCAGTCCAAGAGAGACATGGAGCTACTGGAGAGGGTCCAGCATAGGGCTACAAAGATGATCAGAGGGCTGGAGCACCTGCCCTGTGAGGAACAGCTGCGAGAGCTGGGCCTCTTCAGCCTGGGGAAGAGAAGACTGAGGAGGGATCTGATCAATGTGKACAAGTACCTGAAGGGAGGGTGTCAAGGGGACGGGGACAAACTCTTTTCAGCTGTCCCGTGTGACAGGACAAGAGGCAGTGGGCAGAAATTGAAGCACAGGAAGTTCTGCCTGACCGTGAGGGGGAATTTCTTCCCTGTGCGAGTGACGGAGCACTGGACCAGGTTGCTCAGAGAGGTTGTGGAGTCTCCTTCAAGGCCTGCGTGGATGCAACCCTGTCTACCATGCTGTAGGTGACCCTGCCTGAGCAGGGGAGTTTGGACTAGATGATCTCCAGAGGTCCCTCCCAACCTTAGCCATCCTGTGAAATGTGGCAGGCAAGGTCTGACATCTTCCATTTAGCAAGGAAAGAAGTATAACATGGATGGCTACAGAGCTGCCTGCCTTTGTGCTAACCAGATTCAAATCTGCCTGGGGGGAGACATAAACACTGGAAGGCAAAGAGATTTCAGTCTTTACCTCATCCAAATCTTTTTTATACTGTTGAGTTTTTCAGGAAGGACTTAAATGTCTTGAAATAGGAAACTAATACTAAACTCCTATCCATAGTGAGAAATTATTTTCAGAGATCAACTCAATCATCTACCCCAGTTACTCCATCTTCTTGCCCCAAGTATACCTATTCCTCTTAGACTAGCATCTAATGAGGTCTTGAGGACCTCCAGAGATGGACAGTTTCCATCATCCCCAGGCAATCCATTCAGTTTATTGTTACCCTTACAAAGTATTTGATTGTGGCTAGCTTGAATCTCCCTTACAGCAGTTCAAGGCTTTAGTCCTTATCCCGTGTCAAGTGGGTACACAGAACAGACAGATCCTTTCCTCTCTGCATCCATTTATATATTTGGAAGTAGCTACCATGTCTTCCGTAGATAAAGCCACTGTGATTACCTCAAGCTTTTCCTCATGGACTATGCTTTGGAAACCTTAGAAAGAAAGATTGCAGGCCTGGAGTATTGTATCTGTTTTCGGGTACCCGAGAGAGGAGGGACATCCTGCACCGAGGTCAGGCAGCTCAGCAGTATAGTTTTAGGTAGCTGCGTTTTAATCRTTTTGGCCTGCATTGTCTGTTGAGCTGTGTCAGCTGTTCTGGGGGTTTCTGTGAGGAGGACGCTCATTAACAAGGAAAGAGGTGGTAACTAAACAGTTGGCAGATGGTTGTGACTTTCACACACTGTCAAGCATGTGCTGGATCTGAATTTATGACTTAAGCACTGCTCCTGAACCTCCTTTTCAGCTCCCATCTGGTCATTCTTCAGCTACCCTCTCCTCCTTCCTCCCTGAAGGCCGGTGTTGAGAAAGGGAGGAGGTTTATATGGCCACACTTCCCACCTCAGTGTGCCAAGCCACCACCACGTTAATTCAGCTGCTGTTTCCTCATTATAAACCTCTCTGCTTATTATTCAGTGTAAAACTAAACTACAAGCCAACGTTTGGTGTACAAGGTATTTCTGCAGGGATGTGCTATGATTCAGATAGTGGCATGCATCGAAAACTAGTCCAGACAGGTTTAAAGTAAATGAGTAAAAAAATCTGCCATCCGAAAACATATCCCCAGATTGTTTTACCTTTGCATTTCAGAGAGACATTTTTCAGGTCATTAATTTATAAAAAATGAAGAAGAGGAAGGGAAATGAGGAATAAAAGTGCACCTAGAACCTCATTTTTTTCAAATAGGCTTGTTCTCTTACTTTCCCAGTTGCGATGTCCTTTAGCCCATGGGTTTCCAACTCTTGAGGAGACAATATAGAAAGTTTATCAACAAAGGGTCAGTTACCTCCAAATGAAGAATGAGTTGTTGGATGAACTGTAATGGATGTTTTGCATCTATTGAACAAAATCCACCTTCCGAATGTTCAAATAACAACCTACAGCATAGATTAGGCTGTTGTAATTCATGCCAGGAAGTCCAGGACTCCTGCTATTCAAAGGACAATGCTGTTCAAATCGGTTTGAATATTAAATTGTGGAGGATGCTCTGGTCACTTGGCTGTTTTAGGTAGGCCATGCAATGAAAGATCAGATTTGTTTGAAATAAATGTACCAAGTCAAAATTTATGATGTAATCTGATGTGTTAGGAAACAATTGCAAAAATTAACGTTTGATTCATTTGCTGATTGCTACTGGTGTTGAGAAACAAACTTCTGTTAACCAAGTAAGCCTCAGTATGTCAGAGAATACTAGCAAGAAGAGAAAATGTTGATGACAGGTGGGAAGGGAGAGTTGCATGAGGGCAGACACAGGCCTGTGCTCAGGCCAGGGCAGGGGAAGGGCTAAGCACCAATGTGCTGTAGTCCCTGATTTTAGTGCACTGGGAGGTGCTAAGCCAGGAGGGGGTGAGCTCAGCATGTGTCAAACCGAACACTGTCACTGGCAGCTGGCATCTGCAGCATGAAAGCTCTTTATCCTCAAGACTTCCTGTCCTCCYCCCTGCAAGGGGCCTTTTACCATGCACTTCTGCATCCCACTGATCCTACAAGTGTCCCCGAACTCTGTGCCCATAAGGGTGCAAGGAATCTGCCGCTAAGGGATCCAGGACACCTCCTTCCCTGTGAGTGCCCGTGACTCCCCCTTTCCTAAGTCTGTTGCTGGCTGWGTGCCAGCTGAATGCCTGAATTCTTTGGCAGAAACCCCTGCAGAAGAAAGCTCAAGCAGTGAAAAGAAAAGAAGCGAGAGCAGACAGAAGAAAGGACGATAGGAGGGGAAGTACTGTGTGCATTTCCTCCTGCAAAGCTCTGAGCATCCTCTGTGTCTAGGTGCTCCTGATTCCCATCATCCCTAGCATTTCTCAGCACTGATACTGAGGTCTTCATACCTGCTTGTAAAGTGTCATGCACACCTAGCAAATCCTATATATAATAAATGACAACAACGCATGCTCATATTCATAACCAAGTCACTGTTCATATAGTGAATATTCAGCACTCACCAGATGGTTTTTCTTTCACTGCCTCCAAAATGGAAATGACCAGTTACTAAAGAAAATACGCCTCCCCTTTTGCTGCTTCTCTAGAGCTCTTACTTGTTCTCTTATAGAACTGCTCCTCCCTGGGGAACCAAACCTTTCAGCCTCAAAAGCATTGAAATCAGAACATTTGAAATGTTTCAGCAGGAGCTGCAGATAAATGAACACAATGCTAAATCAGTTGCAGAAAACGGACTTGGATTAATCTACCTGCTTGCTGTAGCAGTGTTCTGTGGGCAGCGATCTCCAACCCTGCTTTCACATGGCTGCTGCCCCCTGCTCTGAAGAAGCTCCTGCAGTGGTTCAGTAAGAGCAGTTCCTAAATTGCTTTGGCTCTGCAGAAATGCTAGCTATCAACTAGTGCAATATATGCCTGCACTGTACACAATTGCAACTTTATTTATAACTGCTACCCCAGTTACAGTGCAGGTGGTAATGATTTTAACTGAATATTTGCTTGCTGCATGAAAGACCAGATTCTCCCTGCTTAATTTCTACCTATGATGTGTACATTTTCCATTTACGATTCATTATATAAAATGCATTAACAGCACTTGGAGCAGAGACCGAGCTCCCACTCACCTAGCTGGCATCTTGATTTTTCCCCTTCTCTCTCCCCATGTGCTGTTTGCACAGTTGCTCAGCTCAGACTCAGGCAGATTTAGGAGCCCAAACATTTCATTTTCTGAGCACATGTTTAAGCACTGAATTTGTAGCAAAAGAAGGGCTGTTAACCCGTCCAGTCTGGCAGTCACCTAGAGGGCTTTGCCATACTGAGCGCTGAGTGGGTGGAGGTGTGTTCTGTGCAGTCCCAAGCCAGACACTGCTCAGCCCCATCACTAACCAGGGTTTTCTCTAGGCAGCTCTTTGCCTCATCAGTGATGAACAGCGTCTTTGCCTGGAGCTGACCCGGCTTACTTTATCAAAGCAAATTCAAAGGATCCTTCAGGATGAGGATGAGAGGCAGAATCAGAGCCTTATCTTAGGAGGCGGCAGGCAACCTCACCTATTTGCCTGATTCCAGGTTCCATGTGGCCTCAGCTCCCAAGAAAGGACTCTTTTTTTCTTTTTTTTTCTTTTTTTTTTTTTTTTTTTTTTTTTTTTTTTTTTTTTTTTTTTTTTTTTTTTTTTTGTGTGTGTGTGTGTGCGTGCTCTGGGGAGCCTGAGGTGGCCATATAGGTGTGTGAGGCCATCACAAGGCTGCTAAGGCCAATATCCCTTCTGTGTTGGGCAGGACTGAAGGGCAAACCTCAGTCCAGTAATGTCATCTATCTAAATGAGCCAAGGAAAAAATAATTGAGATGCTATTTTCTTTCCTCAGCTGAAGGAAAATAAAGTAATCATTTGATTATGGGCAGCTGTTGGCTAGGCCCCAGGAAGCACCTGGTGTGTTTGCTATCAAACAAATAAAGCCTTTAGCACTGCCCAAGTTCAGGTTGATGGCAGCGTGTCAGGAGCAATCATGCATCAGGCCACCTGAAGAAAGGACATGCTTCTGTGAGATGATAATTTGCTTTATCCTCAAGCTTCTGGGAAGCTCTAATGGTAGCAGAGGGCCTACAGAGCCAATGTAGAGTCTGCTGCATGGATTGTACCTATGGCTTTCCGTTCCTCCTTGTATTGGGATTGAGCTGAGTGAGGAAAATCCAGCAGAGAACTGCAGTGTAAACAGGAAGGAAGAAGATTAATTATTCACCTTGGAAGGCCCAATAAGGAGTTATGGGATGAAGCTAAGATGGAAAATGAAGAATAAATACAAGGGAAAATCCCCACAGCAGTTAGACTTGGACTTTCCCCAGGTATGTCTTAATTTTCTCCTCTGACTCCTCTCTGGTGCATTTTGGATAAGTACAGCCATTACCCAAGTTTACAAAATGCCTGCTGGAAGCAGAAGCCAGGATTTGCTTCTCTGACACTCAGGGCTGTCCCAGGGATCCAGCAGAGGGCAGCAGCCAGGTCTGTGCCTGGGGAGCAGAGGGGGCAGTGGGACCTGGGCAGCTGGAAGTAGGGGCCCATCTGCTGTGGGGACTCCGAGGAAGATGAAGACCACAGGGCACAACGGGTGGTTGTGGCAAGCAGGGATCCTGAGAGATGGCTCAGGCATGAAGGGCCTTGGCACGGTGTGGATGACAGGACTGAATGGAGTAGAGAGAGAGAAGTGGAAGAGATGAAGGTGCAGGGATAGATGGAACTCAATGGGAGATGTGAGGGTTGGGAAAGAAAAATGGAAGTTGGAGTCAGAAATGGCAGCAGAGGAGTTGAGTGAGTGCCTGGATGAGAAGGGCTCTGTGCAGGAGGCACTGGGTTCCCAGCATGGCCCCAACTCCAGCTTTTCTAATTGGGACCTCATCAGAAGCTGAGATATCCCAAGCTCTTCCCCCTGTCCGTTGTTTCCAGGGCTGCTGGCTGTCCCCAGTCCAACATTTTTACTGCTGAGGGAGATATGGCAGATCCGTGTGATAAAAGAAACTCATTTCCTAAGGGGCTGTCCGAAGAGCAGGCAGGGGGCTAGTCTGTGACATGGTGAGTGAAGAGCCTCTCTCCCCTCTGCGTATTCTCACTCTGCTCTTTGGAGATCCCTGGAAAAGCCAATAGATGGTGCTGGGTGCCCATCAGGAGAGAAGCTCGTTCCTCCCAACAGGCATTTTCAGACTGAAAAGCCCCACTAAGCTGATTTCTTACCCACTGAACAGATTGGGCTACATGGCGATACTAAAATTCCCAGGCTGAAACACTCCTGCAGGTGAGGGACAGAGGCCAGGTTTTTCGTTTTTACAGGGTGACTGTCACTGGCAAACACAGAAAGGCCTTCTTTACAACAGGCTCAACATCCACAGGCTTGTACACCTGCCTACACTCGTATTAGAGAGGCATACAAAGGCAGTGGAGCCATAATCAAGGTGAAAGAAAGTAGCAGTCCCCCCCTCCTCCACTTGGAGAGGTGACTTGATTCTAACCCAAAATCCCTTATCATTTCATAGATGGGGAAGAAGCAGAAAACGAAAGAGAAGTACATAAAGAAAAGCAGTGTAGAGCACTGAACTTTCCCCAGTACAACCGAGTTTTCTTAAAATATCTGCTTGCAGGTTCACAGAAAGGAGACAGACTACTCAAAGGCTATTTTAGCTCCAACTTGCCCTTAAGGGTGTGCTTTTAGAGAGCTCCACATCCATCTCTCAACAAAGTGCTGTCTTGTTGGGTGCTAATACAAGGCTGAACAAAGTGCCAAGAACTGTACAGTAGGGAATGAACTAGCTGAGCAGTGGTTTTACGTCAGTGGACATAAGACCTGTGTTGCACGTGGTATGTGATTTTGTATTCTTGTAATAGTACACTGCAGAGTTTAGGGAGTTTGCTTGGTGCACATCTCTTGTGCTCACCTCAGCAGAGGTCTCTGAGCAAGTGCTTTTGGAAGCAGATCAGGTCTGAGCCCCTTCAGCCTGCTTAAAATGTGCAACAAACTGGGGAATGTTCCTTGTCTCTCTGAGGACCTCCTCTGTGCAGACCTTCTACCTTTGCTAACAGAGGCTGTGGGTGGACTGCAGTGCTGTCCCTGCTGAAATGTCTGCCAGGTCCGAGGAGGCCCCTCTGACCCCTGGCTAGGAACATGGCATCAGAAGGCTACCTTGGTCAGGTCTGATCTATCTGGAAAAAGGGTGGCACAGCCCTCCTGTGCCGATGGGGGTAGGCCCAGTGCAGGTCCCCACGTCAGGCTCAGCCTTGCGATGGCAGGGCAGAGCTGCAGGACTGGACTGCGGCCAGGCTGGGTGGTTGCCCATGGGTCAGGGTTGGGATCCTGTGTGCAGGGTGCCTGGCTGGGCAGGGGCCGAGCTGTGGTGGGTCTGGAGCCCAGTCCCGCTACAGCATTGTGGGGCAGGGACTAATGGCTCCAGACTGGGCTGAAATGGGGATTTGACCTAGGCAAGGTGGGAGAGACCGGGGTGGGAGGTAGGCAGGAACAGGGAGAGCTGTCCGTGCCCATGTGGCCCTGATGGAGGGGGACCAGGGAGAGAACTAGTTGACTCCTCAAGCAGGAGTACCACCTCTCGGCTGATTGCTCAGAGGAAACTGGGCTGCTTTCTGCTTTTTCTGCTTCAGCCTTCACCAGAAGGGTCATCTGTGAGCAAACAGTTAATTCCAGCAGCACCAGTGACAGAACAAGTGATAGAATAAAGAAAGGAGAGACCAGCAAAGCTGGACACTTTCCAGAGGGCTTGAGCTGGTGCAGCTCTCTGGGGCCCTTGGAGATCTGGTGAAGTAGTCGCGAACCATTGTCTGTTGAGCTATCTGGGAGGGTGGTGAAGGTCCAGAAGTGGGTCTGCGATCATCTATGATAATGTCTCAGGCATCTGCTTTTATCATGGGGTATTGTTGGATATTAATACCATGCCATCCACCCACATTCCCCTTCTACTTTCAGTTCAGTAGGGAGCTCTTCTTCCCTTCCTCATCCCAACTCTCTCCTCATGCAACTGCAGCCTGATAAACACTGTATTTCCTTTACTTGAATGGTGACTTCATTTCAATTCCTGTGGAAAGAAGGGGAGGGAGAAAGGAAGAGCAAAAATCACTATGAATGAAGTCAAAGATAGATTATACAAACAGCAAAACCAGAGCTAAAACCAGCAGTGTGAGTAGAAAAAATAGTAAATAATTATTAATTAATAGAAAGGGTTCAAAGATTCATGGCATGCTCCAAGCTGAGAAGTGGGTGAAAGTAGCTGGTAGCTGAATCAGAGCACACAAAAGGAGGTACTACCAACAACATGTAGCTTGTTTGGAGAACACCTTGCTGCAGGGTGTTGTAGATGCTCACATTTCATATGGCTTCCAAACCTCTTTCAAGGATTATTTATTTCCTGCCCCAGGAAGCCTGTGACCACAATGGGCTGGCAACTGGGAAAGGGTGTTGCAGGAGTATTGTATTTCTGCTCTGTTCCTATATTCTTCTCAAGGCATTTGCTGTCAACCCCTGTCAGAAAAAGAATACTAATCTACACAGATCCCTTTTCTGACCAAGGACAGTCCCCTTTATATATATCTTTTCTTTGTTTGGCCCCTTTATCATTCTGATGCTATTCTGTGGATAGAGGAAAGATACAAAATAATTAGCAAAGATTTTTCTGCTGAATATTTTGAATATGAAACTGAACATTTTGTATATGCGACATTCCATTTAGAGTTAATGACTTTCGTAAAGGACCATGCCACTGTGCATTAGCTAGCAATGCTGCTAGCAACTTGTTTTAGCCGGGGAGAACATCAGTGCACTGAGTGTTTGCCACGTGCTTCTGGGAAAGCCAGGCATGTGTGCCGAGACGCATCCTGAAAGCAGAGCTCTGCGTTCGGCCTGAATGGTCATATGGTTCGTTACATGATGGGCATCTTCCTCACTCACACCGTCCTCGCTCACATCTCCTCGCTTACACTGTCAGCTCACATTTTCCCGTGTAATCCATTGACATTCTCGTTAAAACTACCATCACTTTTCCCTGCTTTCTTTGCAATCTATCTTTCACTGCTTGAAGCATCGTCACAAATGCCATTTCCTGATTCAGAAGGTCAAGTGCTCAGCCTAGATCTTCTTTTTGTCTGTCAGGAATTAACTATTTGCACCTTCTGACACAGAAAGATCATTTCCTTTAGATTTGCAGGAAAGATTTGGCTCTAATCTGTCCTCCATTTCAGAAAATGCTATTGACCTCTCTGCAAGCTCTGTACAACCAAGTACATAATTTGTTCCTCTCACATACGCATAAGAGTAAATAGACTGTCTGCACACACCTCCAGGGCTGCAAGCAAGGAGTGTGCTTGCCCTGGGCTTTCAGAGTGACCTGGGCCAGCTTCCAGCTGTCACTGAAAGGGTAGGAGGGCAGTGGGCCTGACCTCTAGGAAGGTGCCTACTAGCTACTTGCAGAGTTATGCAAGGATGTTTGCTGTATAAAAGCTGGCACAGAAATATCAGCTGGAAGAGCTGGCACAGAAATATCAGCTGAAAGCTGCCAGGTCTAGATGAAGATTTCCAGAGGTTCTTCTTGGAGTGGGTTAGCTAAGTGCTCAGTTTGGAAAAGGCAGGATTTGGGGATGGAAAAGTGGAGGAATATTTAACTAATGGCAGGGCATGGGCCAGACACTGGGATGAGGTGAGGAGAGCCCTTTGGTATGAGCAGTTGTGGTTAAACTATCTCAGTGGCCTATACAATCTGAGCTGTTTGTGCTGAGCCACAAGCCCACAAGCAGGGCCCAGCCACTGCGCGTTCTGGAGCAGGCTAATGGTAGTGGGACAGGACCTCGGGGATGTCCTGCTTCCCCGGGCCAGCCAAAAGAAGGAGGAGAGGAAGAAAAGATATTTGCAGCCGCAGAGAGATCCCATGCTTGTGAGTACAGAGCTGCCTTGTCCTGCCTGACTGGCAACTGTGAAGAGCCAATTAGCATATTTTAATGCAACTGCTTAGTGCCGGGTCATGCAGCCTGAGCGGTAGGTGATGTCAGAAGCAGATTTGAAATTACAAGCATGTATACACCAAACCACAAGGGATCTGGCAGATGATTTCCCAGCTTAGCAGCTGTGGCCTGTGTTTTTCTGATATTACACAAGGAAAACTGCCCTTGAAGACCCTTGCAAGAGTCAAGGGTGAGCACTTGAAAATCAACTTTTTTAATTAGCAGAATTAAGGTGACTCATGTGATCTCAGCTCAACCTCTGCTGCAGCTCTGGAGTTCTTCCTTTCTCAAACTGAGAGTCTCTCAGCCTGTCATGTGAAGGGAGATGCGTCTTGGCAGGGGCCCAGCGTTCCCATGCCAGACCCAACCAAGGCATGGGGCTGTTTTGGGTGCAGAGCCCAAAACATTTGAGTGTATTATAGCTGGCTGGCAGGTCATGGTGCTCTTCCCCTACGTGGGGCAGGAGGACAATTCCAGGGGGGTTGTGTGGGAGGATCTGTGCTGCATTGAGGCTGTGGGTACAGGCCTGGCTGGGGAAGCAGGAGGGGCTGCGAGTGCCTTGACACACCTGTCCTGGGGTGCACATCAGGATGCTGATGCCCTCGAGCTCAGCACAGCATGCCACAACTCTCCTGTGTCCTTCTATCTGGATGCGCTCTGGGGACCCAGCAATGTTGCACAACAGAAGAAGCTGCTGCCGACAAGCCCGGTTTCCCTAGTTACCGAAGTCAGGAGGTGTTTCGGGAAGGAGGCAGGCAATTCCAGGAAGAGAAAGGAATAGCAGAAGAAGGCAGCTGATGCTGTCCCGGGGAGCAGCATCTCTCTGGCCCCTGCCTCAGTCACTGCACAAGGTGGGGTGTATTGCCAAAACTTTTCTTACGTGGCTACTAAACTGCCTGGACTTCATTTTCTGAGTGTCCACTCGACACCCTGAAGTCCAATTTGAAGAAGTGCTGAGCAATCATGGCTAAGACTAAAGTTAGCTAAAGCTGTGCACTGAAGAGCTGCAGTGCTATATAATGCCAGCCACACAGAAAAATCTCTCAGCATCACTGGGTAATTGCAAGTTTAATCTCTTCAAGTATCAGTTTCCCACCCCTAAAGAGGGAGATAATCCCCCCAAATTTCACAGGGATGCTAAGAAAATAAATTCATTCCTGCTTTTAAAGCATGAACATACAGTAACGATGAGAAAAAATCCTCTGAGGAAAAAATAATTCTGTCCTCAAAGCAGTCTTCAGGTAAGAAAGCCTGGGACCACATCCAGCACTGCGCACAAAACGCAGTCCAGAACAGCTGCTTACTAAGCCGGTACCAGACACCTCGCGCAGCGGCTGAGGCAGCGCTGCCCTGTCTAACGCGCCATGGGATCGGAGATGGTGCTGCAACGCGTGCCCGCAGGGCGCCGAGCGAGGGTGGCCTAGCTAGCAGCCTGCTCTGCCTCCATTCTCTCCAGCGCAGGGGTCCCAGCTTAGTCTTTTTCCGCTTGGCTCCACATCCAAACTGTTTTCTCCCTTTCTACCCTCTGTCCCCCACCCTTGGCCCTCCCCAGTTCCAGCCCCTGCTGCAGCTGCCCCGAGCACTTCCCACAACTCATCCCCTCACCCGGCCTTGTCCCTTTCCAACCGCCCCTTCCCAAGCCTGGGGTCTGGGTCTGTTCACACCACTTTGCCCCCAAAAAGCCCTGTGCTGGCTCCTGTCCCTGCACTACAGAGGTGACCACTCTCTCCACCGGGCTGCCTGCCTGCGGGCCCCAAGTGATGGGTAAGGCTCATAGGGTCCCATTCTCTGCTGGGCCCATCCTGGTGGGAGCAGACAGCGTGGGGACCTCCTAGCTGCACTGCACTGCACTGGGCTGGGCTGCCTTGAGGGCACGTATGCAAGCTCCTTGGCTCTGGGAGCAGGGAGGGGGGAACTGGAAGGTATTTTCCTTCCTGTACCCTTCAAACCTGCTCTTGACCTGGGCACGTTAGTTTTTCAGAGACGCATACCATCTCCATAGGGGGATTTAAAGGCACATCCCTAACTAAAGGCCACGTCTTTACCAGTGCTTGACTCCAAAGCTCAGAGACACTAGAGCTTTCCAAAGAAAAACTATCAGTGTTTTTTTTAAACACAGGCAGAACAGTCTTTTTTTTTTTTTTTTTTTTTTTTTTTTTTTTTTTTTTTTTTTTTTTTTTTTTTTTTTTTTTTTTTTTTTTTTTTT
>NW_028185927.1:8540908-8542782 GCF_003343005.1 Rhea americana
TTCAGCTCAAATATTGAAGTCATGAACAACTGAAAAGGGGAGCTTACAATAGCGCTGCTTACTCTGGTGCCTGCCTCTTGCTCCCTATCAGCTTCCTGTGCCTCACCCCAGCAGCTGGTCTCTCTGGGCTGCAGATCCACAGCTCTCCCACACTGCTGCAGTTACAAGCAATGAGAAAGGAGGTGGCGGGCTCCTCCGCTTGTAGTGCTGGAGGCTGAGCCACACAGCACATGTGCTTCCTGGGCTTGTGGGGGGGGGGGGGACTTAAAAATCACAGGATGGCCAAGCTCTCAGGAGAACAAACCTGTGATGTCCTCCTTGTGCCAAAGACACAACCTACTGAAGCGTTATGCACAGAAGAGGGCAAATGCATTTTTTGTTTGCTTGGACTCCTCAGTATTTTCATCCTGATTTGTAGCTAGGGACGATATGTACCAGAGTCAGGAAGGAACAAGTATCTTGCATACTAAGGGAATTGTTCGTGCATGGGATAGGTTTTTCCAGCTTTGCGTGATCACTGATGTCTTGCCTGGGCAATGGAGGAGGAGCTGGCATTTGTGCATTTAGGACTGGGGCAGCCCACCAGCAGCAAGTTTGCCAGGTGGAATCAAGATTTCACGCTATACCTGCCAGTTAAAGTGACAGAGCATGGTGGTTTGCAGTTCAGAGGCAATGGCTCAGAGAAGCCACGGCTTGTGGAAAATGCATCCTGCATTTGCTGAAAATTATGGTATCTAATGTTGGGGACCAAAAAGCAGAGGCAGCCCACAAGCACAAGTGATTTTTGAAAACTGCCATACATTTGTTTCTTCTACAAATGCCTGTTGCTTGGCTCTTGCAGAGCATATGTCGTACTAAGCCAGCACAGACCTCTCTGCTCTGTCCTGATGTAGATGATGTCATCTGCTGCAACACAGAAAAAGTCAAGGTCTCAGCATCTTGGTGATGCTGTGGGACTGATGCTCTCTCAATCAAAGTGAGCAGGCAAGCTCAGTGACTTCTCCATGCATTGTACATGTCACCACAGCTGAAGGAAATGGCAGTGAGACATTGGGAAAGCCTTGTTTCTTCTACTGTTCTCTAAAGTTTAGTCATGTGTTGTTTGGGCTATAGTAGCCCTTAGAAGTCACCAGTTGGGGATAAAGGTCTCATTTACAGTAAAATCTTATCAAATGTGGCCCACCTGTGCTCTATGCCTTATTTCAGCAGAATAGAAATCAGCTGAGCAGAGTTTCAGGCTTGGGGAGATTGTAAAAGAAGGAAGGACAGTGCTCAGGGTGTTGGTGGGACTCTCCTGCAGTCTCGTTCTGGTAAGTGTTCCCTGCTAGATCAGTTGTGAGTGGGTCCCTGATCATCAGATGAGAGCAGTGGTGGCCAGATGAGATGCTCAGTACTGCATCCCCAGTGTGCTGCTGGCTGCTTCTCCAGCATGTGGTGCACTGCCTGCATCCTTGTGGCTTGGAGAGGGACAAACTGGCTCAAAGCCTCTTTGCATCTTGTGGTGCAGGTCCATGTCTCACCTGCTGATTGCATCAGAGGGCAGGAAGGGATGGCTGCTCTGCAGAGAAAAAAAACAGGGACGTTTCTTAGGTGCCACACCTGCTATTCAACTGAGTGATGCTGCATTGATGGGCGAGGTTTTGCAAGCGCTGCCGGGGTCTAAAACGCGCCCATCCATTTGAGCGCTGTTGCTATTGTGAGGAGGACAACCTCCTACATATCGCCACTCGGGTGGCTGGTTGCTGCGGAGTGCAGTTCCCCTCTCACCCCTATGGCTCCAGCCCAGGCAGCCACCCCAGGTGCCTAAGCAGCGCAGAAGCTGCCTGGAGACTGCGACGAGCGCGGGTGCAGGCTCAGACCCGCAAACAGCGCGA
>NW_028185927.1:8543277-8585252 GCF_003343005.1 Rhea americana
CAGGTCAGTGCGGGCCGTGCGGGCGGGAGCGCCGCGGCAGCGGCAGGGACCCGCGGGACGGGCGCCGCTGAGCGCCGCGGAGGGAACCAGGCGCCTCGCGGTGGGGTTTGCGGGGCGGCCAGGAGCGAGGGCGCAGGTGAGAAGGTGTGTGCCGGGAGGACGGGGCTGGCTGGAGGAGCCTGCTGTGGGACCGACCTTACGGGGCTCCTGCGGATGGGACGGCTCGGGCATCCCGGCAGCGGGGTGAGCCGGGGGGAGGCTGCCGAGCACGGGGCTGGTCACAGCCCCGGTGCCTGTGTTTGCTRCCTGGGTTTGTCTCTGGGACTTCACTGGAGACGCTCATGACAACTTGCGTGACCCATTGAGAATGTCAGTGTCGTGTTCATCAGTGCACGGGTACAGTTCGTGAGAGGAGCTGTGTGGGTGTAGGGGTGCAGAGCTGGGTTTGTTTTGTTGTAGGTGATGTCTGGATACTTATCTCCATTTAGATGAAGTTTTCCTGCCCTGTTTCTGGAGTGCACACCAAAGAGGCTTTAGGCAAGGTTTGTGTCCACCCGACTGATGGGTGAGCTGAGGCCCAGTGAGGTGCAGGGGCTTTTCTGAGCTTATGGAGTAAGTTAGTGGCAGGAGCAGAGCAAGCCACAGCCTTTTGGTGATCTTTCTGAGTGCCCTTATGCTGCTGTCCTCTGATGTGAAATAAAATTTCATGCCATCGCTGTGTCATGCCATGGCTTGTGCTCAGTCCCTGCCTCATCCTGGCCACATAATCCTCCTTCTGGGAACCACATCTGATGATATTAGAAATGCTTCATGCTAGCAGGGAAGAAGGTGGGGGCAGTCTCTCCTCTCTCTCTCTCCCCAATTCTCCTTCTGATTTTTGAGAGGATGATAACTCCAGCCGAAAGGGTTATAGTGTCAGGATGACCTAATGCTCAGTCTGAGCTGCTCTCTCATAGTTTACAACTTCATCCGGATTTGTCCACTGGTCAGGCCCTGCCTTCTCTTTTTTGCTTCCACATCCTCTGTAGCCTGCAGCAGGGCTGCGTGGTGTGTCTGCAGTTAAGAAACCTCCCTAACAGAATGGACGTTATCCAGGAGAAGAGAGAGACCTTTATCTGGCTGAGGGATTTTTCTTTTGAATTAACATCTTTCCTTTTAATAGTTTGACCATCATCTGTGGGAATGATCTGCTCTCCCACCTTCTAGAGGCTTCCAGTGGGGAGTGGACAGAGAGGCAGAAGGTGTGGGAAAAGCTGGGAGGGCAAGGAAGGTTCAAGAAAGCACCTTGCCTGGTGGCCCCAGCTGTGGAAATCCTGCTCTGCCTCATATTGGGGTTTTATGATGCTGTGAGACGGGCCAGGTTGCCTGCCTTGGCGAGGGCAACATGTACTGCTTGGGATAAAAGGTGCTGTTGAAGTGGTTCAGAGTATGTTTGCTTAGAGGAGAGGTAGGGGAAGGTGTGGAAGAAGTAGAAAATGGGAAGGCAGGCCCTGAGGCGAGGCTGGTGCGTGGAGGGGGAGATATCTTCTCTGGTCTGTGTAGCAGCTAATGGTAGCCTTGCTGCCCTTCCATGCTTGCCTGGGGAGTACTGGTCAGGGCTGGGCAGCAGATGGAGATGGAGGCAGAGGCAACTCTTTCAAGAAGGATTTGTCTTAAGTAGGTCTGGCAAACAGCCACTTGCAAATAAATAAGTAATAAATAAAATCATGGAGGCCTTTTGCACTCCTGTAGCTTCTTGGTCTCTAGCATATACAGGCTTTTTTGGCTTCCCTTTAAGTTTAAACCTCTGCCGTCTTTCCACAGCAGCATCTCAGTTTCTATTTGCTTGCAACTGTATATGAATTACTTTCAGCTCTTTGTTAGCATAATAACTTGAATCCCTCTGTAGCTCCTCTCCTCTTAAAAGCACTCCACAAGGTTAACTAATTCATTCCTGATTCAGCTACTACTGACAGCTGTAAGTATTGAGTGGTCCTGCAAATGATGACAGAAACAGCACTGCTTTCTGGGGGTGCTAGTGAGCACGGTACAGCATTAGAGGCACACACAGTCCTTCACAGGTAAATGCAGTCTTTCTTCCGCGCGGACTTCTGGCTCAAGATAAACTAAGCAGATGTCAATACAGCTCCAAGGCCTAAATCTGAGGAGTTGTAAAAGGAGGATTGTAAAGCAGCTTTAAAATATACCTTGTCGGAAATAGAATCATAGAATTAGCAAGGTTGGAAGGGACCTCTGGAGACCATCTAGTCCAAACTCCCCTGCTCAGCAGGGTCACCTACAGCATGGTAGACAGGATTGCATCCAGGCAGGCCTTGAATATCTCCAGAGAAGGAGACTCCACAACCTCTCTGGGCAACCTGGTCCGGTGCTCTGTCACTCTCACAGGGAAGAAATTCCCCCTCACATTCAGGCAGAACTTCCTGTGCTTCAGTTTSTGCCCATTGCCTCTTGTCCTGTCACATGGGACAGCTGAAAAGAGTTTGTCCCCGTCCCCTTGACACCCTCCCTTCAGGTACTTGTCCACATTGATAAGATCCCCCCTTCAGTCTTCTCTTCCCCAGGCTGAAGAGGCCCAGCTCTCGCAGCCGTTCCTCAGAGGGCAGGTGCTCCAGCCCTCTGATCATCTTTGTAGCCCTATGCTGGACTCTCTCCAGTAGCCCCATGTCTCTCTTGGACTGGGGAGCCCAGAACTGGACACAGTACTCGAGATGAGGCCTCCCCAGGGCTGAGTAGAGCGGCAGGATCACCTCCCTTGACCTGCTGGCAACACTCTTCCCAATGCACCCCAAGATACCATTGGCCTTCTTGGCCACAAGGGCACATTGCTGCCTCATGGTCAAGAATATATCAAGAAAATACCCTTGTCTTAACAGACTGTGATAGCTTTACCAAAGCAGCAGTGAGAGAGGGAAATGTTTCGAACACCTACAAGTGAATTCAATTGAGAGTAAGCTAACCAGTCACCTGAGCTCTTGTGAAAACATCAGTATGCTTGCTATACAAATGCTGACTCTTCCGTGTGAGTCTATAAACACCAAAGCCTTCTACAGTCATCAGTTCTGGGTTGGTTAAACAGCTTTTCTTACCTAGTTTAATTGCTGTGAACATATTTAATGTAGCTGAACCTTAAGTCTGAAGAAAACATTGCATTGCTTATGTACTGTCCTCAGAGGAAAAGCAGTTTTGCTTTGAGATTGTTTCAGGAGAAGCAGTGGACCAGACCTGTTCATTCTGGGTTGGTCTCCATGCCACAATTTGGAGCTCCAGCCTTGGTCTCCTCAATTAAGGCATGTGAAGGATTTGTTTCAGGACTGAATGTAGTAAAGGTCTATGAGATTCTTCAGTGATGAGGTGTCTCGCAGCTTTTGAAGATCCTATTTGGCATCTATTTGCACTATAAAATGCCTAAATATCTTTTAAAAAACTGTTTGGAAGTTACCTCTTCAAATGTAGCTCTGACTGGTAATTTGTGATCACATGTTGTTACTAGGTGGCAAAAGTAGTATTAGTTTGCTTGTGCCATTACAACAGCAATGAGAAGGACCTGAGCCAGCTAACTGGGTGCAGCTGCTCGTGTTGCTCATGGCACTATTGTCACTGGTCAATGGGTGAGACGGGCAGGGCCCTTCCTTGCCCGCTCTGTGAGGGACTAACCCTTCCTGCCAGGCCAAGTGGGGCATGGCTTCCTGCACCCAGCCCTGCTCCCACCTTCCCTTCAGCCTGGCCCTGCAGCAGCTGCTCACTCTTGCACCCCCTGAACGGGTCCAGGTTTTATGACTCAGTTACCCAAGATGAATTTGAGGTTACCCAAGTCCCAGCATTGCTCTGCTTTGCCTGTTCTGGTACAGCCCTCACTTAGCAGATGGTTATAGCAGCCTAAGAGCTGCATCTGCACTATGGGCTGCAGAGCAAACCTCTTTGGCTGAGAAATGACATTCTTAATTGAAGTTACCGTAATGTTGCAGAGCCTCTGGGGTGCTTAAACGCCATGGTACAGAAGTATTTCCACCTAAGGATCATTTGTACAGCTCCCAGCACAGTCCCTGTGAGAGGCTGTAGTATCACTTTGACCAAATAGGGGCTTCAAGAGCTGCTGTAGTCTTAACTACCCGTAGATGGGTATGATCTGAGCCTTTGGAGCTGGCTCTTGCTGGAAATACTTACTCAAAAAACTCTAGTCTTGGGTTATTTTTGTATGTTACTGGCTTTAGCAGGATTAGGATGCTCTAAAGAGCTAGGAATAAGGGATCACACCTTCTTCCTCTCCTCTATAGTGTATGCCCAGCCGTAACCACTAAATTATTTGTCGTATCTTCTGACAAATTCAGTCACGATGGCATGATCCCCAAGGTACCAGTAGGAAGAATGACAGAAGTTTGGTTGTTCACCCGGTTCCTCCAAGCCCGCAAACAGCAGCCTGGAGGTCTATTAAGTCAGTGGGAGGCTTCTGGGGCTTGATGGTTCCAGGTTAGGAACACAGGCAATTCCCTGTGTATATGGGCTGCTTTTCTCAGTAAGAAGTTAGAGGTGCAGAACCATATGGAAGAGAAATACAGTGGCAAAATGGAGGAAAAACTAACCAAAGTTCTTAGGCATTTTGGAACAAGTTTGGTCTGTGCATCGGATGTCTCTTAACCTACTGCTGAGTAGGATGGATGCATTAAAATTACAATTTAATAATCAGAAAGCCATGACTGAAGTAACTAGATTCAATCTTGTTTTGTGTTTGTATTTTTCTGTTGTTTCCCTAAGGACAAGTTGATTCTCATTGAGGTATATTGGGGTATTTATCATTAAGCAGAATGCTGCACCATGTTTGAGTAAATTTCTAGTGTAACATACACTTATTTAGACTCTTAATGTTTGTATTAATTAAAAAACAGTGATGAATGACATGCCGCTTTATTACACGTTTCTTCATTATTTATTATAATTTTGGCCAATCTGTATTTCAGTGGAAAATGAAATTCAATTATAATGCAGAAAACAAATTGTTTAAAAATTTTTCTACTTAGCTAAATAAAGCTGCTTAAGATGTATGAATCCACACAAAAGAAGTTAATGAAAACATTACTTCTGTTTGCAATGAATTTAACAGTAACAACTGTAGTATAGGAAAATAATTTTATTATAGGAAATGTAAAATATAACCAGTCATAAGAACTGATTATTTATGGCTTTAAGAAATTAGAACTAGTAGAGACCATCCTCTCACACTTCATCTTTATTTGGATTGGAAAGGGAACCAGGATCTCCTGCTTTCTCAGTAATTTTTTGACCTTTGAATAAACTAATCACTAAATAAAATTGCCTGCTTTCAGAAAGGTTGCTGCAGTCAGAGCTGCTTCAATGTTCAGATTTTAGTTCCAGATGCTTAGTCAGTGAGCGTATCTCTGGCAGCAAGGATATACTGCTTGAATTTCTACATATTTATTTTTTATAGATTAGAGAGAGATAAAGTTTTAACATGTAGATTGTTAAATTGGTTGTTTCTTAATTCTAAAAGTTTTTAGTTCAGACAAAATCTGATTCCTTTTAAGTCGGGTGTATGTTCCAAAAAGTCACAATTCTTTATCCATTTTGTTTCCAACCACTCTTTATTGCTTTTTCCTTTCATATTAGACTGCTACTAATCTTCTGATCAAGCGGTTTTATTGGATTTTTCTTTTTGGAGGTTTTCATCCAAGTTCAGTTTTCTTTCATTCAAATTTTTGATTTCTTGTGTTTTCTTCCATGTAATTTCATCAAATTCCTTCTTTTCAGGAACAAAAAAAAACACAACAAAATGAATAAAAGCTCTATTGATTGTGCCACCTCCTGAGAATGTCAAGTTTTAAAGACCTTCAGTTAATTCAAACACTGTAGACAAGTCAGGGTCTGTATTTTTTTTTCACCAACACACTCCTCAGTGGTCTGTGTTGCACACTGAGCTGTTTAAACCAAATTATATAGAACTCTACTAATTGGTCTTATAAAAAATATTACCATGCCACCAGCCTTGCCTTGTGCTTTTACTTACACTGTCACAGCTATGACATTATGTGTGTTCCAGAAGTAATCACTGGGTTCCGGGACTAATTTGTCACTGCAGTGATGCCTGAGAAGAGTTATCCTGATTGCACCTCGGTTTATACAGACAACATCTACACAATGTCAAATTTCAGAGGTTTCTTTCCAGGCAATGGAAAGAAATGGGTTTTTTTTGTTATTTTTTTTTCCATTATTTTCCCAGAGAGGTTTTGGAGTCTCCTTCTCTGTAGATATTCAAAACCCACCTGGATGCAAGCCTGTCTAACATGCTCTAGGTGACCCTGCTGGAGCAGGGGGTTTGGACTAGATGATCTCCAGGGAGTCTCCGCCAACCTCAACCATTTTGTGATGCAAAAGGATGAAATGAGGTTCTGCTCCTATTGAAGCTGTTGGTTGCGGTTGGTTTCAGCAGAAACAGGATTTCACCGTGGTGGGTTTTTTGTTGTTTTTTGTTGTTTTTTGGTTTTGTTTTTTTGAATTTGGTAATTTTTGTGGCAGGAATGCGGAGGGTCACGGCAGGCTCTGGRAGAGCCGGGTAGCATGCAGCCCGTGCGGTGTGGGCCACGCACCTCTCTGTGGGGATGAGATGGGGAAGGTGGATGAGAGCTGGAGAAGTGGAAATATCATGGAGGCAGGGGGCAGAGTATGTTTACGTCCATAAACTGCAGTCTTTAAAAGCCCATCTGGCTTCTGTGCTTGTGGGTTTCCCTCTACCTTATTGGCTGTCCATGATGATCTATTATTTTAGTGATGTTATTTCAGCTATTTCCTCACACCTAGCACCGGAGGTGGAGGAGCCCGTCCTTTACAGAAGGAGGAGGAATGCAGATGGGATCTGCCAGTGGAGCCGCAAGCTTGCAAATACCCAAGTCCCAGACCCACAAGGGCAGGTCCTTCAGAAAAGAGAGCACGAGACCTTTTCATTTTTAACTTCGCATTTATTTGGTTTAGAGTTCCCAGTAACTCCTTGAATTTATGCAGAGCCAACAAATTAAGCATTTATTTTAAGAGACAGTAGTTGAAGATTGTTTCTCCCTTCTCTTGCCTGAGATCTGACATGATCTGTGTCAGTTTTGCTAAAACGTGAACTGTGTAAGCAAAGAAGCAATGGCAGCACTGGCCTTGTTGGCTGCTTGGGCTGCTGTTGTGCCTCCTAGGACCTTCATACTTTTGGCAGTGCTTGAGGGCAGTGGGAGTTGTATGCCAAAATTGGAGTTCAATCCTGTTTTTGTTGCTTAAGGGTCAATGAGTACTCCTGCACTAGAGTCCAGTCACTTGAGAAAGCTTTTTTCTGTTCAGTTTATCTGCTCTTGATCGGGAGGGGATGCAGAGAGATCAGCCGTGTCAGCAAGGTGGTATCTCCTTCCCTCATTTAATAAAGGCAATATATGTAACTGGATTTTGCAAACACATCCATGAATGTGTTCAGCCTGCAGCCCACTGGGCTCTGGTGGGTGTGTGGGCATTTACACATCACTGACTGGGAGGTGCTTTGCCCAATTCCAGTGGCATTGCTGGAGTCCAGTCTCAGGTTTGGCTTATGACTTTAGGTCATCCAGTGCAGGACCTCTTGGCACCCTGGAGAGTGTTACAGGGTGCGTTGCCCATGCCTTCCCTAGGACCTCACTCTGAGTTACTGTCCTGGCCTCAGGAAAACCACAGCATCTGCACAATGTTCAGCTCCCCGGTGGCAGAGCTGTGCTGCCAGGACAAAGCATGGAAAGCAGCCATGAACTATTTGGAGACCTATTTATCCTGTAGGCTGCTCTACTCCCAGGGAAGAGGCAAGACATGGGATTCAGCATCATCTAAATATTGATCCCTGCTGCTCTGGAGGGTTTTGGTACCTGTGCAGAGCTTTACTTGCAGTTCCTGGACTATGATTAATGTGGTATGTCAGATGAGCCATAGTCCCCAAAGCATGTGCATTTCCGCAGCTTTTTGTCTCTGATAGGTGTGTGCGCAGCCTTGGGGAAGCACGGGGGATATTTTGGGGCAGGAAGTGCCCCTAGTGAACTGAAACTACTAAGTTGCGGCGGGGGTAAAGTAGAAAAGGAGAATAGCATATCCAAAACCAGCTGGAAGGCAGGAACCTCAGCTGGGACTGGGCCATGACACCCCAGCGACCATCAATACTGCTATGTATCAGCACCACGTCCCCGAGCATTCCTCCCAAAACAGAGGTGGACCTGTCTGATCCCTGGTAACTGTGGCAGTGTCTCGGGTAGCTGCAGGTTGAGGAGCAACTTGAAGTGATGGTTGGTTGGGCACTGCTCTCTCCCCAGGCCCCCAAGTCTCTTTGGCTGGTCATATTCATGGCATAGGCACTGCCGCGGCTGCTGAGACAGGCTCAGGGCTGCCGATCTCTGCTGTGCCCAAAGCACGCTGGATGGGCTGGGGAAACTCCCTTTGCAACCATCTGCTGCAGCATCTCATGTTTAATTTCATTTCCTTTTCTCTTCCCCTTCAGCGGCAATGCTACGGAGTGCAGGCAGGGGCTGCCCAGGGACGTGGCTCTGCCGGCTGGGCTGGCTGAGCAGGCATGAGGGGCTGCCCGGCCTTTCCGAGTGCCAGCCCGGCAATGCGAGAGGCAGGCTTGTGCAGAGAGACTGTGGGGAATCTCTGTCTCCTTGCCCCTAAAACTTTCCATCCTGATCCTTCGGCCATTTTGCCCCTAGTCCAGGTAGTTTTTGTCCAACTTTTGGCTGACTTGTCCATGGAGGATCTCTGATGCTGGCTGTTGAATTGGACATGTTTTAAAGGATGCAAACCCTCCCAAACCCGCCAGGCAAGGGTGAGCTGGCCTCACAGCTCCCACTGTGAGCCATTACCCGGTGTTGTATCCCCTATCCTTGCAGAGGGATTAGCGCGCAGGCTGCTTTGTAGCCGCCCTGCTGCCGAACCTGCCGTCTGCCTCGCCACATCCTTTGCGAGATGCTGTCTGTCCCAGCCTCCCGCTTTCTCTCCTGATGCCTCATTCCTTTCCYGGCCTGGCTTTTGTACGTGCTCAGATTTGACACTTCCTGCTCTGCCTTAAGGGAAATAAACCATTTCTTACATTTCTCTCGGTCACATCCATCACTTCTGATGCTTCTTCCAGTAGCTGTGAGCAGCTGCTAACCGACGGGGCTGGCAGGGGTGGAGCAGGAAGGAAGCGCAGGGCGGATGTGGGGGCAGTGCCAGCTCTAGCACAGAGTGCAAACGAGTGCCACCTCTCTCTGTCTCTCTCACCTGCTTTATACTTGGGCACCGCGCTGTGGTATGCAGGTGTCAGGGCAGGATCCCATACTCTGGGCGTTGCTGAGTGACTTGTGCCCCCTCCCTCTGGCTTTTGTTGCATTGAGGTTCCCATCCCAACAGTCTTGTGATATCCCTTTGATCTCTGATGCTCCAGGCCCTTTCAACTCTCCTCCCTAAAGGGGATTTGGAGAAGAAAGCTGCCTGATCCATGTGAGGGACTGCCTGCTCTGCTCTGCAGTGAGTATGTAGTTGATCTGCTCAACTGTGTCATGGGTGAAGGGAATTCCCCTGGAGGCAGGCGGCAGTGATGGGAACAAGCTGTCTTCTCCATACTTGCTGAGCATTCAGCATACTGGGAAGAGGCTGGAACAGTAAGTACTTTCCAGACCCACGTCTGCAGCTTTGCATGTGCCTGCAAGAGCTCCCTCCCTCTGCAGCAAAAGCTTTCTTCCGATTTCCCCCCCGAGGTCTGCGTAGGCTAGGGAAGATTGGTGGACATGTGCCCTAGCAAGCAGAGAGAGACGGATTGCGTGCTTCATCCACTGCTTTAGGAAAAAGCAGAATTGTGCTTTCCAAGTCATTGTGAATTACGAATTGTGGTGACAGGGCTTGCTAGGAGGGCAGCTGATCCCCCAGGTGACGGCAGTGCAATCTGGTGATGAGCCTCTGAGACTAGTTCAGTTTCTTCCTTCCATTCAAGCCAGATCAAATTTGGTTGCATATCTTCCCCAAAAGCCAGAGGGGAGGTGGCCTCTTCTGAATGCTCAAATACTCCTCTGTACAGTACAGAGTCCCCTCACCCTGCAGGAGCACTGTCAACTCTTTGCAGACATGCAGGCTTTCTGTCCTGGGCAGCAGGGTACAGGGCACGCTGGGCAGCAGGCACAGCGAGCTTGCTCTGTGCATCCATCCCCAGGCACAGCGAAGCTCCTGCAGTGTGTGCTGGGTGGTAGAGTCCACACTGATTTGGTCGGGACCACACCCTCACCTCTGGATGGGTCTCCTGGGTACAAAGATGGTGTAAATGGGTCTTTGGGAGTACCTTCTCTTGCTGCCCCCCCCTTTCCAGGCCTCTGCATTCACCACGAAAGGCTTTCCCTTCCCTTTGATGCACTATTAACTCAAACTGATAAACTGAGAGCTAATGCCTCCATCTGGAGACAAGGAGGATGGATGCATCTAGCACAGCAACTACTAAGGCAATCTCTTGTTGTGCAGCCTGTTGGTGCCAAAGTGTTAGCTGAACTGCCAACTCCTATGCCACTCAGGGTGCTGTGATTCATCTTGGTCATCTGGTATTACCAAGATCTGCTTGGAAACTGTGCAAAAGTAGGGGGAGAGCCTCATCAGGGCTAGGTTTGGCAAGCAGTGTGCTTATAGGCTCCTGTGGCAGCCCAAAATTCACCCTTTGTTCCTGGTCCTTAGCTTTGAGGGCACCAAGTGCATGCAATTAAGGAAATTTTCTAGCTTTGCAAACGTTCTAAAATCATATTTTATGTAAAAAAAAAAAAAAAAAAAAAAAAAGATTATATATAGTGTTATAATCCATTGCCCTGAAGAAGAGCCATTTGTGCTTGGAAGGAGATGAGTTAAGAGCAGAACTAGCTGCAGGGAACATTGTGAAGGTTTGCACCCCAGCAGAAAAGCCTGCAGAGCAGCTTGGGGAGGAGGTCTCCCCAGAGAGCAGTGTGGAGGGAAATGTGCGGGTGGCCCAAGGAGAACTGGGCTTGCACCTAGGGAAAAATAACCTCAGGCACCAGTACAAGCTGGGGGCTGACCTGCTGGAGAGCAGCTCTGCAGAGAGGGACCTGGGAGTGCTGGTGGACGACAAGTTGACCATGAGCCAGCAATGCCCTTGTGGCCAAGAAGGCCAATGGTGTCCTGGGGTGCATTAGGAAGAGTGTTGCCAGCAGGTCAAGGGAGGTGATCCTGCCGCTCTACTCAGCCCTGGGGAGGCCTCATCTCGAGTACTGTGTCCAGTTCTGGGCTCCCCAGTCCAAGAGAGACATGGAGCTACTGGAGAGAGCCCAGCGTAGGGCTACGAGGATGATCAGAGGGCTGGAGCACCTGCCCTCTGAGGAACGGCTGCGAGAGCTGGGCCTCTTCAGCCTGGGGAAGAGAAGACTGAGGGGGGATCTTATCAATGTGTACAAGTACCTGAAGGGAGGGTGTCAAGGGGACGGGGACAAACTCTTTTCAGCTGTCCCATGTGACAGGACAAGAGGCAATGGGCACAAACTGACCCACAGGAAGTTCCACGTGAATGTGAGGGGGAATTTCTTCCCTGTGAGAGTGATGGAGCCCTGGACCAGGTTGCCCAGAGAGGTTGTGGAGTCTCCTTCTCTGGAGATCTTCAAGGCCTGCGTGGATGCAACCGTATCTACCATGCTCTAGGTGACCCTGCTGAGCAGGGGAGTTTGGACTAGATGATCTCCAGAGGTCTCTTCCAACCTTACTGATTCTATGATTCTATGAAAGAGGGGACCAGTGTGATGTCACCCACCTTGTCCTGGCCCTTGGATGGGTATGGATGAGGATACTGGTGGCAGGATGCTCCTGGGCCTTTCTAGTGATTTCTGCTAAGTCAGGAGCAGGTCTGAAGCTACTGTAAGCTTGTGCAGAGCCAGGAAGCCATGACAGACATGCTTAGGGCCAGAAAATCCCAGGATCAGGCAGGAAGCTCCCTACTGCTGGCTTTGCTCAGCCACAGCATGTCTGCTGGTCAGGTGCATGGACATCTGTGCAGTGGGTACCTGAGCTGGGATAGGAGGAATTGAGCTCTGCATCCTGGGGGGAGAAATATTTTGCAGCCCTGCTCTGCCCTGGACATAAAGCCCTTGTAGGAATGGTTGTTCTGCCTCAAGACACCTACTGCCAGATGGGCCTCAGGCAGGGGCTGCGAGGCAGGGTCCACCATTGAGGCTGTGTGATTGTTGGGCTCAGATGTCCTGGCAAGCGTGGCAGCAGCATGGCTGGCTTTGAGAGTGTGCTTAGATCTGTGGCTTGTCAGCATGGTGTCTGAAGCCTGATGGGGAGGAGAGGAGAGGTAAAGGAAGGGAAAGTGTCCTAGTGCGTCAGGCAGTCTGGGCTATGACAGCCATGCTGTGCGGGAATGGAGCAGAGCTGGGACCAGCAGTGTGGCCTGGGCTGCTGCGTGCCCATGCGCGCCCTACATCACACACCAGACCTGCAGACATCAGCTGCAAGGAGGGCTTGCTGGAGGTAAACAGCTGAAAGCAACCACGCAGGCAACTTAAACAGCTGTTTCACCGCTGCCCTGGGAAGGGAAGAGCCGAGCCTTCGTTGTGGGCCATGCTGCAGAGGCAGGGTGGGTCTGCCTGCGGCATGGGTTGTGTTCCCCGGGCTTCTGTGGCGATGAACACTTTCCAAAGGAGCACAACCAGCACCCCCTCAGCCATGCACCCTGGGGACAGGCACACTGCACGTGTGTGGCTGTGGGTGGATTCGTGCCCTTTGCCTCTCCCTCGAGTCGTGACTGCCCAGGGGACCCCAGTGTCCTGGCTGGCAGTTCCCGAGCAATCAGATCCCCAAGGGTGGCATTGACTGACAGACTGCTAATGAGCTTCAGAGAGGAACCAGGAATGGGAGGTGGGCCTGTGGAGCCAGTGCTGCCCTCCCTAGTGGGACAAGACTCGGCTTTCCAAAGCCTGTGTTAAGGCTTCTAGCCAGTTTCCCAGTGGAGTGGGCTGTACTGGGGTAGGATTTAGGCATCAGGGGGCTCAGCTGGCTCGCTGCCTTTTCCTTGGATGCCATGTGTGCCTTGCCAGCCCCACTCAGCAGGACATGGGGCTGCAAAGCTGCAGGAGTTGCCCACTAGTGGGGTTCCCCCCTCATGCATGGGCTCAGTGAGTTTACGTGCACTTGTGTGAAATGCTCCCCTGCCTGGGGGTAAATCTTCCCCTGCTCTCCTGAGAGCCAGTGATGCCCATAGCTCTGCTGGAAAGGGCTGTGCTGGCAGTTTCCAGATGGAATGAACTCTCTCTGCAGCAGGTGCTTTATAAAAGGCAACACATAAAACTCCTACTCTCCTCTTCACCTCCTACAGCTCCTAAATCCCCAAACTGCAAAAGGAGCTTGGAGAGGAAAGAGCTGCTCTTCTGTCTTTTCCCATATCTTCAGAGACCACAGTACTCCTGGTACCTTTTTGGCATTTGTGAAAAATGTCTTGTGACCTTCAATGACAGCCAGAGTCTGTCCCTGGACCGTGACATGGCTGCTCTTGGTTTACATATGGGTTTCCATAAGGGAGCATTTTCCCCGGAGGAGGTGGCCCCTTTTGTTCACACAGACCTCAAAATCCTCATCTGTTTCAGCACATTTATTTCCTTGGAGGAAGAAGCAATCTGCCTCTAAATGACTGATGTCCTACCACCCTCTCAGCCTTGCTGAGAGAGGCCTTCCTTGGCCTTTGATGCCAAAGAAAAGCTGCTCCTGACAGTTTGGTGGATCTGTTTGAATGTAATGTGGTATGGTGATGGAGTTGGTAAGTGATAAGTAACTGAGAAGTTCTTCACGGAGGAGTGGGGAAGCCTGAGTCCTTCCTTAGGGACAGCTGCCTTGATGGCCCTCAGTTCTATGTTTAGCAGAGGGTGGGAGCTCTCTTTAGCTGCATGTATTACTAATTAATTACAAGTGTTGGGGCAGCTCTGGGGGCTGAAAACAGCCTTTAGCCTCCAAGCTGCAGAGCTGGGGCTGGTGATGGTGTCGGGTCTGTGGTACCCAAGGGCAGATGGAGGTCCCTGCCTCCTCCCTTCAGAAGGGACATGTGCTTGGAGGGATGTAGTCCAAAGGACTCAACCAGAAAAACAAACTCATTATTGTCATTAATTCAGAAATATTGCTTTACTGAATACCTGTGCATGTGTGTGTATACTAAGTAGATAAACATGCTTCTACATTGTTTGCAATTTGGACACTGCATGTAAGGTTGAGCACTTTTCTGAAATTCACCCTCACCTAACAGTACCTTTTTTGAGGCTTAGGAAGAGCTGAGCTCCCTGGTGCCATTCCTAGTGGGGAGGAGGCAGAGTGCAAAACTTCAGACTGAGGAGAAGATGCTCTGATCCAGCTCTGCTCTTGAGGTCCCAGGTGACCTGGACAATCTGGTGTCTGTCTATGCTTTGGGAGACTGAGAGGGTGGGATTTACTGGGGAGCAAAGAGAGTGCCACTCTCTTGCTTACTGCTGCTCAGAACAGAGCAGTGTGCCCAGTGGCATAGCTAAAAGAGGAGGGGAGGTGGTTTAGAAACTTCTTTGAGTAAGGAATCAGACTTCATTCTCAGTCCCTCTTCCCTCACTGTTACCCTGATCCTGTGAGGTCCCCAAGCTATTCTTGGGGCAGCCTCAGAGACCTTGGGTAACTCCCTTCCCCTTTGCCCTGCGTGAGCCATTTGGGCCCTCCATCCCGCTCAGGCAGCCCTGTGCTCCCAAGCCAGGAGCACCCCCCCCATAGTTCTGCAGCCAGCATCTCCCTGCCCTGCGGTTGTTTCTGGGCTGTGCCCAACCCTGGTAATCCTTTGCAATGAACAGCATTGATTTAAGCATTATCAAAGTACAAGGGTGAACTGTGCAGAATGAGTGACAGGCCCCTGCCATAGGGAGCTTACAGCCTAATTAGCTAATGTTTGCTCAGTGCTTTGCACATATGAAGTGCAGTGTAAGGGGCTAAGCATTGTTATTGTGAAAGCACAATGTGTGCACAGCAGGACATTGAAATATAAAACAAACACTGGTTAAAGCCAGACTGCAGTGGCATCTTAGTCAGTTGTGGAGGAAAAGGGCTAGTGTGAAAATGAATAAGCTCAGCTATGGTTATTCCTTCCTAATTGCTGTGTGCTCACTCCAGCAACTGCTTGCTCACATATGCATGGAGGAGGAGCTGGAGAAGAGCTACTCTGTGCACAGAATTTTCCCTGTGTTTGCCCAGACCTCTCTGCCTGTAGATCTCATTGTAAATACTGTTTGTTCTTGGTTGCCTGTGGTCTTCCACAGCTCTCTAGGATTTGGCCGTATTCTCATGCTGAGAAGAGCTGCACAGAGTAAATACTGGCCTGCCTGGTACACAGCTTCCCTCCAGGAGAGATGGATTTGTGCAGGTGGCTGCCAGATTGCAGAGGAAGTCCCCAAATGTAGCCATGCAGAGGCCCTTGCTAAAAGGCTAGGTTCTGGGGACAGCTCTCAGATCTTGCTATCCAAGTATCTCGTATGTGGAGCTTAGTCTCTCCTAGTGCTGAAACATAGTCACATCTGGATCCACATGGTGATGCTGAAAGAGGAGGGAATGGCTGGGAGTCATTCAGCAGCCACTCCCTGGGGTACGTGGCAAGGGAGGATTTTGCTTTGAAGTGCTGTGTTGGCTTAAGATGACTCTCAGGCCTCTCTTCCTGGGGCAAAGTGACCCTGCACAGATTTTCCTAAATGTGGTGGCAACCTGCCACTCCTGAGAGCAGAAAAAGGTACTTGGCTCCCTGAAATGGGAACTCAATCTCTCCCTCCTGATGGGTCAAGTAGTTTAGATGATTCATTGGCAGAGCGCATTGGGAGCATGCGGAGAGGAGACAAGGGCAGGGAGGGAATGCAGTTTCTGTCCCAGGAACAGACTCCTCCTGACCATGTCGGTTCCTTGCTGGGGCTCTCTTCAGCTCCATTTTACCCCTTTCTGGCAGAAAGCCCCCCGAGCTCTGGCAGGTGGGATTTAGCAGCCAGGGTTGCAGAGTGCCGGAGGAGGGATTGCCGCTGAGTGGAAGGAGCTCACACACAGTGTTCCCATCTGCAGAGTCTGTGCAGGCTCAGGGGGGCAGTGGCTCCCATGCCTGCAATTGCAGCCATCACAGGCAGTGAGCCTGGCAGATGTTTGTGCCCCTTGTTGGGAAATCAGTGTAGGAAAATTCACTGTGAGATTTTATAGAAGGGGAAGGTGACGTTTATTTACAAAACCTTTGTCTTGCCCAACCTATTGAAAAAAAATGAATAATCCCAAATCCTTCTGTAGCACTGAGCTTCACAAATCAAGTGAATTACAGAAGGGAGGGAGATACTTTTAGTCTGTTCTCAGACTAAAAATGGCTGCTGAGTTTTGCCAGAACTTTAACAGCAAAAGAAATACTCTTCTAGGAAATACTCTTTTCTCCGTGATCATTTCCAGATTTTTCCCCCTTTCCTCCAGAAGAGAAAGATAAGTGTGATCTTGTAGAGTGGTCTCTGCTGAAGTTGCTTGGCTAGAGAACCACTCTAGTACTTCCTTTTGTTTGCACTCCAAAGGAGCTCCTTTTGAGCATTCAACTCAAAGAAGCTCATCTGGTGAGTTTCAGTCATCCTGAGCTCCTCATGATGAAATCTCTGCACTCAGAAAAGGCTATGGGAGGGGAAGGTGGTCATGACAGTGTCATACGTTCCACTTGTATGCCTCATTAGATCAGTAAAGTAGCAACAATGAAAAGAGAGACCTCTTCTCCCACCAAGAGTCCATGGAAATCCTTGAGTGACTCATAACGTAATGGCTGGAATATGGCTGGAGGTATTGATATCCTCTTTTCTGGGGTCTCAGCCTCATGGAAGACTCGCATACGTTGGCACAAAGAAGTAGTGGGGTCAGGGAAGGTATGTGGAAGAGAAGTATAAAACAGATTTTTTTTTTGAGAAAATTGGGGTATTGACTTTGAGGTGGTTTTCCTGATATGGCTGAAGAGAAATGGATAATCTCTTAGCAGTTCCCAAAGAGATTCCAGCAGAGAAAACAGAGGTAGAGTGGGGCTCTGGCTAGTGGATGTCTAGCTGTTGCCCACTGAAACAGAGATTTCTATGGGAAGTGTGGGCTGCGGGAGCCTGGTGACAGGGCTTGACAAGGCAGTGCAGGAAGATGTACAGGAAGCTTCTCTGCATCAGTGAGTTAAAGCTTGTCAACCACGTGTTTCTGGGTAAAAGTTGTCCCTGGTGGCTTTCCCACTGAGCAGTGCTGGGAATTAGGAAAAGTTTGTCACGCAGGTATCTCTCTCAGCGCAGCCTGCTCTCTGGCCCACGTCCCTGGTGCTGGAGGGAAGGACCAGCTCACAGCACGCCAGCTAACGCCACGCGATTAGCGTTGCCTGCGGCAAAGAGGCAGCGGGCACGTGCGTAGTAGCCTGCTTTAGCGGGAGTGTTGTCAAAGGGCTGGCGCCAGCCTGTGCCCCGATGGCAGCTATGCTCAGCAGGTTTCCAAAGGGAAGGGAAGTGGCACACTGAGGCAAGCTGTGGCCTGCCAGAAGATCCTTGGCTCAGAGATGAGCCAGAAATGAGATGAGCCACAGCTGGGGGCGTACCCTGTAGAGCAATGCTGTGGAGGAACAGAGCAGCATGCTTAGAGGTACTCCAAAGGGAAATCAGTTCTCAAGCCTGGTTCCTGACAGCCCCCAGGGAGAGCTCAGCTTTTAACATTGCCAGAAAAGATTGCACAGAAATCACAGGTCCCAGCAAATAGGAGTGGTGGTTTCTCTCAGCCCCATATTCCTGGCATGGATTAGTGGTGAGCAGGGGCCTGCCATGAGGCTGGGTGGTCTGAAGTTGGGAGATGTCCTCATCAGTGTACTTCGTCTTGGGAAAAGCCAGTTTGAGTAGGAAACTGTGTGGCAGTGGTGGGAGGAGAGTACATTCCCATTAAGACCAGAAGAAAGAATCAAGGAGGTACTGGATGACTGTGCTCCCACTGGAGGCAGAGGCATGGCCTGAGAGGAGAGTAACCAAGGACAGGGGAACATACAGGGCAAATGCAGAAGAGGAGCAAAGGTCCTATGATCTGGGCTGTATAGCAGAAGCAGGGAGGGCAGAGCAGCTCCAGGATCTGCCCCCTCCCTCCCCACACACACAGATGTTGCAGGCAGGACTGCCCAACAGGGTCGTCCTGCCCTACACGGCCTAGCCTAGAGGCCATTACTTTAAGAGGGAAGGACAAAGGGAGAGCTGCTGAGGAAGACCTTGGACCCATATGGGGTTTTGGAGGGCCATATCTGTGTTCCTGCCCCTCTGTGCTTATCCCTCTTGGAGCCGGACACAGTGTGTGGTGTGCCTGTTATCCCCATGCACGGAGCTACAGGGACAGAGAGGTCACTGTGCCCTTCTGTACCAAAACTGCCTCTGTCACGCTTTCACGGAGCTCAGTGCAAGGTATTGATGTGCCTTTTCCCAGCCCAAGGTCATTATCGCCTCGTGGCTGCGGTGCTCTGTGGCGCTGAGTCAGCAGCAGTGGCTCAGATTTCCTAACCTCCCCCGCTGGATATCTCCTTGGAAAGGAAGGAAGGTGGGGAAGGCTGTCAGCTAGCAGGGAGGCTTGCTTTCCAACAGACATCAGGAATCCAATGCCCACTTGCTAACACTGATTTCTCTGCTGGCTTTTTGTGACCACGGGCAGCTCCTTCAATAGACCTGTGTCTCAGCTGCCTGATCCGCGAACAGAAATGAACAATTCTTATCCTGCCGGGGAGGGATGGCCAAGGCTGAGTGAATGCAGGCATGCAGGAAAGCCTGGGTTAGTCATCTGAGCACTCCTAAGATTTTGTTTTGGTGTTTTGCTACTCCAACCTTTTGTGATTATCTTAGCAAATGAGTTTGCTGGCAGGGTGCTTAAGGGAAAGATAATTTTTAAAAATTTTATTCGCAGAAAAGAAACGTCTTATTTTTAATTGGAAATCTGATTCTCTGGATTAGTGCCCTCCCAACCAGAGATGAGAAGCATATGCTGGTATATAAACAAAACAAACAGGGCACTGAATTTTCGAGACAAACCTGTCACATTGGAAATGGTTCATAGAAATTATTCAGCAAATCACTCTGAATGGCAAACATCATAAATTCACTATCCATTCACAGCCATTGTGAACAAGAGAAATAAAGACAGCCCTCCTCTGTTACTCTGCACATTTCTTGCTTCTAATTTAGCGTCTTTCCTCTAAGTAAGACCTTGACTGGGAAGGACACAGTTGTAATTTCTGCCTATATATTATCGCTTCATTTTCCTAGATGTAATCCTGCCCATTCCTGTGTTTCTTCAGTTGAGTTTCACTTTTATTACTGCAGGGTGGCATCTGGCACAAAGAGACCCCTATCTTTGATTGGCATGTGGTGGTACTGTCTCCTACACGACTAATGGGAAGTGCTTGCAACATCACCAGGATGAGAACGCACTCACCCAGCCCCGTTATTCACATCATTATTCCCTTTCCACTTCTTAAAGATAGGAAAAAGCAGAATGAGGGGAAGGATTTTACCCAGAATGCCACTATCAGTGATGTAGACCAGAATAGAAACCGGTCTAGTGATTCTGTCTTTTTCTTGCTTGGACCATATTTAAGATATGGTTGCAGCATGCTGTTACCGGAGTATTTCAAAATGCTGAATTATCTCATAAGCTTGATGTGAAAATTTAGCTTAAGGGTTTTAACAGTAACATTAACTCTGACCTACAATGTTCATGTGATCCTCTCACTATAAGTATCACCACAAAGTGCTATTCTTTATCTCTTCCAGTTGGAGGAAGGTTGAACGTGTCCTGTAGGTCTGAGATCAAGCTGTTACTGGAGTGCATGAGCAGAAATTTCTTTTTGCCATTTTTTTCTGCATGAGCTGTTCCTGGAACATTTACATTATTTACTTACCTGGTTATTCCCAATGGTTATTTTAATGGTAACACTGCAGTTACATAATTTGCATAAGCTTCTATATGATTGAAGATCAGTGAGATTAGCTGAAACAAACGATCTGCAAAGGTGCCAGCTGGGTATCTGGAGATGGGTATCCTATCCAGGGGTGTCTGGGCGTGAAAGGAGCTGGACAAAGGCAGGAAAATGAGCTTGAAGTATTACCTTTGGAGGAGTTGTGAACTGCTGCAGGGGCTGCGCTATGGGCCTGAGCACGGCGTGATGGCTCCTTTGGGCAGTGGAGTTGGAATTGCCTGGGAGAGAGGGGAAGAAGATGTATCTGTGGCTTCAGGGCCCTTCTGTCCCTAAATTTTTTTTTGTGCAGTGAGACTGTCATTGAAAAAGTGGTATTTGGTGTCATGGGGAAGAGCTGGGAGCTGGCTGGACTGGATGGGTCAAGGTTTGCTTTGGAGAGGAAACATTGGACGAGTCTGCATGTGGGCAGGAGAGTGGGATGACTAGCAGCATCTGCAGGAGGAACCCATTGCTTTTTGTCCACTGGGAGCAAAATACAATCTGCTGCTGGGGAAATGGGGCAGCAACAAGAATTTGACAGGAAAAGACAGCCTTTACTGATCCCCATGGTGCACTCTCCCTGCCATGCTGTGGTGTTCCTTCCAGGAGCAAAAGCACTGTGCACAGAAACAAGTTTTAGGACCTTAACGCTGGGCAGCAGTCCCCAAAGAAGGGACTCATAGGTTGCTAAGAGTCTCCTTGTTTATTTGCTGAAGATCCAACAGCTCCCTTGGTCACAGACGTGCTCTCCTTGTTAACAAAAAGGCAATGAATTATTTAGCAGCTGAAAATGCCAGATGGTGATGGCTCTGCTGTTTACATGAGGATAGGAGAAAGACGTACACATGAAGAAAAACAGATTGAGAGCATCTCCGCAGGAGAAGGGCTGCCCCCAGCCAGAGGCCCGAGTAGCCCCGGAGTTTTCACAGTGAGCAGGGAGCAGCTGGGCTCGGGAAGATGGCTGCAGCTTGTCACAGTGGCCCACTTATTTCCCACAGGACTCCCCTTGCTGGAGTTCCCTTTTCAGAGGTTGTTACCTTGTCCAGGCCATACTGGGCCTCAAAGCTTGGGATTTCCCTACCCTGGTTGAGATGAAAGCTGTGACTAGAGTGCGTTATGGGGAGGCTTTACCAGTCCACTCCTCACTTCACACATGACATCATGGGTAGTCCTTCGCCTTGACCCTACTGGCATGCCCTCCAGAAGCAGGTGTCAGCCCATCTCAGAGGATGACCTGGCAGTTCTCCTTCTGGGAGCTACCTTGTCAGCCATCCCAACTTGGGCTGGGATGTCTCCAGACCCCATAGACGAGTCAGATCAAGGCATGCATGGCTGGAGAACCTCCAAGAAGTGAAGTTATTGCAGGGAACAGCATGGGCAGATCTGTAGCAGAGGCTGAATCCAGTGCCCCAAGTGACAACGTATCACATATACAGTAAGAGAGACTGCTGTGGTTCTTTGTGTCCTGGGGATCCTGATGCCTGTAATTCAGTGGTTTCTGACATCTCTTTGAGGCATCTATGCAGGTAGCAGGGTATCAGTCTAACCCTCAAGAAGGGAGACCCTCAGATTTTGCTGAGCTGTAGTCTTAGTCCACGCTCCACAGCCAACTCTGTGGCTTCCCGTGAAGATTTTCTCTAGGCTGGAATTTAGGCATCAGAAGAAATAGCCAGTCACTTTCTTTAGTTGGAGACAGCAGGCACCAAGACTTAAGCTCAAGATATATTTGGGAATCCATGATGTCCACCTGACTGCATTCATCAGACTGTCAAAGCCAATTTTTGTCAGCCTTCTGTTTGAAAACCTTCCTCCTTCTCTATCTTTCCTTGCGCTGGATGTGGAGCATGAGCACCATCAGTGTTTCAAGCCTGAAATCTGTGTCACTTCTACCCCAGCACCCCCTTCCTAACTGCTCTGTTCAACAGTGGAGGGGCGTATCTGGTCTGCTTCTCAAGAACTGTAGGTCAGGACCATAATCTCCTCAAGCAAGAGGCTGCTTATTTGAAGAGAGAGAGCCTGAGGCTATAACAGAGAACATAAAACCACATGCAAATGTAGTCTCCCATCTGTCGCACTGACACAGTAGAAGTAAATGTTTCCCAACAAAAGCCAATCCACATAGATATGAAGAAGATCCCCTTTCTAAGCTGAAGCATTTTTGTATCCATTCTGTCTGTGCTCCCCAGGGGCCTCTCAATAAGATTTCCTTTGGTGTTGAAGCGGAATTGATCCAGTTTGGTCTTGATGGAAAATATATATATATATATATATATATATATATATATATATAATATATATTAAAAAAAAAAAGGTACTTGGTGTGTCCAGGCCGCTGAGGTCTTTGTATCCTCCTTCACTGCTGAATCAGGCTGTGGCTCCTGATTCTCTTTGTCTGTCCTGTCTGTGTGGACTGTCAGCATCTTGCAACAGGGATCGACTTTTACTGTAGGGTGACTGCAGGGGTCACAGTGGGGTCCTGACTGTGGCTGGAAATAGATAAAAAGGAGGAAGATGAATGAATGCCCAGGGACTTGAATACAATACTCACAGGAGTCCATGTTAATGAGCACAGTGAGGCTTCATGTGGTTCTTGCACAGGCTGTGGTCACAACAGTATGCCTGCAGTGAACGGCACTCGTGCAAGAGACTTTAGACAGGATCTCAAAATGACTGAGGTGTCTACTGTATGAGGGAGAATTGAAAAGACTCATTATGTGTCAGTGTGGAAAGCTGCCACCTTGAGGGGAGTCACAGCAGCAAGGCAGAAATCCCAGGGTGAAAAGAGAAACATTCAGGGGCACCAGGGAAAAAGGGATGAAATTATAGAAAGTGAAGAGCAAAAAAGCATTTCCTTTTAATGAGAACGGTAGCCCATGCTATCAGCACTCAGACAAAGTGCGGGGAACCTTAGCATTTAGGATACTGAGAAGCTGATTTTTTCTAAAGATTTCAATGCGTCCTGGAAGTAGCAGTCTTGCTCTGGCAGAAAGATAGAAGGGAAATCCCACGATTCTCAAATTAAACCAGTTGTGATGCTAGAGGAGAAGAGAGCGGGTGAGGGGAAGGCCCACAAACAGCTCTTTTCTGGATACAGGGAGCAAAGTAAGTGTGCCCCTCCTTAACAATGTCATTGTTGCTCTTATTGACAGAAGTTCAAGCAGATGTTCGTTGCTCCTGCCTGCTGACTGTGCCAGGGTGGCTGTGATTCAACCCAGCTTCCAGGAATGAAAGGGAGAGGTGGTGAGGTACCTATCTCAGGTATGATGGAAACAACCAAATAGCATGGAGTTTAAGGGAGTGGGGAAAACAAAAGAAGTAGCTGTGAAATTTTGTCAGCACACCATCCTGCCCTATGCCCCACAGCCTTTCCCTGGTAGAAGGGGAACTGGAAAAGACAGGATTATGGGATGTGCTCAATCAGTTCTGTTCTGATCACTCTGGCATTTCTGCTCCAAGGCCACATGCCAGCTCCATCCTCTCCCTACACTTAGTGAGCTCCTCAGACCTCTGTGAAGGATCTGGAGGAGCCACAGCCCCTTTTCTAGCAAGAGCTTTCCCATCCTCACCCCAGCCTCTGTGTTGCAGGGTGAGGCCCCACTGCGGCACCAATGGACAGTGCATACTCAGTGGAGCCAGCACCAGACGGTGCCGACTCCACCTCACTGGATGTGCTCAGCTTCCTTGACACCCTGGCAAACAGCACAGAGGAGCAATGCTTCAGCGCCCACTCCCGCAGCACTGTCCTGCAAGGCCTGCCCTTCGGCGGCGTGCCCACTGTGCTCGCCATCAACTTCATCCTCTGGCTGGTGAGTGGCACCATGTCTGTGGGCACCACTCCCCCATGCCCATGGAGTTCCTAGGAGAAAGTGAGGCACCAGGGCTGGAAATAGCCACCTTGGCCAGCAAGCTCAGTCCCCATATCCCAAACTCTAAGAGGAGGCATCCTTGAGAAACCAGTGGTGGCTGTGTCCTGAAAGAAACCCTTCGGGCTCTTCTCTTCCATGCATTAAGTGGAGACAGTGCTCCAGGAAGAAGGTGAGCCGGAAGGTGTTGTGGTCTCTTTATGTCCTGCTACCAAGTTCAGTGTGTTCCAAGTAGCCTTCCAGCCCTTTCCTATGATTCTGTAGGACAGCCCTTGCTATAGTGGGATTTGGTAGCTACAGTTACACCAGAGTCTGATAAATCCCTCTTGCTGGGGCTGTGGGATGATGCAATGGAGCAGTGCTGTAGGTTGCCTGCTCCGGAGACTGTGACTTGGTGGGAAAGGGGCTGAGCCACCCATGCACATGGGAGCTTCTGCTACTCATCCTACCAGCAATGCTTGACCAGGAGGGGAAGAGTGGACCGAGCCTGGGGGCTGTGTGTGTGGATGTAGCATCCCTGAAGAGAGGCTGGCTGTGAGCCTGCGGCCGTATGTGTGCCAGTGTGGCTGTTGTGTGGGAGAGTGTGGGTGAGCTGTACAGCATGAGGGCCAACAGCTTTGCCTGCACTGTAGTAGGGCGATAGGTGACCACCTGGGCTGCCACAGAAGTTGTGGTTGCTGTAACCTTGGGGATAGCTGCCTCCCACTTGCATCTGTCATAGTACAGGTGCATTTGTGATATATGGGATGGTGTGGGGTCACCTGTGTCAGTGTTTGTGTTGCCATTCTCCAGCAGCAGTAGTGAAATCATGGAGCGGGAGGAGACTGGCTAAAAAGGCAAATTTTGCATGCACTTGGGCCTGTCAGCAGGAAAACAGGAAAGAGGGATGTGGCAAGACCCCAGAGCAAGACCCTTCACCTTTTCACTTCCATCTTGTTGCAGCTTCTCCTTCTGATCTTCTCCTGCCTTCGGAAAGCAGCTTGGGACTATGGGCGCCTGGCACTGCTGATGGACAATGATAGGTGAGAAGGGTGTAAGGCCACCTGTGAGTGACAGACTCCAGCCAGGCAGGCACTCCTGCCCTGGCAGCAGGCCAGCCCCACAGCCCTCAGCTCTAGCCTCTTGGCTGAGTGGGGCCAGCAGAGAGACTGGGGCTGCAGCATGACCCACATAGGAGCTGGGTGGGTACTTCTGGTCCTCCTTTCCTCTGGGAATGGCCTGGCTGTCCTTGCACCATCAGGGACAGGTCTTCTGGCTGGGAACAGACGTGGTCCACTACAGGAAGAGGGAAAGCCCAGGCAAGCTTTGATTCCTTCTTGCAGGTTCAGAGCTGAGGCTTTGCCTAGGGGCAGCATTTTATGGGAAATATAAAGGAAGTAGAAATGGCTAAACAACATGTCCCTCAGCAAGGTCTGAGAGACGATCTGCTGGGGTGACAGGCAGCACTTCTGATAGTCGCCTTTTCTCTCTCCCAAGTTTGACATCGCTTTTCTATGGCGAGCAGAGTGAGAAAGAGAAGTCCCCATCTGAGACCAGCCCCCTGGACACAGACAACAAAGATATGGTGAGTATCCACAGGATGTGGTGAGGATGCCAGCTTTGTCCTGTCCAAGGAGATGCTGTTATTCAAAGGAACCTCAGGTCAGAGGTTAAGCTCTCAAACATAGTGTTTCCTGTTTAACAGCAGGCCTGGGAGATGTGTGCCAGGAAAAGCTGAAGGGTGTCTTTGTCCTGGTTTGTCTGGGCACTTATGATAAGGGGCAGCTCGGAGGGGACACTCCCCGCCAGGGTCTCCATCCCTAGCTGTGCTGCTGTTGATGCTGGCTGCAGGGACCCGGTTGGAACATGCTGCCTTCATATGCTCACCAGGGAATCGCTCCATGCTCCTACAAGGACACTTCTTCCCCTGGTGGGACAGTCTTCCCCAGAAGCATGTAGCCTTGCTGCAGGGCACGGGCCACTTGTACTTGCTTTAATACAAGTTACTGTGAGCTGCCCCACAGCCCTGCCCTGAGGGAAAGGGAATTTCTCTCCTTGGCTCCTGAAGGGCACTCTGCTCCCCACAAAGCATGGGGGACACGAAGCAGTCAAGCCCCTCTTCAGAGGAGCAGTGAGGACAGGCAACTTCCTTGGCCTGCATTTTTCCCTCCTTGCCTCCCCTGCCAGCCCCTGGGAGCACCACTAGCTCCCTTCGCCCACACGCGCACCTCAGGGTATTGGTGGGCTGCGAGTACATCTTTTTGCAGTTGTCTTTTCTTGTGTGTCTGGCATCAGACACAAAAGAGGCTTCACTAACACCAAATATGGACCGATATGTTTCGCTGTCCATTTCTCTTCCTTTTCTGGCAACAAAAGCTGAAAAATCTGTCACTGGTGTATTAAAAAAAAAAAAAGAAAGAAAGAAAAAAAAAAGAAAGAAAAAGAAAGGCAGGAAAGCTAAAAAAGTAAAATCTTTCCAGGCGTCAGGAGAAATATTTAAAGGTGCTGTACTGGATGTTCTGGGCAAGTGTATACTACTCATCAAAAGTAATTGAGAAAGACCAAAAGGAAAGCCAGAATGGCTAAACAGCAATTTAAGAGAGATTACTAGATGTAAGAAGACAGTCTTGAAAAAGTCGAGCTGTTTCAAAACAAGGAAGATCTAAACTTTGCCAGGTTAGATGTAAAATGCAATAAGACAGAATGGGAAAAGGGGGTTTTGAGGAGAAATTTGTAGAAGTACTATCTTTTTCTTCAAACATCAGAAAAATACATTTTTCCCCCCCTTCGAACACATCAGAAACAGGAAACTTGAAAGAGAGTTGGTAGCATCAGTACAGGTTCAGGATAGAAAATGGTTGCCTGAGAAGCAGGAAATCTAAACTAAGCTTGTGTCTGTATTCAGTGTAGAAGGGCTTGAAGAAATTCCCCTGTGGGAACCCTTCTCTGTTTGTGCAGATGTACTGGAGGATCTGTCTGAAAGTGGGATTGGAGGATAAGGTGGTAGAAAAAACAACCTAAGGATTTATTCTTACTATTACAAATTCCCAAGAGCAGTGTTCACCCAAGACTTCTCACTGACTTCTGATATGAATAGCTGAATTATTAACTTTAGTATGTAATCTCTCTCTTGAAACTGGAAGTCCTAGAGAGCTGGAAATTGGCTAATGCAGTGCTGTTTTTTCAAGACGGTTTCTGGTAAAACCCAGGAAACTGCAAACTAATGAACTTGGGATCCATATGGACAAATTCTTAGAAACTGTTTTGCAGAGTACTGAACATGACACATGAAGAGAGTCAGCCTGGCTTTCTTGACGGGCAGTCAGACCTAACAGCTACAGGGAGTCCTTGGAGCCAGCTGGGCACGTTGGAGAGGAGGAGATTTGCTGGTTTTCCACTTGGATTCTACTTGGATTTCCAAAGTCTCCCACTGCAGTTGTTCAAAAGAAGCTTAGCTGTGGGTTAGGAAAGGTCCTGGCATGGATAAAGCCAGGGAATGGAGAGGAGGAATAAGCCATTAACTTTCACGGAGGAAAGGGGTAAAGGGAGTCCTGCAGGGATCAGCCTGGGGCCATCCTTTTCAGAGTCTTCATGGGGGCAGAGTGGCTGGAAAGGGGGYAGAGTGGGAGGCAGAGTGTACTGATGCACAGCTGTGATGGGGAGGACTGCAGAAGGACCTTGAACTCAAATAAACTTTAGGTAAATGTGAAATAATGTATATGTGAGAAAAAATCCAAATATTACATGCAGTGGTAGGTTCAGAGCTATTACTAGTAAAGAACAAGATCTTGACATTGTCCTATCTTGTTCTATGACAGTGCTGGTTCACTGGTCAGCCGTAGTCAAAACAGCATGTTGTGTGTTTGACACTATGAGCAAAGGTATGGAGAAGAGAATTTATGGAAGCCAGGAGACTCTTTCACAGAAATATCACCATGTTTCCTGCTCTTTTCTAGCATCTGCTTTTGGCCACTATTGCAGCTGAGCCCCTGGACTAGGTGTACCTACAGACAGCCCTGTGCTTTCCCTCTGTTTGCTTATCCCACAGCAGAGTGTGGTTCAGTCCCTACGGGCCTGCCCCACCTCTGCAGTGTCTCACAGGAGCCATGCCTCAAGCCCAGTCCCATGTGGGGATGTTGGGGTGGTCATCCCCAGCTCATCCTGACTCTCTTTCTTTCCAGGGATTCTGCTCCTGGCTCATTTCTATCTACCAAATGAAGTAAGTGCATGCCTCTGGTGTTGCCTTTACTGGTGGCACCCTGCCACTGCTCAGCCCCAGGGAGCTGGTGCCTGCAGAGGGTCATTGGCTCTGGAGCCACCCAACATTCAGCACTGCCGAGTGAGCTCTCGTGGGGACCAGAGATGGAGGAGGATGGAGGGAGCCCTGCTAAAACACTCCACCAGAGAGAGGGAGCAGAGGGCTCCTCTCTGCGTATCCTCTGTGGCTCTCCTGTGCCCAGGCTCACGTCCCAAAAGAAAAAGCTTTAAGCTCTTCTTGTAGTAGCAAGTCCTGTGGTGGGCTGACAGCCTGAAGGCTCTTTCCTACCCCTGTTTCTTCTGTGCCTGAATCCCATGTGCCACAGGCAGGATACCATGAGTTTCTGTAGGTTTTGGGAAGCTGGAAGAGCCAGTGTCCCTGGGGTAGGGAAAGTGGGGGTGGCAGAGGAGGAGAGGCAGCACTGCCAGCACTAACTCGCACCCACCTCTCTTCCCCAGGGATGAGGAGATTCAGAGTAAATGTGGGGTTGATGCCACCACATACCTCTCCTTCCAGAGGCATCTCCTGGTCCTACTCATGCTGGTCTGTGTGCTCTCCGTGGCTGTTATCCTGCCCGTCAACTTCTCGGGGGACCTCCTGGGTAGGTACTTCCCCCAGCTTGTGGGTGATTCAGGAGTGTGGCACAAGTGACTCCAGCCTTAGGGTGAGCAGTGTGCACTGCACTGCACCGATGGAAGGCAGGACCACACTGTCATGAGCCAACCCTTGAACAGAATTAAGCTATCCGAAGGGCTAATCCTGCATAGCATGACTGCCAGGAGCTGGCCCCATAAAAAGGGATCAGGCTCAGTTGTGAGGCAGAAGAAATGAAAGAGGCTCAAGAATTTCAGGGGTGGCAGGGGCTTGGCAGGGAGCTGGGAGATGAGAGGAGACAAGGGAGCAAAAATAGGCCATCAGAGCAGCTGCCCTGGGAGCACACACTGCACAGGATTCCTGTAACCTCCCCACTTCTCCTCTTCTCTTGTAGGAAGCAATCCCACCCACTTCGGGCGGACAACCATCGCCAACATTCCAACACAGTACGTGGCTCCCATGTCTTGGGGGACTGTGTGCTGCTGTTGTGTTTAGCACTGCTGGGAGCGCCAAGCCATAACACTCGGCACAGCCCCTTGACCATGCCAGGGACAGGTCCATGTGAGCAGCACGCTACTCGCAGTTGTCCATGTGTCTGTTTGCACTGCACACAAGTACAGTCGTGGCAGCCAGCACGCTTGCACTGCTTGCTATACTCCTACTACCAGCAAAGGTTGTATCAGGAGTAGCCTGGGCAGCCTCATTTCTACAATATCTCAGCTAACACCCTGGAAGCAGCCCCTCCAGTCCTCCAAGGAATGGGTCTTGCAGTCATTGTAAGGACCAGGAGGGCTGGACAGCAATGTGTATGGTGCTGAGCACTGAGCTGGTCTGTGTGACACATGCCCACTGCATGGGTAGCTGATACAGCCTTTGTTTCCTCCAGGGACCGTCTCCTGTGGCTGCACAGTATCTTCTCCCTCATCTATTTCATCCTTACCATCCTCTGCATGGCTCATCACTCTGTCCATCTTGAATACAGGGAGAACGAGAAGGTGAGCAAATTCCCCACTCTGACAGCCATCACCTCTGCCTTTTTCAGCACAAATGGACAACTGTATGTGCTTTACAGAAAAGACAGTCCCAATCTATAAAGAGAGCTTTACAGTCTGGTACTGGGCAGGAAGGGAAAGATAAACTGGATTTCCTCAAGCTTCTGGAGAAAGCCTGGCAGCCCAGAGGCAAAACTGTCTCTTATTGCTGCCTTGTTGCTGAGATTAAAACTTTGCTGTGTCCAGCTCTCTGTGAGATTGTCAAGTCCAGCTATGCTTCTGGAGTCTGGGAGCAGGCTTTGAGGAGGTCTGCATTGACTCATACTCCATAGCTGGCAGACAGCACTCCCGGTAAGTTGGAGGATGAGGGATCATTCTCCTATCTCCATCACCATACGAGAGCAGGATCGTACTGAGTCTCATCCCTTCCCTTTGTGCACATCCCTTCCCCGTCCATACGGTGGAAGCAATGACCCTGGCCACAATGTGCAGGCAAGCAGGACAGYAGTGAGATGTCCTGCAGACCCTCTGCTCCCATCCGTCACCTCTCCCCCTTCTCCTCCCCCAGGTCGCCCGGACACTGATGGTCACCCAGATTCCGAAGGAGATAACAGACCCTTCTCTGATCATCAAGCATTTCCAGTGAGTAGCACCATATGCTAGTCTTGCCTTACCAGGGCAGCTGGTGCTCACCATGTGATGAAGGCAGGCAACGCACCACAACCCTTGCAGGCAGGATGGCTCTACGCCGGTGCAAAGAAGGCAGCTGGCCTCTTCTCACGTAGCCTGGCTAGGGGTCTTACTGGGGCTGGTGGACCGTGTCAGTTTGGCTCACCTTGCTGGGGAGAAAGCTAGAGGCCTGGCAGTGAGCTCCCCTGCTTTGGGGAAGGGAGGCTGTCCCTGTCCCCCCAGCTCCCAGTGTCACTGTGTTTCCATGCCCACAGCGAGGCCTACCCCAGTTGCACCGTCACCAATGTCCAGTTCTGCTTTGATGTGCGCAAGCTGATGAAGCTGGATGCAGAGAGGTAAGTGTGTGCCGGGGCCCCTGGCCAGCAGCTCTGCCTTTCTGTGTGCTGGTATGGCCCAGATGCGCGTGCCCTAGTGAGCCTTGGTGTTTGCACCTGGTGGGCAGATATCCCACAGCTTTGCTGGCTATGCTCAGGCGACCTGCAGGATTCAACAAAGCAGCACTCCTGTGCCAGATGGAGTCTGCCTGGCAAGGGGGGGACAGCTGACTCAGATCACAACGGTCCTGAGCTGCCAACGTGGCTGTGGAAGTCTGGAATGACTCCTGCCCAACAACTTCAGAAAACTACTTTCTCTTTGGTGGGGGAAATGGAAGGGAACTCCCTGAAAAACCATCRTCTCTGGCCCTGTTCCTGGCAGGCGCAAGGCAATGAAGGGGCGACTTTACTTCACCACCAAGGCACAGAAAGAAGGGAAGATCATGATCAAAACCCACCCTTGTGCCCGCATCTTCTGCTGTCGCATCTGTGACTTTGAGCAGGTAGGAGGGGAGTGGGCAGTTCTAGAGACAGCATGTGCCCCAGTAGAGAGGCCAGGGGCTGCCTCATGGCAGGAGAGCCTCTCCAAGAGCCTTCCATTCACCTGCCCCACCAATTTCTGATGAGCTGCTCAGAAATCTCCCTCTTGCCATGAACATCAGGGTTGAGGAGCTCCCAGAGCCCCTTGCAGGCTTCAGGACACCCAGGAGTATCTTCTCCCCGGCACTGCCTTTTGAGGCCTTGATGGGCACCGAGGTACTGAAAGGCACTCAGCTTCCCATTGCAGCCCAGACTGCTGCCTCCACGACACAGCTTCTGCCACTCTTTTGCAAGCAGTGTCTGCTAGAGAGGCTGACATGACTCGCAGCAACTTGCACGCATTGCCCACGATGGCTGATGCGCTTCCCCGGTGTGATTTGCCAGTTCTTGAATCTGAAATTGCAGTCTTTCTCCAGTGTGGCATGAGAAGGCAGAACTCCTCCTCTCCCTACTGCATGCTGAAGGGACCCTGGTCCTGGATGGGTGTTTGTGAGCCTGCCCCCCTTCTGCTCTGTCCCTTGCCCTCAGCAAGGAGAGCTCTGCAAATCCGCCTTGCCTGCAGGTGGATGCCGAGCAGTACTATGGGGAGCTGGAAGAGAAACTTACAGACGAGTTCAACGCCGAGCGCAATCGCATCACGCTCAAGCGGCTCAACATGGCCTTTGTCACCTTCCAGGATGAGAGGATGACGGCGGTGTGAGTGCCTGTCTCCAAGGGGAAGGCTGCAACCTTGCCAATCCAAGCATACAGAACACACTGCTGCCAGGTTGGGGGTGAAGTGCAGTTGGGGCCACTGCCTCTGGGACAGCAGAGGGCTCTCAGGGCACCTCCCTGAGGTGTCAAAGCCAACGATGTATTTGTCCCATTTGTGTCTCCCAGCTGAAGACGGGACTGCTCTGCTAGAGGACCATAGTCTGGGGTTGTGGGAAAGGTGTTACAAAAAGTGGGGGAGGGAAGCAGGGTCAAACCTGTCCCCTTGGCTCAGACCTGTCACCTTAGCTCAGACTTGTCCCCTTGGCTTTCTTCTCCTGCAGGATTTTGAAGGACTACAGTCACATCCGCTGTCGGAAGCACCCCCAGCAATCCTCTGTGACTACAGTGGTCAAGTCACACCACTGGAGTGTTTGCTATGCTCCTGCACCCAGTGATATCATCTGGTAAATCCTGTTGTGGGCCAGGGTGGGAGGGAGAACGCAAAGGGGGAACCTGTGGCCACAGCTACAGGGCTTCTTCCCGGGGTGGGCAGGGGCTGAAGATCCCTCTCTCTGTGACCTTAGCAGAAATCACCAGTGATGACTGGGGTGATCATCCTAAGGGTGACAGGACTTGGCCCAGCAAGGCTTAGGGATGATTGCCTGCCTCTGATTTCTCTGGCCTGCCTCCAGAGTCTCTTTGGCAGCACAGAGCTTGTCCTGCTGTGATACTCTAGTCCCAGGGGCTCTGTCAGCAGTGATACAGTGGTTCTGGAAGCAGGGGGTGGGTGTCTCAGAGCAAGGGCTGCCAGGAGGGTCAGTGTACAACAGCGACTGGGAAGCAGTGTGGTAGCATGCTTTGGAAGGCACGCTTGGAAGCCCAAGGATGCATGGCATGTCCTCTGCACCATGTCCAAGACACACTTTTCTCTCATAGGGAGAATTTATCAGTCCGTGGCACGTCCTGGTGGGTGCGATTTATCCTCCTTAACATCTGCCTCTTCATTCTCCTCTTCTTCCTTACCACACCGGCCATCATCGTCAACACCATGGACATGTTCAATGTCACACGGCCTGTGGAGAGTCTCAAGGTAGTCGACAGGGCCCAGTGCCAGCCTCCTCAAAGAGTGTTACAGGCTTGTCTGTGTTGGGGGAGAGCCCTGGCTTTGTGCTTACCCAAGGAGATGAGCCATCACTGGGACTATTGTTGATGAGAGGCAAGGAGAGCTTGTGCCACCAGTTGCCATCCTCCTTCTCATATGCGTTTTTGATGGCAGAGTCCTGGGGTCTCTGTGGATACCTGAGGTTGGATGTCTGTGCCTCAATCTTGCTGCGTCCACATGGAAGGACAGCTTGTTGTCTGTGCAGGAGGAAAGGGATGGGAACAACTCCAGGCTGCTTAAAGCTGCCAGCAATGCATCCCGCTCCTGTGCATTGACCTGCTAGCTGTTGTGAGTGTTGGGTCTTAGCACATGTCCATCGTGCCTTTTGCTGTCCTCACACTCTTCCCTTCTGGAATAAACGCTCCTGCAGTGCTCCCAGAGGGGATGCACCAGCTGGCCCCATTGCACACAGCATCCTCAGGTGCACCTGTGCCAGGAGGCCTGAGTAGCTGCCTCCATCATGGCTGAGTAGTGTTGGCATGGGCAGGAACAACTCGTTCCTCCCTGAAGCCAGCAGGCTCCTAAGCAGGTGTCTGACATCTCTCCTCTTGCAGAATCCCATCATCACCCAGTTCTTCCCTACGCTGCTGCTCTGGGCCTTCTCCGTCTTCCTACCCTTCATTGTCTACTACTCTGCATTCTTCGAGTCGCACTGGACAAGGTAACAGAGCCCAGTTGTGATGCTCTCCCCAAGGTTACTCAGGGCTGCATTAAATGGGAGGAACTTCACTAAGATTCATTGGACCCAACCTGTGGGGAGGCAGGCAGTAGGTTCAAAGAGTAGTAGATCCCCACAGCACCATGGATGTTGTCCAAGAAAGGGACCAGCTCATGCCCAAAGGAGCCATTTCCTTGCCATGAATACATTCAGGGTGCCAAGACGTGCAAACAGAGCTGGGTTTATGAGGATCTGAAGGCGTTAGCAAAATAGAGGTTGTGACAAGGGACTTGCAAAGGCAGGGCCGTGGCTCTGATTTGGGAGGCACACCCCAGTCATGCTTCCAGACCTCCAGTGCGAAGGTGCAGATTCAGAATGCTCAAAGTCTCCTAGCAGAGAAAGTGCCGCTACTGCTCAGCTTCTACAATTTCCTTCCTCTGTCTTGACTCTGTGTCAATCCCAGCCGCAGTGCCTGGTCTACTGAGTCCCCTCCTTGCAAGAGCCTGGCCCCCTTGCTTGTGCCCATCCTCCCTTCCTCTTCCCAAGGGCATTAGAAGTATCCCTGGCTCCTTCATCCAGGGTAGAGATCCAGCTCTCTTGTGCAGGCTAGCCCTGCACAAGATGCATGACCTGCAGATACTGTATTAGGAGGAGGCAGGGATGAAGGCAGTGAGAGGCTAAGAGAGCAAGAGCTTTCATGATAGCACATTTCCTAATGATGATTCCTGCACAGCCTGGGGAAAGGTTTTCCAAGGCCCCTGCAGGTGCACAGGTCAAAAGCACATGGCTTCCTCTGGTTGGTAGCAGTGCCTTGGTAAAGAGCTAAAATCCATCCCAACCTTCTCTCATCTGTCTCTGGAAAGTACTAAGTTCTCTCTCTCTCTCTCTCTCTCTCTCTTTTTTTTTTTTTTTTTTCCTCTCCAGGTCAAGTGAAAATCAACTCACAATGCACAAGTGTTTCTTTTTCCTGGTGTTTATGGTCATCATTCTGCCTTCACTGGGGCTGACTAGGTACTGGCCAACCTGCTGTGCTGCTTCCTTTGCTTACCTGTGGGCTTGGGATCATGCACAGATTCCTTCCCTCCCCGCAAATCTAAAAAAGGCTAAGGGATAGGAATCACTTTAGCTGCTGTTGAAAAGCAGCTGTAAGGATTGTGCTCCCTCTTTAGCAGTGCCCAGTCTCTCCCAGCACCATCACAGACAAAAAACTTCACTGCAGAGGGAGTGGGACAGCTGCAGAGCCTGGCTAACTCTAGGGCACTGCGGTGTTTATTTATCACTAACAGCCCCATGTGAGCCAGGGAGTCAGTGGCAGGGCCTCTCTACCTTGGGGCCGTACAGGTGGGCACAGGACAAAACTCTGCTAGAGCCTTTGCACAGCCACAGCTGTGCCCAGGTTCTGCTGACCTGTGAAACTTCCCTGTTGATGGATCCTGAAATAACAGCATTTGATCTGCCTTTGAGTGAACTGGCTCTATGCACATGGAAAGCACACGCTTGTGGGATGCTCCCCTCGTATTTCTCTGTGCTTGCTTTCTAAGCTGCTCCTCTTCTCTTTCCTCTAGTTTGGATCTTTTCTTCCGCTGGCTCTTTGACATGCACTTTCTGGATGAGGCTGATATCAAGTTCCAGTGAGTACCAGGGAGCTCCCTGACTTGCGCTGGTCCACACAGCTCTCTGGGCGAGTGGGGAGAGCCCAGCACCATCCCCAGCCGCCTCCTGCCTCGCTGGCTCTCCCGGCTGCCTGCCTCACTCTCTTCCTTCATTGTCTCTGGGAGCAGGTGTGTTTTCCTCCCTGATAATGGCGCTTTCTTTGTCAACTACATCATCACCTCCAGCCTGATCGGGACAGCTATGGAGCTGCTGCGCATCCCTGGCCTCCTTGTCTACGCTACTCGGCTCTGCTTCGCCAAATCCGAGCCCGAACGGCTCCACATTAAGCGGGTACGTGGCTCCGGCTGTTTCTGCACACACACAGCCTCCGTGGCATGCCAGACACATGTTTGGTTGCCAGGGGCTGCCTGGAAAATCAGGCTTTCCTGGTCCTTTGGGGAGGCATGTGATGACAGGCCATTGCATAAAGGGTGCTGCTGGACCTTGGCTCTGTGCCCGTGGGGAGTGAAGTGTGCACAGGCTATCGTGTTTAGAAAAGCAAGGACCAGCTAAGATGCAAAGGTGCCCCGCTGTGTGAGGGGCTGTGGGGGGCTGAGGTCTGCAGGGCTGGTGAAGGAGAGGGTCCTCATCAGGGGTCCTAGGAGGCCACGTACCAGCTTCTGGCTCTTGTGTGGTCTGTGCAGGACCCACTGTCTCTGGGTCTGCTGTCCATCTGGCTTGTCAGTGCCCTAGGGGAGGGACCAAAGGGCCTATCGCTGGCACCCTGGGTGCTCCAGTTACATGAGGTGGGAGCAGGAAGGTAATGATGTTGTTGGTTGTGCCTCAGAGCCAAGCCTACCAGTTCCAGTTTGGGCTGGAGTATGCCTGGACCTGCTGCATCTTCTCAGTCATCATGACCTACAGTATCACTTGCCCCATCATTGTACCCTTTGGTGAGTACCAGCCTCCCATGCTCCCAGCCCTACTGCCCCCCCTCTGTGCTGAGAACAGGCTGCTCCAGTCACCAGGAATGGTGGGGGAGCACAGCTTCCTCAGCGCATGAAGGTACCCTCCCATGCTCTCTCCTGGGCCTGCCCCACTCTCCCTGCACCATAGCTTTCTGCTCTGTGCTCCCCACAGATGTCTCCTGTTCCTCCCTGCCAGGTTTGCTCTACATGCTGCTGAAGCACATGGTCGACCGGTACAACATATACTATGTGTACATCCCCACCAAGCTGAACCAGCGCCTCCATGTTGCTGCTATCAGCCAGGTCGTGGTGGCCCCTATCTTCTGCATGTTCTGGCTGCTCTTCTTCTCCGTCCTGCGCCTCGGTAGGGAGCGTTCTGGGCTGGCTCATCCCACCATTTCTGAGTATTACAGGTCTCAATCTCTATGGGATAAACAGCCAGCATTACGCCTGAGTTAGGCACAGCCTGGAGGGTGGGGGACAAGAAGGGAGAAGGAGTGATGGAGGCCCAGCAGATGCAGGGGCAGGTATCAGCTAATGTTTGGGAGGTGATTGAGAGCTCACAACACTCAAAGCAGACACCAGCATGGGGATCAGCCAGATCTGCAGTAAGTTCCAAGCGGTCTTTGGAGGCTCATGTGCTGCCCTGGTGTCTCTTGGCTGTAGGTCCCACCCGCCCTGTTACCCTCTTCACTTTCGTGGTCCTTCTTTCTTGCATCATCTTTTCCTTCTTCGGCCTCTGCCTGAGGAAGCTGCAGCCACGGAAACCTTCCAGCTACCAGGTGAGTGTGGGCAGCTGCCTGTCTGGTTCCTTGGACCAGGCACAGCTCTTTCCCACATCCCACTTTGTCCCTTTCCCACACCTCTGGGTACGTTTTCACAGAGGATTCTGAGGATTCGGTTGCATCCAGAGCAGAGCAAGGGCACAGATCAATCCTGCCTCCAGGTTGCTTCCTACCCGCTCAGCTTGGCAGCTCCCTGCTCACCATGTTTTGTTACTCACATGGTCACTCTCTGTCCCTGGATACCTCAGCACAGAGTCAATGCTCACCACGTTTCCCAGTATTGCAGCTGCAAGCCCAGCTGCAGGCGACCAGTCCCTGTCCAGCTGCGGCCCCGGCTCTGGTTCGCAGCTGGCCAGCTGCAGGGTGCTGGGCCACGTGGCCTGCTCAGCTGAGTCCCAGGTCTGGCTGGGGCCAGCTCTGTTGCAGGGCCTCGTGCGTACCCCAGCTGCAAAGGGAGGCTGCACGGTGCGGTGCCCCTCGTCTGCGTGCTGCTAGCTGCCTCCCTGCTTCCCTCTCCCCAGATGTCCGACCAATCTGACAGCACCTTCAACGATACGGAGCGGAGCAGCGTCTCCTCCACGCCCAACTCCAACGTGAGTACGGCTCCCCAGGGCCCCGCGCCGCACGCCCTCCCAGCCCCCCAGGGATGGCTGCGGGCTGGCCCTGGCCCAGCCTGGGCCCCCTTGGCCCTGACCCTGCTGTCTCCCGTCGCAGCTCTTCATGGCCACGGTCCTGCAGGAGCCCGAGCTGAGCCTGACCCCGGCAGCCTCCCCAGCACACCAGTCGTATGGGACTATGGGCAACCACCTGGAGCCAGCGGATGACAGGGAGGAGGGCGGCCTACAGAGCTTCGAGACGGAACTGGAAGCAGTGGAGGGCGAGTACAGGACCGGGCCAGTGATGGAGAGCCAGGCCCGCTACCAGTGAGCATCCCCACCACCAGGGCAAGGACTGACGATGCCCGAGAGTGGAGGATGTTTGGGAGGAGCAGGAAGAGGCCTTCCCCGCCAGCCCAGGCTCCCACACCACCACATCAACCTTGCTGCCGCCTCATGGGCACCAGCACCCGTGGGGCCAGCACTTGCCTACCTGCCCCAGCTCACCAACAGCCCTGTGCATGGGTGGTGCCAGGGGCCTAGGTCCAGACGGCAGCAGGACTGATGTGCGGAGAGTGCCCCATGTCACCCCATCCCAAGTGTCTGCACGAGGCAGCAGGAGGCTGCGCACCCTTGCTCTGCAGCCCACCTCCACAGCCCCTGCCCCTGGCAGGGATCGAGCTTGGTTGCCCCATGCCCTCTCTTGCCACTTCCTCCAGCCTATGCAGGGCACAGGGGTGCAGCAGTGTGTGGAGAGGGTCTCTGTTAAAGGCCACGCTCTGGCGGGGGGAGGGAAGATGTGTGCCCTGCGAGGAAGGGGAGATGACCCAGACAGCTCAAGTGAATGTGTCAGATGGAGAAGCACAGCCCCATAGGTCCCTAGTGCCACTGGAGACAGCCATGCTCAGGTGCAGTTGCCAAACCTTTGCTTCTCACTGTGCCCACTTGCTGCTGCCACTGCCCTCAGTGGCTCTTTGCTGCCCCTTGGTGCCCAGTGTGGCCAGATGCCTGCCTACTGGCTCAGGAGTGCATCCTCCATTCTGCCCGTGAGCTGCACGAAGGCTTTGCCAATTAAAGCAGGGCTTCTGAGACACTTGTGCTTTTGACTGGATGAGCGCATGGGGGTTGAACCCCAGGCCCACACAGGGCTGGGTGAGTTCTGGCCTGGTCTTCCTGAGCCCCAGCATCCCTTCCTCAAGTCAGACGTGAAAACACGGTCCCAGCTCTTCAAAGGCAGACACCCCACACTGCTGCAGCAGCCAGCAAAGCACTAATGATGTCCACAGCCTTGCCCACAGCAACCTGCTGTCCTTCCCTTCCCTTCCCTTCCCATCCCATCTTATCCCTCTGTAGCTGGAATGTGCTTGTGCTCTCAAGCCAAATGTTTGGAGAGATGGGTAATGTCAAGGGAAGCATGTGTTTGATTACCATGACAGCATTTCCTCCTTAGCACCTATCGTGCCACTGCCCCAGCAGCAGCCCTCTCCGCATGGTGGTGCTCTCGCCAGGGTTGCTTAGGGACTCCACATGGCTCCATCCCACTGCCAGAGAAATGGGGGCTGGTGGGACCACTACCTCCAGGTTGTGGGTCCTGTCACAGCACTGCATCCTGCCCTTGCTCCTGGCTGCACTCCAGGAGGCTCTTCTACCACCATCGCCTCCTCTCAAGTGTAAATCCTGCTGGGGTCAGCATGTATGTGCCTGTTCTTCCCTGCACTGTGTACTTGAGGATTTCTAGCTCTCCTTCAGCAGCAGCGTAGGCCCCTAGGATGCAGGGGATGGAGGTCCTTGGCCTGCTTAGCCCCTCATCTGCAAGGTTAACCAAACTGAGTGCTACTGGTTCCTTGATCAATCTTTTTGTGGCCTCAAGTTGCTGCATCAAGGCAGTTTGTCAGCAGAGCAATGCTGGTTTGGGGGGGGGGGAGAATGTGAAGGAGGGGGTGTCTGTCATATTGGCTATTTAAATCACAAGTTGATGCTCCAGCCACTTGAGTGAGCTGGATGGCAGGCATGGCTGGACCCCTACCTCCCAGGATGACCCCTTCCTCCTAGCCCAGACATGTGCAGCTGTGCCAGTGATGCTCCATGTCCCCTGCATCACTACCCAGCAAATGAGCTGAAAGGGAGCATCTTGCATTGCACAACTATTTCTGTCCCTTCCTGCTGAGTGTATTCTCTCACAAGAAGAGACTTTTGCTCAGTACCTTCCAGCCTGCCTGGCGTACTGGGCGAGCAAAGGCACCCCAAGCTGTTACACCCACAACTGCAGTTTACTGACCTCTCCACTGCTGAGCTCAGCCTCACAACAGGATCTCCTAACAATAGAGAAATTGCATTGGCTGGCAAGGGCTGTCTCCACTGCCCTGCTGACTTCAAAGCAATTGCAGTCAGCATCACCTCCCTCCCTGAGTTATGCAGAGAGGGAAAGGATGCTACCGCAGCCCTCCTCACACTGAGGCCACCAGTGCAGGAAATGTTGCAGTGCAAAGGCAGAGGCTCCACCATTGCAGCTTGCTCAAAACTGGGCCTAGAAGTAACCACTTCTCCCCATGCAAGAAGGCAGGCTCAGCAGGTTTGTGGCCCAGTACCTGAGAGGATGCCAGCAGGAGGGACCGAGATGCCAGGCACCCTATGGAGACCCTACAACCTCTGTGCTGTGCTAGAGGAGATGCTGATACTTCCAACAAGCTCAGGCCTCTCCCTGATGAGTTCCCCATGGCCACCAGTAGGAAATGCAAAAGGAAGCACTGGAAATCGTTCTTTTCTAAGAGCTGGACACCTTCCCCGGGCTGCATCACCATCTGCCTAGGAGCAGGGCAATGTTTGGGCTTTCTCCCACATCCACTGCAGTGACCTGGTGAGATGCAGCATCATAAGGCAAGGTTGAGAGCTGAGCTGGTGCCTGTCCCATCTGACCAGATGGCCCATGACCTTGCCCAGGATGTGGGTGAGCTAGACTTGGTCTTTCTCCTGCCCAGAAGACTTTGTGCTCAACCACCCTGTCCCCTCATCACTAGCTAGACCCTAGGCACTGTGGGAAGGGGTGGCACAGGGGGTCCAACCCCCAGCTCGGCTTTGAGGGGGATGGAGGAGTAGGGCCACCCTGCGCTGCTCACCCTGCTCAGTGCTGCTGGGGCTGTTGGGAGTGGGAAATGTGATGCACAAGTCCTGGGGCATTAAAAGGCAGCCTAGGTCTCAGTAGGACTCAAGGGCACCCTGACACCATCCCCATGGTGGCAGTGGGTCCCAGCTGTCCACGCCGGCATCCCTCCCCCACCACACTCGCACCCGCACGCGCAGGCCGGTGGCTCCGGCATGCTTGACGCTGTGGTTGCCTTGGCAGGGCCCCTTGCACCACCGCAGCCCTCAAAGCACTGCCCGGACTGCACCTCTCGGCGGGGCGCGCGGCTCCCCGCTCGGGCGCCAGCGCCGCCACCCGCCCGCGGTGCAGACAGCCAGGGTCTCAGCCAGCGCCCTTGCTGTCCACGCCTRGGGCAGGCGCCCGGCCGAGGCCGGCGGGACGCGTGCGGCCCCTGCCAGAAACACTGAGGGCTCTGCCCGGCACGGGAGCAAGTGCCTGCGAGTAGCACCGTGTCCTTGGGCTCGCTGCGTCCTGGCTGACTTGCCCTTGGCTGCCACGCTGTAGGAACATGCCAGAGGTCTGTACCTTCTTGTTATTTATTGCTATGACYGTGCCTTGAATAAAATGACTTCACCTAGTCACTGGCCTGCAGTTGTCACCCCTGTGTGTCCCACACAGCGGCGGGCAGGAGAGACTGCGGTGCAAGGGGGACCCCCTGCTGCGGCCTGCGGAGTATCCCAGCGACCGCCCGGGCTGCGGACTGCTTTTTACCTGGATTGGGTTTCCTCGCAGGAAAGCCAGGCTGACCCCCAGCCGACCTGCGTGTACCGGAGGGAGCGCAGCGCGGACGCCTCCCGCCACCAGGCCCCCTGCCAGGGCTCTACCCACCGCCGCAGAGCCCACGGAAGCAAGCCCAGGAGCCGGGTTTCGTTCCCCGAGAGCAGGGAGCGCAGGGCAGCGCCTGGGCCCGTCTGAGCTGCCAGGCAGGGAAGGGCGCGCGCCGGAGACGGCTGCAGCAGGGAGCGCGCGCGCTGCGCGTGCCCGGGGAGAGGCACAGCGGGGAGAAAAGGGCAGCGATTACACCAGCCACATGGTCTGGGAAGGGTTTTTAGCTCTGTGGGGGAAGACGGTAGGAGGGAGTGACTGGAGAGAAGCAGCACAGGCGCAGGGGCTGACGGCCCCTTCGGGCAGCGGCACGCCGAGAGGCCGCCGCCGCCTCTGCCGCGGGCGGTGCGG
>NW_028185927.1:8585412-8588191 GCF_003343005.1 Rhea americana
AGCCGCGCGCGGCAGCTGGGCCGCGGCGCGGGTTCGGGGCCGCAGGCTGAGCTGCCCGCCGTCAGCCCCGCGCCCCGGGACGCGGGCAGCTGGGGCGGCCTCGGCCCCGCAGAGGACGAGCACCCGGCAGCCAGCCCGCGGAGTGACACGGGTGGGTCACTGCTCACAGCCTCCCGCTCAAGGGCCTTCAGGAGGAGCCGTGCCATTTCGGGTGCCTCTTTCTAGGATGTGAGCAGACAGCAGTCTTCCCTTTCCTCAAAACACASGCTTTATATCCCAAATCCCGATTTTGCTGGTGCAGGGTTGAGCTCCCAGAACCCACGATGCGCCCACGGGGTCAGCGCCGCTCCCACCAGCCTGGCTCATGGCCGAAGCAGGGGGCTTCACTTTTGGGTGCAAAATCTAAAAGCCATATACACACACACGCGCACACACTCACTCACTGAGTCATGTGTTGTGGGGCTGCCCCAGGCACGCGGAGGCAAGCCTGGCATTCCCACAGCTCTTGCCTTATAGAAGTTACCTCTTTGGCCCACGTAATCTACTCCGCTGAGTTTTATTTTTGACCTAAAGATTGGGGTTTTGAGTGCCATGCACAGCATGCATTGGTTCCCATATTCTTTTAACAAGATTATCTATGTATGTCCTTCAGTTGTTTCTTCCAAGGGAGTAGTTGCTGCAGGACTTGCTGGGGAAGCCCTGATGGCAGGATGTGAAAAAGACACTTTGACTACATCCAGTAGAAGAAATGTAAGCTGAAGGATCAGGCCAACTAACTGCTTGCCTAGGTTTATTACCCAGCAACATATTGTCAGTTTTTTAATGAAAAATCATACTTGATCAAGTGCATATTCATTCTGTGACCATTAATGCAAAAATGTGAACGTTACTAGTGTCCCTCTACTCAGCCCTGGGGAGGCCTCATCTCGAGTACTGTGTCCAGTTCTGGGCTCCCCAGTCCAAGAGAGACATAGAGCTACTGGAGAGAGTCCAGGGTAAGGCTACGAAGATGATCAGAGGGCTGGAGCATCTGCCCTGTGAGGAACGCAGGGAGGTTGGACTAGATGATCTCCAGAGGTCCCTTCCAACCTTACTGATTCTGTGATTCTACGATACTGATCCTCTAAAGCAAGTCCATGGCACTGAGGTAGCATGTATAATGAAGACTAAATACAGTGGTAGCTCATTTTGATGTTGTTCTCTTACAGAAAAGGACTTAGAGCAGATTTAAACATTCGTTGCACTATTTTATTTATTGAATGCACCATGATACTAAGGAAAGCCTGCAGTGAAGGAGACACAGTAGTCAGTTTCCTTAGAGAAAGTATCTGGTCATGTGCTTTAGGGCTTACTGTAAACTTTGACAGAAAGTAGTGAATGACAGGTTTCTCTAACCCCTGAAGAGCAAAGCTCTGACTCGAAGGCAACACGTTTCTTGCAGCAGGRTTTGAAGAAGCTGGCTACCAATCAAAAATAATGACAATTCTGTGGAGTCACTGGAAGTTTTTAAAAGACAGTATTTACCTTTTATAGAAGGCTATGCATTTTTTTTAATAATACTTGTAGTAATCAAGCCAGGTAAGTGATACAGAGGTGATCAAACCATTAGTCTTTTTCATATAGTAATAGCCTTTAGGCTGTGATAACTGTTATAAAAGTCCAGGAATTTTAGAAACTGAACTCTTTTTATCTTGCTTCCTGTAGTACCACAAAAGGTGATCAGAATACTAATGCTTTCTTACTTAACATGGTAGATATGCTCTGTGCAAACATCTCTTACTGTTTAATAGTAAAAATGGAGCAGTCCATCAAGAAAATTTACAGCTTTCTTTTGGCTATTTATTCTGTTTAACAATCAAYAAAGGCAAGCAGCTAAAAGCCCTAAAGATGACCATTGCTTGTTGAATGGTTGCAAATTGTCCCATAAARTAGGGGGAGTGTGGGGGGTTATGCATATTTGTTGTCTGTGSAGTATTTTTGCAACGTTCAAATGAAAGGATTATTAATAAAGCCTCTAGTATAAACAGCTTGACTGTGAAACAGAACCTGTTCCTAGCACCAGGCACTATACATACTGGTAGATCAACTCGGCAATAGCAGTGAAGTATCTCCAAGGGCGAGTGCCGAGGTTGCACGCTGGCACACAAGCCTCGAGCTGCTCCGGGCGCGACCCCGCGCGGGCACAGCGCGAGCGCGGCGCGCCCAGCCCCGCCCCCACCGCCGGGAACACCGGCTCCGCGCCCGTCGAGCAGCGCATGCGCACGAGGTGGGGGGGCGGGCAAGCGGGGCATGCGCAGTCCCCGCCGCGCTCCGCTGCCGCGGACGGTGACCAGCGAGCACTGCGCGAAGGACGTCGAGCATGCGCAGTATCCTCGACGCCTCTCGCCGCTGCCCGCGCGTGATGGCAGCCAGCGCCTACAGAGAGCACAGAGCGCATGCGCACTGCCTCACATCGCTCACTGCCGCCATGAGGTGTCCGTATTGCAGTAGTACGCGTAGAAAGGGGCCGCGCATGCGCACTGCTTATCCGGTGCCCCTCACTGCTGCCCTCACGTCTCCAGAAGCCAGTACTGCCGCCGCCCCCCCCACCCCCGGCCTCCCCTGCGTGCGGAGAATACCGCCGGCAGCACACGCGCGCGCTGCCGCGCCTCTCCGCTCTTTCGGCCGCAGGTAAGCGCACGGGCCCGGCTCCTCGCCCCTTCCCGGTGCTCATGGACCGGTAGCGCAGGGCGCTTCTCCTTATCGCTGCTCCCTGGGGTCGCGGGGACGGCCAGTGCCG
>NW_028185927.1:8589086-8589557 GCF_003343005.1 Rhea americana
AACGTTGACGGGTGACGGCACAGCTGCCAAACCGATTTTTTCTCTCTCTTCGCCTGAGCCGCCTCTCGGAACTCTGTAGGCGCAAGATGCGGCTGGTSTGGGATAACTGCGCTGTGCGCAATGCTTCAGGGGAGCGTTAACATGAAACTGCAGGCTAAGGAGTCGCCTAGYAAAATAAAAGGCTCRGGAAAAGCYTAAGAGAGCACTSATGGGYCCTGGGAAGCCCCAGGGATGCTACAGAAAAGAGCCTGGCTTTTTTCAGGCACCTCCTCAGAGCAGAGAAATGGCTTCCCCCGGCCTGCGGGAGAATGGGTGCTATTAATAACAGCCTTTCCTTACCACSRGCMTTGCGAAAGCAGAAGGGACTAGAGAGGATGCGTAGCAGGTTRTGGACTCTCTGCAAAGTTTAAGCGAACAACAGTCCCCTCTTAAAGTAGAAGCGGTTTTGTCCTAAGTAATAGATGAACGTGG
>NW_028185928.1:0-63886 GCF_003343005.1 Rhea americana
CATTCTGTCATGTGATATTATGCAATTGTTATACAAGTATAACAAGTTATTCATCTGTTCCAACTACTGAATTAGTCTTTAATTTAAATATTCCCGTGGCTAATGCCACTTTTGAGCTGGTCCAAGGTAAAACYATTTACAAAAAGGAATGATAACGAAGAAGGAATACTTTATCATTTCTTTTTCCAGACAAAACTAGCATTCATTTATTCAACAACCAACACTCATGTTTGGCATCTAGGTGGACTTTAATTACTTGATTTTATCATCACTCTAACCTTTTATATTAATAAAATTGATATGTAGGCAACAGTAAAGCATACTACTATGTTTCAGAACATCAGATAGGACTATTTGTTGGGTTTTGGATATGAAATCAATTCGTCTTGTGCTCCCTTCCAAAATTCCTGTATTTTGAATGTAAGCTTCTGAGTTTTCGTTTTGACTGAAACCAATGCAAAAGAGGTTTTCAGTAAGTATTTTCTATGAGACAGGGTACTAAACCATTTGAACATTGCTAGAGCATATGTGTACAGATCATGCCATTTTTAGGACTGTGCCATATCCTCCACATACTTAAAACATTGAGTGAAGGCAGCAGATAAGTCACAGGTAAAACTGTGTGGGCTAGATTCTTAGTAAAATTGCCATACTTTCCTGAGTGTTAAGATGTATGTTCCAGAAATGCAACATGGCAATTTTATCTGCTGTTTTATGATACCACAGATTTCAAACACCGTTGTGGAATGTAAGATGTATGAAGTCTTTAAGTTACGTTTTTTACTGAAATAGAATAATTTAGTCTTCAAGAGAATTCATGAAAGATGAAAAGTGCATGTGAGGCCTGTCTAGTTCTTGATGATCTTTAAACAATTTCAGTTGCTCTAATATATGTTTTGTAGCTTAAAACAGTAATTATAATGAAAATTGCAACTGGCTACAACACAATTCTACTCTAGGTCTTTCTCCATGTTTCCTCAAACTGCAGATTAACATATATATGACAGGGATGTCCTGCCTGTGTTCTTCAGAACAGTTTTCCTGTTTCTAGGTGTGCCAAATTTATTGAGTACTGCCATTTGGACTGTAGGACAGTAGGTTCAACTGTTCCCTAGACCTCCATTTGTACAATATGCCAGACTGTACACAGAGCAGTCGCTTAAATTTACAGTTCAGTAACTGACAGAAACAATATATGATTTATAATTCTTTCCTTCTTCAAAGTGTGTTGTTTTCTTTGCTCTTAAATATTCTCTTACGGATTGTTTTTTGGTGTGAATTGTCTTTTGGTGTGACTGAAAAAAAGTATTCTTAAACATTTGTGATGCCTGGAATATTTAAACTGAGAAGAGTCTAGAATCTCAGTCAATGTTTATAAGATTCACGAGGTTTCATATTCTTACTTTATCAATAGGAATATTCATAGAAATTTGTCCTGGCTGTAGAAATGTTTCTGAGAATAGAGTGGTAATTAGATAAGAGCAATAAAATTAAATATATCGCATCAAGTCATGTTCTATTTGCTAAATTATTTTCATTGAGTTCAGTAAGAGCAGAAATGTACCCTAGCTGCTTACACTAATGATTCATGCTCTCAAAGGTAAAATTTGCTAGTTTTATAAATTTATTACAAATCGCAACTCATGTGGTGCTCAACTTCAGAACCAGATCAGCCTGTGAATAGATCTGCTCTCAGTTCGTGTTGAGAGTTGTGAACCTGGTAATTGTAAGCTATGAAATCATGTTTTCATAGCAAAGAATCTCCTGTTAGCACCCAAATTAAAAGACAAATAAATTTCAAATTGTACTTAAACAAAAACTTGTGGTTTTTTAACTGAATGTGATTTGGCGGTATATTCCTCATGGTATTCCATGATAGCACTCCTCATAGTATTCCGTCTGTCACTCCTGGAGTAAGGTATCATGCTGAAAAAAGTGCATGACAAAGATGGATTGAAACTAAAGTGGAAGAATCCTCTGGGACTGAAAAAAGGATGGGAACTCAAAACATTGGTGTGGCACTGATACAGAACAGCAGTTAAGAGACAGTCTACATACCTATTGGTTTTGTTAACACTTTCTTTGAAGATTACGAATAACATGCTGAATGACAAGCTATTAACCAAAGAGTTGAGTTTCATATGTGTTTTTTGCATTTTATTGCTTAGCAACTGTTACTTCTAATCTGTGGTAGAGTTTATCTCATACCATCGTTATCTTGAATTTGGCAAACAGCAATCTAAACACAGTTTCCCTGCACTCAGACTCTGAAGTGCTTTTCAACCTTTGACCTTGTGAGGGAATTTTCCTGGTTACTTTGTCTTCCTGCAGACCTATCATTTAAAAACTATGATCTCACTAGAAGCCCATGAGCAAAGTACACACACTTTGAACAGGAGCAGAAACTCAGTCACRGCTAACCCAGCTGAGGAGGTGCAGGAACACAGCATAACCACAGCTGAGAGACAGAGTTCTGCAAAATGCAGTCTGATCTTGAAATCATCACACATCAGGACAGCGATTTGAATGAGGTGACTTTACAGCCAGGAGAGTATGTTAAGAAAAAAAAACTGCAGAAATACAAGATCATCTGTGTTGTAAGTAACGGCTGGTCAGGGCTGGTCTTCTCCTTTATCCTGTCAGAATTCCAGGCACTGTGTTAACATTTTTACTAGTTTTGTTGTATTACTAGGATAGATGGTCGGGATTGTTTGGGGATTGATGCTTTAAACTTGACAGCAGGAGTGCACTATCTTCACTGACGGATTTCTGAAGTTCTTGTTGCATTTATCCAGTGCTTTCAACACTCAAAACTGTTGTTTTTTTTCTGACAATTAACTGTAATATTTGTTTCACTATGATAAATTGGCAGTTCTTTTGCATGGCAAAAAGAGTATTTCAATTATTTATTTCATACATTTGTTTAAAACAAGATCAATTGTTTCTGTGGCTAAGCAGCCCCAATTCATTTTTTTGCTTATTTTTTTGTATCTTGGAATTAGTAAAAACACAATATGTAGACAAGGCATTGGTGAAAAACACTCAGGCAGCAAGCTATGGGAAAGACTAATAACTGTATTGTCAGCCTCACATCTCAGAGATCGTGTCAGATTTTCCCCCCTTCGCAATGCTATAAAAGTCATACTTTGTAAATAATAGTGTAATTTTTTGTTATATGTTTAAGTCCTTCATAATAAATGACACACATCTTCAAGCTTATTATTGTGATTACAAAAGAAATAAATATTTAAAAATAAATATGTGTGTGTATGTGTGTACACACACAGACACATACGCACATATACACACATATTGCATAGTCTCTTGAATCTGTGAAATGGAATTTAGAGAAAATGTCAAATACTGATTTTGGGAAAACTGAAGTCTGAATTTGAAAACAGTCCTGTGAAAATGAGAGGAAAAACTTTTCAGCATTATGTCATCAGAACAATTTCATGTAGCACAACAGACATTTTTAAGTCTTTAGGAAAAATAAATGAATCATGAGAAACTGTGAGAAAAAATCAGAATTATGAAGGAAAATAAAATTTCAAAAAGGATTTGGAAGAGTAGATTAAAAAGTTTAAATATCTTGAAACATATTCATTCTTTCAATTGCAATGGTTTTCAAATACCTGCCCATACAAAAAACAAAATATCAGTACTAGATGTTTCAACTATTAATATAGTGGTATAGATACCATTCATCCACTTTTTTGACAAGCTACATGCATGAAGTATTTCCTGGGCAAATTTTCCCTGAAAGTTTAGCCAGAGAATTGTGATTTAGTGAGTATTCACATCATATAATAGGACCTCCAGGGGACAGTCAGAATACGCTTAAGGAACAACTTTTTTTCTGAATAAGAAGCTATGATTCTGAATTTAGACATAAAGTTAATTGGCTAAAGTCCAGTGATTAGACTAGTCCCTATGAGTGTTGTTTCAGCTTCAGGATGAAGGTCCCTAAATCAAGGGCTTTTGTGGAAATGCTGTAATAATGTGTAGTACCTCATCTATATATGTTATACATGACTTTTATTTTTTACCTCAGTTCCCTGATGCCTTGCAGCAGTAGGAATGCTTGGCTGCCATAATGGCTATATGTTATATGCCATTTATTTATTTCAATTACAAATGTAAATTTTAATGAAAATGGAGGATAAAACCATAGTAAACTTTAAGACAAAGACCACATGCCATGGTGATTGGGAGGATTTGCATTCAGAGCAAAGACTGTTGTATTTCCCTTTATCCTTTTAAATCTTCTGTCCAGAAAGAGTGGCAAGCGATCTGGCCCAGGTGTGACCACTAATTCTCAGTTCTTGCTGGCTGGACATAGGGTTAAACAGCTGCATACACACCAGCAGTCTGGAGACTTCACCCTGTCTTTACTACTGCTTTCAGAATTCCTTCCAACTTGGGTTTATTCCATCTCTTTCTCTTACCCTGTTCTTTCTTTTTGGAGTATTTCTTTCTGATAGCTGGACTAAACCTAGGAAGTGAGCAGCACCAGGAAGCAAGTGAAGGTGGTAGAAAGAAATGATAAAAGTGGTAACTTTGGGGTGGCTGGTGTTTGATATTGCCTGGGAAAAATTCATTGGCATAAGCTGGAAAGAGCGGGCAGCTAAGGAGAACCAAGAAATTCTCAGTCACTTTCACACAGAGCGTTGCAGCAGGAGAAGAGAGCATGGGGTCTGAAAGGAGGCCCTCCAACAGCATCTACTCTGAAGAAAAGATATGTGCCACAGTAGACCCAAAATTAGACCTCCTGATTATCCTGGTTAGAGGGCTAGCTGGAGTGTGCCATACTTTGACCTTCAACTTGTGTGCCTAGATCCACCCAGGCTTTGGGGAAGAAATAGTTTCCACTTAGACCAAGTCCTAGTCTGGAGCTGCAGCATAGCCAAACTGTACTCATAGAGCTGAGAACTGTGCAGCTCTCCCTGCTGCCACAGTACAGCAGGGTGTTGGGAAAAGACGAGCAGTAAATAAGAACACAGAGTGCTAATGTGAGCAAGGATGGGCAAAAGGAACAGAACAACGTATGAGCACTTGTTTATATCCTGCCCATACATAAATTTTCTCAGCTGCTTATTATCACTGTTGTGTCAGATAAGTGGCTCCATTACAGTAGTGCACAGTATGAAGGTAAGCTCCTTTTTCCCTGTGGGCCACCTCTCTGGTGTAGTTTTCTCTGGGTTGATAAACCACAGATGCATGGTACAGCAACATTTCTCAATTATTCCTTTTCCTTATGGACCACCCCTGTGATATAGTTTTCCCCAGATTGTTCTCACCATGCTCAAGCTGCAGCAGGGTGATCCATGTCCTCCCTGGCAGTTGACATCAGAGGAGTCCCCACTGGTGGGCGGGTTATCTAGTCCACAGGCCAGGTGTCAGTGAGTCCACACAATGGCATGTGGTTTACTTTCTCTTATGGACTTTCCTGGGCTGTTTGTCCCTTTCTCATTTCCTTTAATCTCCCTTAATGCAATAACTTAATCGTTAAGAGAAACTGGCATGTGGGTGAAAATTGGACGAAGAAATTCTCTTGATCCAGCAGAGTCTCTTAAGAAATCCCTGTGGCATTTCAGGAAAAGACACTGTATCACAGAAATGGCTTGGATCACAGCCTGGTGTTCTAGAAAGTGAAAGAAAGCTAAATTTAAGGGTTTGGTTTTGAGAAAGGTAGCATGTTTCTTCTGTTTAGGCAGGTTAAGTATTTGCACAACAAGTAAATAAATAATTACTTCCTCCTTTCTTTTCCTCAGCAAAGACTTCCTTGATAACTACCTGGGACTAGCCACAGGTTAAAAAGAGAACATTTAGCCGTTGCCTTATAGCCAGTTCACAAGACTGCGAGTTTTAGGCCTCTCCTATCTTTAGCAAGGTCAGAATCTCTCCAATGTTTTAAAGACTATGAAGTTCATAGAAATAATCATCAGACAATTAATTTCTAATAAAGATAACAGCTTATCACAGTTATGAACTTTAYGTTTTGTGTGTCTGCATGACAGGTTCTGCTAGTTGCTTTGGTGGTTATATCCCTGGGACTTGGTTTGGGACTAGGAGTTAACCGTGGAGACCAGGAACAAGGTATGTTCATGATACTTTCAGTGTAAATTTCACTTCAGCTAGATCTAGCAAAAGCCTTCAGCGGAGGCTGTTTTATAACTTAATCAGATGATTTATGAAAACTAAAAGTTCTTGTGTTTTTCAAGTAGGATTGCACAAAATCTCTATACTTACAGTCTATATATGAAAAATACATCTTAAAACATTGAATGCCTTGTTTCTCTTTCCAAAAGTGTTAGACCTACTTCACAACAGCTTTAGAAATTTTATTGCAATAACATTATTAGGAAATTCAAGATAGGAGTTATTTTACTATATATAATACCTTGCAATAATATAAACAGTGTATTTTGTAGAAGACATACCGTTGGACCATCTGCAGGACTTACACTTTAGGTGTGTCTGCTATAGTTCTGGTGGTTAATGTTAAAATTCATTACGAATTTTCTGTCAAAACTTCAATTTCTGTAAAGCTACAGTAAAAAGGGGATAATGCTTTTATTTGGTGGATTTTAGTTTTTTTAATTAGAGAATAAAAAATAGAGTGTTGATGCCAGCGGTCTAATCCAAATAGGATCAGAACAAAGAAATGTATCATTTGATTAATTAAGGAAAAGCACTTCCTTTTAAATTAGGACAGTAACAATCTGGTACTGGAGGAGTTCAGGTAAGCACAATCTCTTTCTCATTCCCAACAAACTCATACTGAACTTGTTTACCTACTCTATTCATCAATTCTTAATTCCTTCTGAGATATTCCAATACTGTGAAGCTAGCAGGTAGTGTACGATGAAACTATAATTATTTTTTGATGACCCATATGTAAGGATTATAACTTTGTATGTAATAATATACATATCTGCAGCTTCAGTCTTCACTGACTTTTATCAAAAGAACCCAGTCATAGTTATGGCAAGTGAATGGAAAGTATAATGGAAAATGACTTCAGGAGCGTGGACTTTGGGCTCTTCAGAGGGCTAATTGGTGGAGTCTTATGGATTAAGGCCCTAGAGGGAAGGGGGTCCAGGAGAGCTGGCTAATACTCAAACATCACTTCCTCCAAGCTCAAGAGCGGTGCATCCCTRTGAGTAAGAAGTGCAGCAAAAGGACCTGCATGGGTGAGCAAGGAGCTCTTGGCCAAATTCAAACAGAAGAAGAAAATACACAGAATGTGAAAGAGGGGACAGGCTACTTGGGAGAATTATAGGAATGCAGTCAGAGTAAGTAGAGATGCTGTGAGGAAGGCTAAGGCCCAGTTGGAATTAAGTCTGGCAAGGAATATTAAGGACAACAGGAAGGGCTTCTTCAAATACATCAGCAGCAGGAGGAGGACTTGGGAAAATGTGGGCCCACTACTGAATGGGGCAGGGGCCCTGGTGACAATGGATACATAGAAGGCAGAATTACTGGATGCCTTCTTTGCTTCAGTCTTCACTGCTAAGGGCATCCCTCAAGAATCCCGTAGACTGGACATAAGGGAGAGAGTCTGGAGAAGGGAAGACTTTCCTTTGGTTGAGGAGGATTGGATTAGAAACCTTCTGGGCAAGCCTGACATCCACAAATCCATGGGCCCAGATGGGATGCACCCACGGGTACTGAGGGAGCTGGTGGATGTTGTTGCTAGGCCCCTCTCCATCATATTTGAAAGGTCCTGGAGAACTGGAGAGGTGCCTGAGGACTGGAAGAAAGCCAGTGTCACTCCAGTCTTCAAGAAGGACAAGGAGGGAGGACCCAGGAAACTACAGGCCGGTCAGCCTCACCTCCATCCCTGGAAAGGTGATGGAACAGCTCATTCTGGATGTCATCCCTAAGCATATGGAGGAGAAGAAGGTGATCAGGAGTAGCCAGCATGGATTCACCAAGGGGAAATCCTGCTTAACCAACCTGATCACCTTTTCTGACGGAATGACTGGCTGGGTAGATGAGGGCAGAGCAGTGGATGTTGTGTACCTTGACTTCAGCAAGGCTTTTGACACTGTCTCCCATAACATCCTCCTAAGCAGGCTCAGGAAGTGTGGGTTAGATGAGTGGACAGTGAGGTGGATTGAGCAGTGGCTGAAAGGCAGAGCTCAGAGGGTCATCATCAGTGGTGCGGAGTCTAGTTGGAGGCCTGTGTCTAGTGGTGACCCCCAGGGCTCAGTACTGGGTCCCATCCTGTTCAACTTCTTCATCGATGACCTGGATGAGTGGACAGAGTGCCTCCTCAGCAAGTTTGCTGATGATCCCAAGCTGGGAGGAGTGGCTGATACAGCTGAGGGCTGTGCTGCCGTTCAGAGAGACCAGGACAGGCTGGAGACTTGGGCAGAGCGGAACCTCCTGAGGTTCAACAAGGGCAAGTGCAGAGCCCTGCACCTAGGGAGAAATAACCCTAGGCACCAATACAAGCTGGGGGCTGACCTGCTGGAGAGCAGCTCTGCAGAGAAGGACCTGGGAGCGCTGGTGGATGACAAGTTGACTATGAACCAGCAATGTGCCCTTGTGGCCAAAAAAGCCAATGGTCTCCTGGGGTGCATTGGGAMGAGTGTTGCCAGCAGGTGGAGGGAGGTGATCCTGYCCCTCTACTCAGCCCTGGGGAGGCCTCATCTSAAGTCCTGTGTCCRKTTCTGGGCTCCCCAGTACAAGAGAGACATGGAGGTATTGGAGAGAGTCCAGCGTAGGGCTACAAAGATGATCAGAGGGCTGGAGCATCTGCCCTATGAGGAACGGCTGTGAGATCTGGGCCTCTTCAGCCTGGGAAGAGAAGACTGAGGGGGGATCTTATCAATGTGTATAAGTACCTGAAGGGAGGGTGTCAGGGGGACGGGGACAAACTCTTTTCAGTTGTCCCGTGTGACAGGACAAGAGGCAATGGGCAGAAATTGAAGCACAGGAAGTTCCACCTGACCGTGAGGGGGAATTTCTTCCCCGTGAGAGTGACAGAGCACAGGTTGCCCAGAGAGGTTGTGGAGTCTCCTTCTCTGGAGATCTTCAAGGCCCACCTGGATGCAACCCTGTCGAACATGCTCTAGGTGACCCTGCTGAGCAGGAAGGTTGGACTAGATGATCTCCAGAGGTCCCTTCCAGCCTTACTGATTCTATGATTCTATGATAAGATGGCACCAAATCTGTACGCTAGCATTCTGGTGCCTCTGATTGCAGATGTTACAGAACGCTCCTAAACTGGGACTGACTAACTTTATTTACTGCTTTTCTATCAGATCTACTTTTGCTAGTGAAGTAGCAACACATAGAATTACACTATAGAGTTGGATGAGAAGCCTTGACTGTAAGCAGCAGGTGCCTGTGCCAAGTTTTGTTTGCTATAAGGGCAATGGGAGAGAGCACTGGAAATCAGCAGTGAAGGGAGTTACAGTTGGGAAGCCTTCCGAGTGCTAATAGTATTGCAAGAAGGGCAGCATCGGGGGCGGGGAGGAGCCTATGATTCTGTACATTTATGAATAGCACAGTTAGAGACTACACTTTGTGATAGTACACTTGATTCTGTTCAGCAAAATTAGATAGTCAAGGTAAATTTCAGGATAGCTCCTATAATTGTACTGATTATTCCAGATAAAGCTTACAAAATACTAAATTCCTGACAGTGCATATTTTGTAAATATCGTAAATTTTGTGACTGTTATTTGTATTTGTAAATAATATTGTAAAAAATAGTGTAAATAAATCCCAGGTAGGGACTGTAAATTACTAGGGGTATGAACACTTCCATTTCAGAGAGAAAAGGTTAATATTTTTTCTGACACAGACTCACAGTGCTATACTCAATCTTTTCAAATTAAGTGGAACAGATTGTGACTTTGAATTGTTCATACGCCAATGGATGGAGGAAAAATTAAATGAAATACTTTAATCTTCAGTCTGAAAACAAGGAAAAACTACTGGCATATGCTTATGCACATTCGTGAAAAATCGCAGCTCTTCCTTGACAGTACAGAGCCTAGTCACTTAACTTATTAGTTTTTTCCATTTGTATTTTTCTTTTGTCAGATCCATCTACAGTCATTATAGATATTTGTTTGTTATTTTAATTATTTGTAAAGCTTTCTTATATTGGACAATAATTATTGATTTAAGCACTTAAAGAGTAAGATAAAATGTGAGAATTTTCTACATGTGAAACAAGTTGGCTGTTTTGAAAAATATTAATTTCAGCTCAACATGAGTTATACATAGTGGATGTTAAAGACTGTTTTTTTTAGGTAGTTCATGCTTTGCAAAAATATGAACCATTTTTCAACTGCAGTAGAATTATGCCACCAGATCTGAGTAGTTACACCTACCTCTTCATAACTGTATGCATATTGGAATGAGAAAACTGGAAATGTAAATGCTTTGAGTGGTTTGAACAATTCTCTAGTACATAAAATACAGGCACAAGGCTTGTTGTGGCTACCTGTGCAACTTCAGGTGATGCCTAGAGTTTTGGGGTTGTCCTGGAGCTGTCTTAAGATGTCCCAAAGCCAGAGCTCTCCTCTCTGCTGCATGAAATTGTCAGAGCTGTGGTGTGGAACTGCATGTCTTGATTTCCTATAGGAGACTCTCATTTGGACCCTTTTCTTTTATTGGATTAAAGGATCCAAACCTGCACATTATAAGGACTAAGTGGGAGAAATACATTAAGGAAAATGTCTGTAGTGGGAGTCATTCTCCTTTTTAGCATCCTCGACCCAGAAATGAGGAGTGGAGGCTCTAGTTTTCCCCTCACAGGCTAGAAGAGTGGCATATCCAAGTATTGCCTCGCTATGTCATGGGTCCTTGGGAAAAGAAACAGAAGCAGTCCTACCAAAGGCTCTGGTCTGGTAGAGTGGAAACAGAACCAAGGACTTTAAATGTACAAAGAACTTTCTACAACTTCTATTCTGCTTTATCTGTCTTGTGTGTTAGTAACTATATTGAAAAATGACTCAGAAATTGATTTAGGAAATTAATTCGGTACATTTCTCCCTCTATCACCTGTGTCCATGTTTGTTATTTTTACCTGGTCAGGATAGAATTATCTTTAAGCTTGAGTGCCAAAACTTTTCTTCCTGCATTCTCTTTGCAGTCAGCTGCAGACACAAATGTAATGAGCCATTTAAGAAGGAGCTGTCAGGTTGCCAGTGTGACAGTGGATGTAAGGAGCGTCAAAACTGCTGCTGGGATTATGAAGACACCTGTGTGGAACCAAGTATGTGCCCTGACAGGCAGTACTCATTAGCAGAGATATTTTCCACATGGTAGTAATAGGAAAAGGATGAATTCTCTTGTTTATGCAAATGTACAAAAAGCCTTGTGGCCATTAAAAAAAAAAAATTAGAACTTGTTATGTCACATAACAGCTTGGGGAGGGAAGAGGGCCGTGGTTTTGATACTATTTCCAGACAGTTAGAAGGCCAAAACTTAGTGATCTGACAGGACACAAAATCTCATATGTCTTTCTCAAATGATATCCCCATATTTTTGTTATGGAGATATATGCTTTTTAGGTAAAAGTATTAATTCCAGTAAATGTTGTGGGTTTCACACATCACAGTAGAGTGCAATACAAAACAACAGAACACAGCAGAACATAGCACAGTAAATGCTTTCAAAGGTGCACAGAACATTTGCAGTGCATTTTTGCTGGCCCAGATAAAATTACGGATCATGTGAGTGGAACGTTAGGTTTTCTTTGACTAGAAGTCTGAAATTATGCCTGTGTGCCACCACTTCTTGTATTTTCAGAAAATAATGGGTGTTTCCCATAAAGTATATTCACAATGCGTGTAGTACATGATGATTCCCTAAGTAAGACTATTGGCATCAGAAGGTCACAGTGTTCTTCCAGGAAACGTGGCTGTTTCTGCATCATGTCCAGATTCTTTTCCAGTTAGTCTCTATGCTCTCTTGACAGCTGCTCAGCGTTTTCTTCATATATATTGCTTTCTGCCTGCTTCAGCCCTTAGATAGTTTTCTGCTGGGAATTGTGCATCAGAGCAAGAAAAAGGTTCTCTTTTCTTTTTTTTTCTCTTCTGTTAAAGGAATATGGATTTAGTTTTCTCCAGATCTTCCTAGAAGAGTGGAGAACATTGAGTCAGATGACCCTGAGAATGCCTTTTTAAACAAAATTATTCTGTGATTGCCATTCAATAGAAGCACAAATAGGCTTTATGTGTTGAAAGCAATGTTGGGTTTTCCTTTCGAAAAAAATTGCTAAGGCCACTCAAGTAAGACATGAAAACAGTAGTTTAGCAGAACCAATTTCTTTTTCTTTACCTATTTGGGGCATTTCAACATAAAAGAGTTTACCTAAGGTTCTGCGAAATTATAATCTTTTTCTTCTCATGTTTTTTCAGCCCGATCTTGGAAATGCACTATTTTCCGTTGTGGTGAGACACGGTTAGCTGGAAGTTATTGTTCTTGTTCTGATGACTGTTTGCAGAAAAATGACTGTTGCGTAGACTACAAAAGTGTTTGCAGAGGTAAATCAAAAGTTGGTGTGATACTAAATGGATATTTACATTGCATTACATATATATTTTTCCTTTGAAATAAATAGATGGGAAAACATGGCAAAGATGAAGGTAGATTCATTTCTTACATTTAGATTATTATCTGTATAATGAAGTTTTAGAAGATGAAGATGTTTTGAGGTAAAGCTTTTGGTATTTTTGACTGGGAAGAAGAGGATTTCTGGAGAAAAATGTGGGATGTGTGACATTCATAAGAAAGACATAGTGTTTCTAATATTGCAGCAGTATCCCAAATGTTTTTTTTTTCAGAGAAAATTTGAGATGCAATTCTTGCTTCAAGCGCCATGCCATCCCAAGTACATATTATCATCTTCCCTAATTTAAACTTTCGCATCCATTTTATTATAAACTCATTTGCAGAATGTATTTAATTATTAGATATGAAGTTTATGTATATTAAGCATATAATGTAAAGAGATGAAACTATGAGATGAAGAAAACRTCATTTGGTATATTGTACACACTGAGTTCTCCATGAGGCCATATCCCTATATCCTTTACCTCTGAAAAAATAGGCTTCTACCAGTTGCCCCAAAGGTGTTTTTCTTTTGTTGACAGTAGCAGTTCTTTTCTGCATTTACAGTATCCTACCTCTGGGTTTACCACTACATGTCACATCTCACTGCTTCGTTCTTGAGAAAAGGTATTGACTAAATAAATAGATACGTAACATCATTCCTAGTTTAGAGCAATTGCTTCATTTAAATCTTCATTACTAAGAATGCACCATTCAAAAAATGAAAAATGTACTGAACATCTTTAACTTTGAACTATTGAAAGGATATTTTAGATTATAAAGATATCCTAGCTACAGAAATTTAAAGAGTAATTTAAAAAATCCCAAATTGGTATCTGTTGCTAGTAAGTTCTAGGATTTTTGTTTGACCCAAATAAATAATAAAGAAATTTGAAATCTGAATCCAGATCTATACTGAGGCTTTTCAAATCAAACATCTTTCTGAGGCAGTTAAGAACTATGAATTTAATTATAACTAATTAGAATTTCAGAGAGTATACAGAGAAGGTGAGTAAGGAATTACATGGTACATTTGTGAGAAATTGGTGGGAGTTTTTACTTGTTTCTGAATGTCTTTATTCTTAGCTGATCTTTTCCTGCAGACTCTGGTTAATAGATAAAGAATTGTTAAAATCAGATTTACAGATTCTGTTACCAGAATTCCTTCATATTGTAATGTAGCAGAGATTTAAGGCAACTTCTGCAATATTGCATTTGTCGTCTAAATGCAAATGAAAATTAAAAACACTCAAGGAACAGTTTGACTAGGTGCACAGAGTGATAACATTGTAGTTAAGGTACATCCCTACATGCCTTTAGCTGCTTATTGGGAGAGAAGCTTTCTGTGGGAAGCTRAGAACTTTAACAGTCACTGCTTCTTCTCTTTTCTGTATATTTTTCCTTTTCTTTAATGGCTTCCTCTTTCCTTCTCTTACTGACCTCCCTTATTTCTTCTAAAGAGATTGGCAGATCATTATCATAAATAAGTGTAGCTGTGAAGCATGTGGAGAACATTCATAGGAGAACAGAAAGAATTATCTGAAAATCTAGAAGCCATGGTCAACAAAGAAAGATTGAAGGAGTTTCCAAGAAAATAAATAAATAAATAAATAAATAAATAAGGATAAAGGGAGACCTGGCCTTCATCTCCAAATACATTGGGGTAGCTGCAAAAAAAATGTATGGACAGGACACAGTTTGAATATATTTCATTTAAAGCCAGATAAAACCTACACTAAGCTTTCACAGTTATGTTTTCCCCTGATTTGTTTGTTTTCAAATTAAATGTGTGTTTTGTTTTCAGTTTTTGCAAGCGTTAGCCCTCTCAGTATTTTATGGGCTAATAGGTTGCATTAAATAATTTCTCAAAGTTATTTTAGCCCTACTTTTCAATCATTCTTTATTAAAACTGAATGAGTATCAAAAAGAGCTCTAAAAAAATCAATCAGGCAACTTTTGTTGTTTATATTAAATTTTTAATGCTGATTCAATACTTTTTTTTGTCCTTTTCAGGTGAAACACCTTGGGTAGAGGAACCATGTGTATCACTTGAAACTCCTCAGTGTCCAGATGGGTAGGATAGAAGAATTCTATCTTCTTAAAAGCTGAAAATATTGTGATAGAAAAACTGTAGTGGGCTGAAGTAGATCTTCAAGAGAATATCAATAGCTATTGAGAATTAGCTTCCTACACTGGGGAATATTATATACATGCAAATTATGGCTAGTATAACCTTTTCTTTATAAAACTTGTGTTGTTCTGTTGCACATTCAGTTATCATTTACAGTTTAGAGGAGAATACAGGAGTTCAAATCCAGACTGAAAGTCAGTTAACAAAGACGAGGGAAAATATTTAGAGTTAATTCAAAGTTCAAGTATCACAAATTGTCTATCGATTCACTATTGATTCATAGTTCATTTTATATCATTAGTATAGTAACTCTGATAATTCAGGTCAATCACCTCACAAAAGCTTATGCAAGCTTTAATAACTATTAGAATTTGTGATTGCGATTCTTTATCTAAGTAGCAGGGATTTTTAATCTGAAGAAGCATGTGGGAAGAAAGGTTTATTAAAAAGAGCTTCTAAAGGACTAGACACAGAAGAAGGTATGAAAGCAGCCGCATAGGTGCAAAATCTGGAATACTGAAATTCTGATGTTTGTCTGTAGATATTTCACTGTCTATGCRGTATTGCAGAATCATAGATAGTGGCTAGGCAATAACAGAATTTAAAAGTGGTTCTCAAAGTATACTGGATTCCTTTCTGGTTCAGCTATGTTATCTGTGATGTTAGCCATTACGATATCTAATTTACTGCCAATTTAGCCTCATTTATAACAAAGGTACCTTTAGTAATTTGGTCTCTTTCCAAAGTTCACAGGCTCCTTCATGCAACTACCAATATACACATAAAAATAGGTTTCTTAGATTAACAAATAACTTGCTGAGTTAACATAGGTTCATAGTCTAAAGCTTCAAAACTGGTGTATGAGTGCTTTTTTAAGTGCCATTCTGTGTAAACAGTATGGCTGTATAAAGCTCTATTTAGTTTCAGATTCAAATCAGGAATCAGTTTTATACAAATTGTTTTTAAAGGGCTTGATGTTGGTGTACTACTTTAGTGTTTTGGAAGACCACTGTGCATGAGAAACAAACTGGGCTGTTCATTATTGCCTGATGTGAACATAGAGTTTTTTCATATGTAATAATCACTCCAAATCACTCCAGCATTATTCCAAAAAATTGGATGGGGTCAGTTTTCAGTAACTGAATTTAACCAATTGTTGTTCTACCCTGAAGTTTTCCAGGTTTATGGAGCAAACCCTTCCTATAAATTACAAATAGATTTTTTTATTTACATGCTTTGTATAATGAAACCTGCTTCTGATTACTGATTTCTGATACTCCTGATTTTAACACCTGATTTTATGAAGGAAAGTGCTATAACACCAACACTTTGTCTGCTAAGGTATTTTTTCTTTAGCAGTCTTATTGGTTTGGTTAAGAAGTATACTTAGCAACTTAGAAGTTTATTTTCAGAGCTAGTGCCTCATGATTAGATTCTTTGTAATAAGAATTTAAACACTATTCTAGAGATTTTTTTTAGTTTCTGCATAGTTTATGATAACTAGTGTATTTACAGCAGGCACTCAGATCTGAGACTCCTAGCCTTGCTTCTTTACATAAAAACCTACTGAAAGCTTGATGCTAGCAGCTACACTGTCCATAACTTTGATGAGTTCAGTTTGTCAGTGCCCTCAAGATGAGAATATTCACTAGCTCAGTGAGAATTGGGAAACTTGAAAGTTTTAATGCACACAAAACTTGGACTGCTTGGTAATATCTTCACAAAGGGATGTGTTAAGGTATTAGCACAAAGCTAGCATCGCAAAGAGATTTCATTCGTCAGTGTTGGGGCCAATGGAGCATAACTGCCTGCTGGGTGATCACTGTACTTTTAAAGTCCTTGTCAGCTGCACTCAAAGAGATGGTATTCAACTTGTTATTCTGTACAGAAATACTTTGGCTGTTCCACCTTCTGGGCTTGAATTTGGATGCTAGTTTATGTTTACAATTAAAAGATAATCAAAACACGTTTTCTTTTCCTCGATTCTAAATATTGTGAGTATTCTATATTTTATAGCCACAGTAGTTTTCTCAGGTGGATTGTATATTTGCTTTTGAAATTGAACTATTTCTTTATCTCACCCTATGGAAAGTGTGGATCCTGCTTTTAAAAGTACTATTTGTAATGTTCAAGTTTTCTCAAAAAGCCACTAACTCTGCAAACTCTTTTCTGATGACAAGATCATATTTTCTTGCAGGTTTGATCTGCCACCACTTATTCTTTTCTCAATGGATGGTTTTAGAGCAGAATATCTGCAAACTTGGAGTTCTTTATTGCCGAATATTGAGAAATTCCGTAAGTTACCAAGAGTGTGTTGACTATTTTCTTTAAAAGAATTGTCTACTCCTTTTTGCTCCTGCCATGCACATCTTGCTCAATAATAAGAAAAGCCCAGATCAGATCTCCCTCTCTCCTTCTCCCTCATGTCATTTGCATACATTAGAATTAGTTCTTGTATTTGAGTGTGCAACAAGCATGATCTTCCTAACAAGGCCCCTAATAGTAGTCTCCAACCTTTTTTTAAACAAATATTGCAAAATGCATATTCAAATACAGTTTAAGGCTAAAAAAAAAGTTCTAGAGAAGCATTAATGCATTTTCTGTTCTCCATAAAAAATTGTAACCGATAATGAGATCATCATTAAATTATAATATTAAGGGAAAATAGGTTAGATTATTGGGAAATGCCATTCAGACATGCACATTTTCAAATCAGATATTTAAACCTATTAAAGAGGAGCTACATGCTTAAAAATACAACAGTGAATATTCTTATATTAGACTGAAGTGCAATGTAGTTTTAATATATTTTATAATTTAATATAATGATGTAATTGTAGTAAGGTTGAAGTAACTGTTTCCTACTACTTCTAAATACTAGGAGGAGTGAGTTGAAGACCTCTAGCCTGCTGCTGTAGAAGGCTCAAAAAAATGAGAGCTATTAGTGTAGACTTCTCATTAAAATTCCTGAATATTTTAAAGTTCAGCTCTCAAGGTACCTTGTGCCTGGACAAAATATCTGCATATTGACAGTGTTCCCTGTATTCTGCTTCTAATGTGCATGTTTGAAAACATGGTGTGAGTGCTACAAAGTACTAGGTTTTGCTAAATAGCTGACCGTCTGCTTTGTGGGTAGTCAGGGCTATGTGGAACCCTGGACTAGAAGCAGTGGGCAAATTGTTTGACTTCCTATGCAAGTATTTTATTATTTGCTGCCATTCTGACAATGGAAGGATCCTGAATCAATGCAGAAATCATGCATGCAGAAGTCAGTGTTCAATTCAAGTCTTTTTAAACAGGTGAAAAAGGAAATGCCAATCTGGCATGCCAAATGGCTTGAAGACTATGCTAAGTGTATGATTCCAAGAAATCCTTTCAAACAAGAACAGTTTTAAGTCAACATCATGTTGCGGTCAACTTAAGCCATTATGTATATATGTTCATGCCTATGCTTCTTAAAAATTTAGAATGGAAAGGAAAGGGAGCTTCCTTTCTTTTCAAAATAAAGAATACAAAGCTGGTGTGTACCATGAAATATTTCCTCTCTACTAACTCCATAAATTAATTTTCCAAAAAACTCCTAGCATTTTCAGTACAGCTAATCAAGCTAATTGTTACAGAAAATATTCACTATGGATGGAACTCTTTTACCACTCAGGACAATGCATAAACAAATTCTGTTGATTTTCTTGTTTATTTGCATATTCAGCCCTTCCTTACACACTTTTACCAGCCTTTTTCTTTGTACTTCACCGGAACAGTTTTGCTGAGTAATTACAAGTTTTCAATTGTTTAGTTAAAACCAGTTTCTTTATACTCTTTGACTGAAACATTGTACACCAAAGAATACACTGTATTTGAGTGTAAATTAAATAGAATCAACTGACTACAGCTTAATAAGGAACTGTTTCTCCACATGCTTAATTTTTCCTTGAGAAGATGGCATTAAAACATCTTCTGCTCTTCATCTTTGTTTTGTGGTTAAATAAATTGAATGCTACATTGCATTTAGATACTACAGGTGTTCAGGCCTCAGAAGTACCTTAGATTGCTGAAAAGTAAGGGAAGTATATTGGAGATAATGGGGAGGACATCTTTGCTGGGATTCACTCCAGAGTAGGACATCTATATTTAGGTGTCTTCTTGGAGGTATCTTCACATTAAATGGCTCTATGCTTTTTGTAGTTTTAACAGTCAGTACAGTCCGTACAATACAGTGCAGAACCTAGAGAGCAAGTCAGCTCAAGCCTACAGAGAATGCCACAGAACAAATTCAGTTGCCCAAACCTGGGTGTCTAGTACACTTTGAAGTGCTGTGGCATACTGTTGGGTGGCCTTCCGTTGCTCTGTCAGAAGGCACAGATCTCCTGTCGATCTTGCATCAAAACTGCCAACTTCCTGCAGATGTCTTAGATACCTGAGGGTGTATCAAATGGCCCTAGACTATTGTGTTTAGGTAGTGGAGTCCTTCTCATGCAGCTGTGGTCGCCAGACAGCTCTGTAGTGCATCTTGCCTGGATTACCTGGAGGCTTCAGTCTGGTTGCATAAACACAAATGTCCAGTGACATTTGTAATGGCCTGAAGTATCCGAGATATCCACTTCATCCATGGCATACAGGATGTAGGAGCAGCATCTGGAGACCAGGCAAGATCATCAAGAATATCTCAAATGGCCCTAAGCGCCTAGGTTTAGACATCTTAATTAGGTGTTGACTGCAATGGGAGTATAGAGATCTAGCTCACAAGGAAATGTCAGAAGACAGGTGTCTTAATTTGGACACAAATTTCCCGCCTAATACCACAGTAACTGACTATGTTGAATTCTTTTGTGTTTAAGACCAGCTGTTAGTTTTTAATTAAAAACAAACAAAAAAAGAATTTGTAAGCAAATTTGTATTCATTCCRTGATCTGTTGCAGAAAAATGTGGCACACATTCGAAATACATGAGAGCTGTTTACCCCACAAAAACCTTTCCAAATCACTATACTATTGTCACAGTAAGTGTAAATTTACTATTTTTGCTTTTCATTATATAGGCAACATAGAAAGGATATTGTCATGCCAAGGAATTGTCAATCTGATCTTTTTGTGGGACATGGGAGCTCAAATTATGAAACTAAAGGAGAGAGAGATGCTGAAGCCGTGCATTCGGTAGTATAGAGGGAGAAGAGCATGATCTATGTGCTTACATATGTATGTTGTTTGATTCTGACCTGTGAACCCCCTATTTCTGGCCTTTATCAGTCTAACTGGGTAAGGATAAGTGTGGATAAGGGCACATGATAGGAGTATGGATTAGGATGGGTTTGGCTGCTGATACATAGCCACATGGCATATATGATACTTAAAGCAGAGTACATTAATTTTTAATTGAACTGGAGAGAAAATAAGGAAGCTAAAGGGAAGTCGACAYGAATGATGAATTCATTGGCAGGAATCTGATGATCTRTGTGAGTTAGGAAATCTAACAGCTKTAAAAATCATTGCAACAGTATGCACTGCAATATAGTTTAACTTTCATTTAATTTCAAGAATCATATTTATGTTGTTTATTTTCATTTTGCAGGGACTGTATCCAGAATCTCATGGTATTATCGATAACAACATGTATGATGTAAACTTCAACAAGAGTTTCTCACTTTCAGGGAATGAAAAATTCCAACCTTACTGGTGGAAGGGGCAGCCAGTAAGTGTCTTTCTCTTTATAGTATTCCTGTATGTGCTCATGTGTCATAAAACAAAACAACCAAAAAAGGAGCAAAATGACAAGTTGTGTGGTMTGTTCTGCAAAATATGCCAAATATCCTGTTTGTTTTGTATTATAGACTGCCCAAGAAACCGTTTACTTTTTCTGAAAGCAATATAACTCTTTAAATGTTAATGCTGAGACTGAAAATATTCTCTTTATGTGGCAGTTAGTAAGTAGAAAACAAACTTCAAATCACATACAGCTGTTAAGCAACTGCATGGCATGTGAAAAAAAGAAAATGAAATACATGCCTAGAGCCCATATTTCTGATCCAGTTATGTAGTTCAACTCTAGTGATCTGAGGTCCTCTGGTGAGGTAAATGCTGTAAAATCATTCATTGTATCTTTACCTGTAGATCTGGCTGACAGCAATGTACCAAGATTTGAAAGCTGGCACCTTCTTTTGGCCGGGCTCTGATGTTCCTATCAATGGTACATACCCCACCTTGTACAGTAGATACAACAAGTAAGTTTTTATAGTGCTTGTAGTAAATTCCTGTAAGTTACTGCAAAAAAATCCAAATTGCCATATGATAGCTGAAGCAAACTAGTGACCACATTTTTCAACAACAGTTGGAGAGATAAATGCCTCTAACTGCCTTGGTTTTGCCATGGAACTACCATTAACAGTTGAAATTTTCAAAGCCATGTAGGGGATTCACAATGAGAAAGTCAAAGGGCAGTATATATTCTCCTATTCTAGACAGTTTTGAAACTGCACTGAAACTGTTTCATCCAACTGCAAACCACTAATTTCCAACTCAGAAGGCATCCTATCATTGATTAGTAACCACCTCTAAGCTATACAAAAGATTGTCATATTTTCACACATATAATCTACAGATAATATATGGCATTTAAAAATGCCTATACTTGAAAATAAGTTTCCAGATAACYTGTACCCTGAGATAACTAACACAAACCTTGAAGAGGGACTAGAAGTCAGAAACTAATGGAATAGAGGATGCTGGATGGGGAAGCTACTGAAGGAAATGGGCTCTGAGATGAATTCCCTCTGGTATCACTTGCATGATTTGTCCAGTTARTTCACATGTGAAAAGATAACAATTACCTTCATAATTATGCTTTTCCGTATGGAAAGCCCTGTTATTAGCATACTATCCCTTAATTTTCACAGTAATCTCAGTAAATCTTTCTTATGAATCTTTACATTTACAAAGCTAACAACATGCAAGTATATATTTGTAAGTCTGTTTAGAGAACAAAAGTTTTCCAGTGATGTGTTGGATTAGTACTCAGAAAGCACCTGATTATTGTACCTAGTTAACACGAAGCTTGTGCATGACTTTGGGGGAAGTAAAGCTATTAATGAGTAAATTTCTTTACAGGAGACAGAGCATGACCTCAAAGATTTTGCTGGGGATGTTACTTGTTTTTAAAACATAGAAGTCCAAGGTTTATATATACTGGAAAAGAATAAAAATTACTCTTACTTGTACTTCAGGTTTAGGTCTGCAACTTGAAGTTGTTTTGGTTTGCAGGATCAAGATCTGACTAATTTGCCCTTAGAAATGTGTTGCATTCAATCAAAAAATGAGAATAATAAAACTGATTGCTGGTATCTTATTGCAATGCATTATTTTTGAAATCCAAACCTCTAATCATAGAATCATAGAAAGAATCATAGAATCAGTAAGGTTGGAAGGGACCTCTCTAGTCCACTAGAGAGTGGACTCTCTCTTTGTGTATTTGGATTCCAGGAAATTAGAAAGCTGATCAGAAAAGGCTTGTTGACAACATATCTTTTTTTTTCTTTTTTCAGTTCAGTTAAATATGAGCAGAGAATTTCAAGGATATTGAAATGGCTTGATAACCCCAAATCTGAGAGGTAATGATTAATAATACCCAGCTGGTTTGTGAGAATATAGCTTAGAGTGATTTTAATGTTTAGTAACTCAAGCTTCTGTTTGTATTTGTGAAACATGGAAGAATCTTCCTTATTGTCTCAAATGGTAGTTTGCTGAACTTAAGTCTGTTTTACAAGTATAGCTAATAATTTTCAGAATAAATACAAATTACAAAGAGGTGTCCATATGTTTGATTAGGATGTGCTGTTGTATAACTTTTTTTATTGTCTTTTGTTGTTGTGTTAGTGTGTGGCCTAGAGGAAACATTTAACATTCAGATTCTGCTGTAAGCGTATGGATGAAAGATATATGAAAGATTTTTCACAATAAAAGTTAAATAAGTAATTGCAGGCAATAATTCAGGATGAAGAGCAGATGTTAGTACGGGCTGTAACGGTTTAGAGAATCACTTCATTTGCATGTGCCTGAGAACAGCAAACAAGTAGAAAACTTTTAAGTTTTCTATGTGACAAGAAATGAACCATATAACAAGCTTGGAATGTAATTTGGCAGTTGGCCAATTGATTCCTATCTGTTGCAACTATTTAAATGAAATAATAATAACCAAAGAAGTAATATTTTTCATATTTAAATGGAATGAGAGATTACCAGGCTRATCTCTGTGACAAGTAAATAAGTGAAATCTTTTGTATGATGGTTTGTTAGCAAATTCCTTGTATATTTGCAGTGAGGAGATGCTTTCTAGAGTCTCACCACTAAAGCAGGAAGAGGTCATTCTGGTGATAATTCCACTTGTATCTCAACAAAGAACATCTTTATTTGCTATTTGGGATCTTGCTGTTTTTCAGAATGATTTCTGGACACCAATCCTGTATATTTTTTCTGAAATTGTAGCTCCAAATAATCCATGTTCATTACAAAACTCAGAGAAACTGGATGATTATATTCACTGTAGGGATTTTTATTAAGGGTTCTGGAATCTGTTCATATTGCATTTTTTCTTAAATGAAAGTGTTCTTTTGCAATGCTGCCTCCAATTCTCATAATATTCCTTTCTTACTTATTTTTAACGGTAGGCCTGATTTTTACACTTTGTATATTGAAGAACCAGATTCTTCTGGACATTCATTTGGACCAGTTAGTAGTGGTGTAAGTAATTTTCAGGTTTTTTCTTAAACTAAATTGCACCAAAAATTGTGATGTGCTATGAATTTTTCCATTTTATAAACATCAAAAGGATAGCAGATCAAAAAATATCAGGACTGTTGTTATGAGTTATCATTAAGTTAGACTCTTGCTTGTGGTTGAGCTTATTGTTATGATTCTGACACTGTGTGTGAACCAGAAGAGCTGTAATCCAAATAAGTTGGCAGGAAATCATTTCAGATCATACTATTTACAAATATTATTACGTTTCAAATTTACTTGATTTAGAATGAGCTTTAGTGTTGTTTGCAGGTGTTATCTGGAAGCATTCGGCCTGGAACATTCTTAGATTTTTATGCATTCCATACACTGTACTTCAATGTTTGTTAATTTTTAATTGAAAAAATATTACATTTTTACTTTCATGCAGGCTAAAAATTAAATATTTAAGGAGGTTAGGACTTACATATCAGCTTTTTCCTGGAGTGATCTTGTTTAATGCCTTTGAAAATGTTCTTCCGTAGAAAGCCTTTTTGTGGTGGRTAAGGACAGAAAAACTGATCTCTGTAGAATCAGAATTGAAAGGAGAACTCMATTTCTAGGAACACAGAGGGCTTAAAAACTGTTCACTGAATGCATAAACATTATATATATGTGAATTGTCCACACATGCCATTTGTTCAAGAGAGCATAGCAGAGTTAGAGGAGCAAGGGTGCAATTGCTCAGCTGTAGAGTCCTAGTAGACTCAGTTGGGTATCGTCTTTGCTCTTCTCACTTTCAGGAAGACTGTAGGTCAGCTACTCCGCATAGGGGGGAATCATTCTCATGAACGCTACAGGATGGGTTATACTGGATTTTTCCCATATTACAATAGCGATAATCAGTGTTTTTCTGCAGGATGTTTAAAGGGGCTCTATATGTGGGAGAAGGACTCGATGCTGTCCCAGATGCTAAACTGGCCTTGTAGATAATATGAGTGCATGTAAAAATTCTTGAAACACTGCTTATTGTTAATGAAATGATGTGTTCATACTATATCAAAAATTTTATCATGTATTGTAAATCTGATATTTTACAGAAATTTGGGGGTAAGGAACACATTTGATCTCTCTTTTTTAATAAAATATATTTTAAAGCTCAAATTTTCTCAAGTAATAGAAAAATTTAGTGTGATTCTTTTTTTAAATTAGTATAGCATACGCTGTTGTAAAGTAATGGGATTCTGCACATGTACACTGTAGGGACAACGGTCAATTGCATTGCAGAAAAAAAAATAAAAAAGAAGAAGAAGMAGCAGCAGCAATATTAGTAACCTGAAAGCTGATAGAAAAAACTTGCTCTTTTCTGACTTTGGTGTTTGCATTTAAATGATATCTTGTTAATCTCACAGGTAATCAAAGCCCTGCAGCTGGCAGATCAAACACTGGGCATGCTAATGGAGGGGCTTAAACAGAGAAATCTGCACCAYTGTGTAAATCTCATTCTTTTAGCTGATCACGGTAATGTATATAGTTCAGTTTTTCATTACAAGTTTCAGTGAGTCATTTTCTTCCTTGTGTAGTACATGTGCTTACTGTTTTTAATCCATTTTATAATCCACTTTATCATCTTCCATGTCATGGTGYATAATAAAATAACTGTTTGTATGTTTAGGGATGGAGAGGACCTACTGCAGCCAATTAGAATATATGACTGATTACTTAAAGCAGAGTAATTTCTACATATATGCCGGGCCTGCAGCTCGCATTCGAGCATACAACGTTCCAAAGGACTATTTTACTTGTAAGTGTGGACCAATCCTGAGACTGCACAATCAACATAACAGAAAGTAAATAAATAGGGTAAATGGATAATCAATACTAATCAGCAGAGTGAACAGCTGTCTGTTTCACCTAACCAGGCTTAAACATTCATGGAAACATTTTTTTGCAAGAATGATCCTTTTAGATCAAACTGAAAGATTGAAAAGATAGTTGTTGACTTTGATTTGCATTTTCTTGTCATGCAGAAAGATGAAATAGAGATAATTTTGTAGTTTTAAACTGGAACCTCAGATCTTTCATAAGAGCACTGCTCTTCACAGACTTCTTGTGCAACGCTGGGAGAGGTGCTCAGTCTTTTTGTAGCAGTTACTGTTTCTAACTGTGTCTAACTTGTGTATACAGTTATAGAATCTGAATTCCAGCTCAGCAGGATCTGAGCCTTGGTTGAGCCCTCTAGCTAGTATCATAAAAGAACACAAAATTAAAAGCATGTGAACTGACTGAGTCAGAATAGAAATAATGGTAACAGACTGAAAAAAAAACAAAGAAAACAAAAACCTTTTTGTATCAGGTTTCTGTATCAGGGAAAAGAATGGATTGAAGTAAAACTGTGAAAGTGACCTTTTCAGGGAATTCATAGAATTAATTCTAAAAGGCATAGTTATTGAGGATCACAAGTAGGATCTTATTGTATTTTTATTTATTTTAGATTTTTTTAATTATCTTTTCAAATATATTTTTATTTGCAAGCACAACATTTATACAACATTAAACAGACTTTCCTTGCTTTACAGAGCAGACAGTCTAAATCAGACAGGAACAGAGCCACAAGATATTCTGAGCAGTCCAGAGGAGAGAATAATGATGTTTGGCCTGTGTTTTAATAACAGTATAATTGTTGACTCATTTCCTCTGACAGTCTTACTCTCTCTAAAGGAATTTTCCTTCTGTAAATTGCCCAGATTTGTTTTTTAGAAAGCTAATGTCAAAAGGTTAAAGTCACTCTTTTAACATGTGGAAGGTAAAAGCAAGAAGGCAGATTGGATTTTCTCTGTGACTTCTGCTGTAAATGGAATACAAGACAAGTGGACCAGATCTGGTTCAGTATAAAAAAGATGTATTTCAAAGAGAGGTTAGATGGAAGAAGAAAATTTCATATTATTGATTTGTCAGCTTTAGACATAGGCAGTCATCACCATGGTAATTTTCTACAGTCTGTCTTGAGGTGTGCAAAGCTAAAGACATTGTAAGCTACCAGGTACCCCCACAGGGTACCACACTTGTGGGAAATTCCCTTAGAAACATAATGTTGCTACCTGGTGACCATAATCTTCACAGTCTGATAAAGAAGTACTTAGTTCTACAGAAGAAAACATGTTGAAACATCTCTCATGAGGCTTTGACTCTTCAATTGTTTGCATGTACGCTACTTTTTCCTTTTTTTTTTTTTTTACAGTTGATTCAGAAGGAATTGTTAAAAACCTCACAGTGAGTAAATATTTTAATCATTCTTCTTCATAGTTTCTCTTAATAGTCATATGATCAAAAAGTGATCAAAAAAGATCAAAAAGACCATTAAAAGATCTGAAAAAAAAGATCAAGATCAAAAACATTTTGTGAAAAACTGAAACTACKGTGCCAGTTTTCAGGGTACATTGATTGTAGTGTACGGTAGGAGGCAGTTCTGAAAGTTTCTCAAAGCTGTTCACATAGGTTTGACATGCCGAATCTCTGTTCAGAGCAGAGGAGTTCTCTGTACTTCACATTGAAAGGGAAGAAGCRGCTGTCTTCAGATGGAGAAAGGAGGGCGTATCTTCAACATACATCAGAGTGTGACCCAGAGATGCTTTAGATAATAGAGACCCTGTTAGCTCTGTATCACAAGGACTGTACCCAAGCTGGTGAAAAGCAGCTTTTCCACACACAGATAATGACATGACATGTCAAGCACCTTGCTGCAGGGTGTCACGGAGGCTGGAAGCATAAATAAGAATGGAGAGTGATAGACAAATTACTGAAGGACAGGTCTGTAAGGGCTATTAAACATGATCCACATGAAACCTCTGATTTAGGGCATCCCTGAAGCCTACATGAAACTGAGTGAGTACAGAAATGAAGGCTCATTTGGTGCTTGACTTGTTCTTTTACACTTTCCCCAAGTATCCAATCCTGGCTACTTTGGGAAACAGAGTGCTGGGCAAGATTGACCTTTGGCATGGTGCAGTATGGCTGCTTTCAGGGTCTTTTATTAGATGGGGCTTGGGTACTTGCAGTACTTTCAGGTATTAATACACCTGTACTACTTCTAGGCCCATACTGATAGTTMTGCTTGGGCCATGACCGTACAATGTGAATGAACTACCTCAGAGCAGGTCCAAGCTTGGCTGTTTCTCCAGTGTACACCACTGTGCTTTGTGGGTACACTCTGTCACAGCTGAGCTTTGCAGTAGGTGCAAAGCAAAGGGAGACCAAGCCTACTTTTTTACTGAAAAGTGGTAAAAGACACACACAGTCCATCAGTGCTATTTTTCTTTATACATTTTCAGATAGATAATTCACAACCTTTATAGCATTTAATATCTGCTTAATATATATGGGCTAAATATGGTGGTCAAACCAACATAGAAAGCTTGACTGTTTTTATTTCTTTACATTTATAATTTACAGTGAGTTAAAAGTTTAAATAGATTGGTCTCCATGTGTTGTCATAGTTTCCCCTTCTTTCATTTATTGCCAGTTCATTTTCCATTCTGTGACTAGTCCTAGTCCAAGTGGTAGACAGATGTTCTAATATTTTTAGAATGAATATTCACAACTTGGAGGAATTCTAAACTGTTTTAGCTGAGTGTATTTCTAATAAAACACCACTAGAGGTCTTGAACAACTCCGTTGTGCAATACTACATGTAGTGTAGCTTTCAGTCATGTAAAATCTAAAGAGCAGTGCATTCTTGTTTAAATTGTTCTTGATTATGAATATTTAAGAACAGATCATTTATTCACCACAATCATATAATCCAAAGTAGACWGAGATGCAGGATATCAACAATAGGGAACAGAGGAAAGAGATTTTTCAGTGTTACATTTTCTATCTCATTGTATGCACTGGAACATGTCATACCAAAGAGCATTAGCATGAGAGAAATAGCACATTTTGCATCTCTTTGGTTTCAGTGGAACTGCAACTGCAAATAGTTAGAGAAGCGATATGACAGCTCTGCTGTATAGGAATAGCTTGGTATCTGGAGACTTTTCTTTTCTGTTCACGAACAGTTGGAGCTTGTGTATTTTCCATCCTTCAGGTTGTTAGAAGGAGGGCTTTGGACAGTGAAGGGAGTTGTGTGCTGTATATTAATTGCTAGACTCAAAAGACATACATTCATATTACAGGATGATGTCATCTATTTTTTCCTTTAATTAGACTCTCCTTCRTGGGAGGGATGACCTCATCTCCTGAGCTAGGAAACCTGCTAGATCCTATTTTTCTTGTTCCTGGGTTCTCTTGTGCCAAGAACACTTATTCTCATTTCATATATTAATGTACAGAGTATACAACTCTAGCACTCAGAAGTGAAGATGTCAGATCAGATGCCAACCATGCTGTAGTCTTCTGTACTGCTTGTGTAGTAAAAGAGGTCCATTCTTCAGGTTTAATCAGCTTCCTAGAAGCTCTTTCCTATTTTTTTAAGATGTCGTAAAATTTCGCACTGCTGGATTCCTGAACAGCAGCAACACCTCTGAAACATTGCCATGATGCTTGCTGTCTTGTTGTCCCGATCGCCATCGGCAGATGTGGTTAGGCTCTCAGTGTCAATCTCATTCATGGCATACCTGCTAATATAGCAGTTTTGCATCCGCTTTCGATATGTTAGTATAAGCTAAGGCCTTTAGCTAGTAGCTGGACATTGGACATTTATAGTGCAGGAGTATACATGTTCATTCTTGCAACTAAAATCCTAGACTGTACTATTATGGGTAGAATCACAGAATAGTTTGGGTTGGACTTCTGGAGATCATCTGGTCCAATCCTCTGCTCAGACAGGGTCAACTAGAGCAGATTTCCCAGGATTGTATCCAGACAGCTTTCGAGTATCTCCAAGGATGGAGACTCTACAACCTCTTGGAGCAACTTGTTCAAGTAGAATTTCTTGTGTTCCAGTTTGTGCCCATTGTCACTTGTCCTGCCACTGGGCACCGCTGAGAACAGTGTTGCTCCATCCTCTTTATTCTCCCCGCATTGGATATTTATAAATATAGATAAGATCCCGCTGAGCCTTTTTTCTCCAGGCTAAACAGTCTCAGCTCTCTCAGCCTCTCCTCATATGACAGATGTTCCAGTTCCTTAATCATCTTCATGGCCCTTCACTGGAATCACTCCAGTAAATATATGTCTTTCTTGTACTGAGAAGTCCAGAATTGGACCCAGCACTCCAGATGTGGCCTCACTAGTGCTGCATAGAAGGGAAGGATCACTTGACCTGGTAGCACTCTCTGCCTAATGCAGTCCAATATACTGTTGGCCTTCTTTGCCATGAGGGCTTATTGCTGGCTCATGTTCATCTTATTTTTTACCAGGACTTCATGGCCCTTTTCTGCCCAGCTGCTCACCAGTTGGTTGACCCCCGCTTCTACTGATAGATACTTTGTTTTCTTTTTAAGTGTTTTCTGGAGCACTTGATACAGGAGTACAAGGCGGTTTTAGGAGGCCAATGCAAGCTCTAGAACATGAAACTGATTGTATGGATGTGTACAGGCTTTACTACAAAATTTTCACTGTTGCAAAGGACCTTAGTGAGACAGAACTTTGGCATGGGACCTGGTGTAACCTTGGTTCCTCCTCAACCTAGGAGAGGGAATGTTCCTCCTCAACCTAGGAGAGGGAATGTAGCTTCAAAAAAAAGAACATGGCTGGGGCACTGCTGAGGAATAAATTCCTGGGAGCAAATTAGAACTGTCCTGAGGTCCCTTAAATAAGTGTATCATCTTTGACTCGCCCTCATTTTCTCCCTCTATTTTGTTATCCTTCCCACACTTACAAATAATGGCACCATTGTTCATTGTTGCAGTAAATTGTTGCGTCAGCTGTCAGTAAGCTTATATCTGCTTATGTTCCAGAAATCCAAATTTTCTTGATTCTTTATATGCAGCATCTTCCAGTAAGAACTATTGAGAGATCTTCAGGTGTTTACAATTGCACTACCATTTATTTCTATGATGCATTTGAAGTAATTGCTGTTTTTTAATGAACTTCTGACAATCTGAAAAATAAATTACCAGAGAGTCATTTGTGAAGTGAGATCACCATAGCTAGTGATCTTTCTTATACTTCTATGAATTTACTAGAAAGCATTCCAGTGACTGAACATTTACTGCTTCCAGGTTAGAAATTTAGCTGCTTATAACTTTAAAGGGGTTTCAAAATGACTCTTGATAATCATAGAAATAGATATTTTTTGCTTTATTTATTGAGTGGTAAAGTAATAGAAAGTCACAGAAAATCATAAACTTTCAAGGAACTTTCTCTTGTAGAGTGTAAGCTGATATATCAGAAGCCAGTGATATTAATATTAACTGTACTACTAAATGTCTTCCAGCCTGTGCAAGACTTTTACCAAAATGTTAGTGCACTTCTATGTGTGTTATAGCAGCGTATTTTCAAACAGTTTCAACAAAGCTACTTTTTCTTCCAGTGCCTCTTGGGCCAAAAATGAGATCAACTAGTTGGAGGAGGAACTATCCGTGATTAATGTATTTTATGCTTACATTCCTATCACTAAGATGTTTGTGTTAGTATTGAGTGGTGGGATTATGATGGGTTTATTTTTAATGCCGAACAAAACTCATGACTGGGCTCTTTCCTATTGCATAGTGCAAAAGATCACCCCAGCACTTCAAACCTTACCTGACACCTAACTTGCCAAAACGGTTCCATTATGCTAACAACATTCGTATTGACAAAGTACATCTTTTGGTGGATCGACAGTGGCTTGCTGTGAGGTAACATCATCTTTGGGACTGTTTTCTTATTTTTCTATCCTTTCTCTATCTTTTTCATTTTCATCACAAGTGTCTCATTTTATTTTTGCTTAAGACTTGAGTGATAATCTCTAAGTCTTATTATGAATAAAAAGGAAACTCACCTTATACATAAGGCCAAGATTAATATGAATCAAATATTAACAGTCTAATGAAAGAATCATTTTTTCCAGAAAAGGAGGGAAAAAGAAAATAAACAAAATACATCTGAATTTATTATATATGTTACATTTTACGTATGTTAGATACTTGTTCTTTCTTCTCTTTGTTATTCCTAAATCTGATTTTGCTCAGTTTCAGGTCTGCATTTCTTTAATTGACCATAAGTGAGTTATTTAAGTCTTGGGGTCTCCAGGTCYAGCTTGTGCCCAATCCTTTGTCATCCTATGCCTGTACTCCTCTGCACTGTGTCCTGCATCCCCACTTTTCAAGGCATCTGCCCTTGTATTTCTGCACACTGCATCATTACATTGGAGTTACAAAYATCTCATTCTGCACAGAATAACTGTTACTGCTATCTGTATAAAAACTATGGTTGTGCCATGCAAAGATAAGAAAAATAGCCATTTCTTCAATTAATTTCCAAAACATTGATTCACCCAGTAGCTACCTGGGATATATTTTATTTCTGTCCATAACAACTTCTGTTACTTAAGGAAGAGAGAGAGAGATCTTCATAAAAATCAATACTGAATGAGCAAAAACTAGTACAATATTATGTTATTCTGTTTTTAAGACATGATCCAGAGTCCAGTGATTCAAAATGACAGTTATTAACTGGTTCTAATTGTGCCAATTTAATTACAACATATGATACTTTCTTCTTAGAAACAAAGGATACACAGGTTGTAATGGGGGTAACCATGGCTATGACAATGAATTTAAAAGTATGCAGGTAAGATGTTTCTACTCAACTCTTGTGTCTTATGTAGAAAATCATTATATCTGGATGAACCACTAGAATATAGAATACATGATAATTTTTTGCAATGTACTTTTTTCTTGTGTGTCATTCAGGCATCTAACCATGACTACATACTAAGTCCTCATATTCAAATTGCTTTTCCTCAATGTATACATGTCTTGCTTCTGTGGAATGCAGTACTGAAACTTGTCTTGGCTCACCTTAAGTCAGATGGAGCCAGATGGATTACAGTAAATCAAGCATATTGTGTTTAGATATGGAATATTACTTGCTTTCATTCTTTCATTCTACTAAGGTAATGACTGAAAAATCTCCATAGGCTCTGGAAGTTCAACTGAGCATCTGAAGGCCTTATCTAAAGATGCTTGTCTAAAGCTCATTTTCTCTGCTTAACTTACCAGCCTTGGTCTTGTCATCGGGATAAAAAAGTTGTTAGAATAACCTGTATTGCAGTTTCCTCTCATTTTCGCTGGTTGCAGTGAAAATGTTTTGAGGTCTTGAGTTTTTAAGATGGTATTTTGTCTACATTCTGTTATGTGAACTTTTAAATGAGCTCAAGCATGCCACTAATAGCCCTATATTCTGTACCTGGCTTATTTTACTTACAAGAACCAATTTTGGCTGGGTCTTCACATCTATATTATAACCATATGCCAATATACTGATCAGAACATTCCTGARTGTTTATATGGCAAAAAAAGAAAAAAATCATGTTAAATCATGGAAATATTAATCACAGCTAACCATATCCTGATGACACAATGGCTAAGGAAGATTAATTCTTTATAAAAGAGTAATATGTCTTAATGATGTTTTTTTAAATATATTAAAAATTCTTTCCTATTATGAAGACATAACAATATTATGTTAGAACAGATCATTTTCCTGGTTAGTCATGTTTTCTGTATATTTGTAGCAGGCAGGTCAGGAGGCTTATAAAATAGTAGAAACTAGATTGAGCCTGTAAGTAGTCAGTGTTCTGCTGTACTGCTTTCAGACACAATCAAGGGCTACCCAGCACTACTTTGTACCATTGGTGGTACCGACTCAGATSTCTGCTAAACTTGGGATATCTTCCCAGCACTTTACTCCCTGCGGTAGCCATGGCAGCAGTAGCCATGGCTATAGGCTCCTATGCTACCTAAAGACTTTTGAAAATGTAACTTACACATTAAATATATACATATATATATATTTCTGGGTCAATATTAGCCTTTAAATAGGTTCTGTGAGTGTCATAATTTGGTATTTGTTGAAATAGTATTGCTGTTACCAGCCATTGCAATGAAAACATAAAAGGTATGAATCTGAAATATAACAAGCAATAATTTCCATAAGCATGCACAAAAATACTACAGAAAACAGCCCAGATTCATTATATAGTTGAAAGTAACCTGAGAAATGAATTTATGTTTTGTACTCTTCTTCAGATTATATGCAAAAATTATAAGCAAAATTTGYCTTCTTTACCAGAGCAATCCTGTATTTTAACTTTGATGACTGTGAAAAGCTAAATTTTGGTCCCTGGCTCCTTAAAATCCCACTCATTTATTTTTGAATTTGACTTCCTTTAGATAACAACTTTTTTATTATTATTACAATCTAGGCTATATTCTTAGGATATGGCCCAGGCTTTAAAGAGAATACAGAGGTGGACCCCTTTGAAAACATAGAGATTTACAACCTTATGTGTGGTGAGTAGAGACAATCCAGTACTTGATAAAGCAACAGTGTTTTCAAATGCTAATGTTGTGAGAGCTAGAAGAGTAACTACAACTTTAGTAAATTCATTCAGAAGCTAAGCTTCTCACACCAGGTGCCTCTTCTGAAATCATGCTGCAGTGTAGCTTTCTTTTTGGTCTTCAGAGATTAACTACCAGGAATTACTCTGCTTTCAAGGTTGTTCCTGATTGCAGGAGTCTGCTGAAGATTCACAAAGGAAAGTGCTCCTCCCACATGGGCTTGCTGTTGAAATGATGCCTGTGGGATCATTTTAGGACAAGAGCCTTGTAGAGAGTTAAAACAGTTGCTCAGAATTTGAGCTGTACCATTGCAGTCCTAGCACTGAGCAACTTGGAAATATGTGCCTCAGGAAATGAGTTAAAGCACTGCACAAAAAGGCAATATGCTATATGCYTCATAATTTGATACATTCATCTCCTGCAAGCACAACTGTATTATGCATAAAATCACTTACTCTTCTTTATGTTACAGCACTGGATAAAGCTGAATTAACATTACTCAAATGCATAGATTAACAAATCTTGATGCAGTGAAAAATACTAGTGAACCTTCATACCTCGAAAATTGTGCGCTGTTGCTAGCTACCATAATAGTATAGATAATTGAGTAAACTATTTTTTCTGTTTAGAATAAATGTATAGAAACTACATAGAAATGGAAAGATAATGCCTCTTACCAATGCCATTTTASTCTTAAAGTAGCTTTACAAACTGTTCTAAAAAATTTCAAATGTTTCAATAGATCTGCTGCATATTACACCAGCACCRAACAATGGAACACATGGCAGCTTAAACCACCTCTTGAAAAAACCTTTTTACCATCCTTTACATGCCAAAGAAAAGTCATCTCCTTCTTTATGTCCAGTTGTCAGTCTGACTCCTTCAGATGAATTAGGATGCACATGCAATGGAGTAAGTAGGGTTTTCTCATTTCTTTTAACCAACTTTGTCAAGTGTTTTTTCGTTTATTTTTCCAAACTGGAGATTTCTTATGAATGGTTCTCTAATATTTTACAGATACCAGACATTTCAGAAATAAACAAGAGGTTAAATCTAACCACAGATGAAAGTAAGTATTAAGAAGTGAAGGAGGCAGCAATAGTTTTCAATCTATGACTGTTTTAGGTTCTATGTTATTGGTTTCAATGGGAATTACAATTTGAAGTGAAGTAGCAGAGTTGGATGACAAGCATTATTTTTATCTTGTTTCTTTGCGTCTCTTTAAAAGATGCTAATGGATACTTTCATAGCAAAATTTCTGCACAGGAACCAGATCTAAATCTCACTGAAATCTTGAAAAGAAATGTACAGGTTTCAGTGGACTTTGGATCCAGCTTGAGAACTTCTGGGCTGTGCCATACCTGTTGTTCCCCACCTGGCAAGTGTAAATTTGCTTTCTCTAGTCATAAATGTTGATGGATATTTCTGTGTGTTTTTTGCRGCATTTTTGGTAGTTTTAGGAAGCATTAGAATACTTCCTAGCCAACTAAGACTTGATTCTCAATCCACTGAAAAGATAAGTTCAAAAGAATTATATTAGAATTAAATTGTAAAGAAATGGGAATTTTCATGTCTGATGTCATAGTATATTGATTTCTCACATTAAAAATAACATGGAAGTTTTCTTTTACATTTTTATTTCACGCAGAAGCAAAAACCTTAAACAGACATGTGCTCATGTTTAGTATCCGTTCTATTTGTATTTATTAATGCTTTTATCTACATTTGATTTGATCTTTTTCCTCTCCTTGTTTAAACATTTGTGCCATCAAAATATTGGAGAAGGGAGGTTCAATAATTATTGTTTAAAATCTAGTAACGACGACAAATTCCTATAATTTGCCATATGGAAGACCAAGAGTTCTTCAGCAGGAAAACACCTACTGCCTTCTCTCCCATCATCAGTATGTGAGTGGATACAGTTACAACATCTGGATGCCACTGTGGACTTCATACACTGTGAATAAGCCTGTAGGTTATCAGCTATCCGTACCATTCTTAAACATGTAATATAATGGATTGAACATGTGGTTCATTCATTGGRAATTCTGGTTATGGATTAGTGGGTGTCATGTGACTTGGGTCTTTTTTTCTGAAAAAAGTATCTTTGCTATCTTTTAAAATTCAAATATTTTAAAATAGCTTTTAAAAAGAGGAAAAGGCCATCTGTTAGGGATACAAACGATACAAAAGAAAAGAGCTGCTATTAAGCTGGTTCTGTTAAGGCTGTTTTGTAAGTTGGTAAGCTGTCAAGGTAGTGCTCAAACTTACCTGTAAATTCCTGAGGAAAATCAGGCTATGATTCCAAATACAGAAGTTTGTAAGTTTTCCTGTAAATATCATTATTATTTTCACATTAACAAACCTTCCAAATACGTACAGTCCTTCAAGACAGTTTGTACTAATACATATTTCCGTACATTCTGTTTATTTTCTCTGTATTGTATTATATATAATTTCAGAATGATATAATTATAGCTAGAAGAAGCTCAGAGAGTTCAAGGGTATGTGAATCTCCAGAATAAATTGTATTGATTCCCAGGGTCAGTAAACTAGTGGACATTTACAAACTTGCTTCCTCCTAYAATTTGACCTTCTTTCTTAATTTTCCCTAGGGAAATGCCTTCTAAACTGGTTTTTCTATCTAAAGAGAAGTGTGTTGTTCATGTCCGTATGATTTCTTATTATAACAATGGAAATACGGAGAAATTATGTGTGAACTATGTGAGTTTCTCATAGTGGTTAATGCCACAGTATAAGTAAGCAGTGAATGATTAAGACGGTGAAATGTTGTACAGTTCATAGCGGACTGTGCTACGTGGATGTATGTTTCCTATAGAAAAGATATGAAAATGTATTTCCTCTGTAATACTCTTAGAGACACAACAATGAAGGATTATAAGAGTCAGATCACTCACTAGCTTGTGTTCTTATACAGTAAACTGAAATCATGTGGCTTTTTTTTCCAATTACAATCTATAGTATTCAAGAGAGAAAGCTTTATAAGTTGTGGCAAAGATGGAATGACAGAGGGCTACAGCCACTGTCTTTGTAAGCTTTGTGTACAATACATGGGAATGACAGAAGCCTGCAATTTCTGCAAAATTGTTAATGCATCCTAGGTTGTTTCTGTTGTGAATAAAGCCTGTGCAATGACTGCATAGCTTCTAAGGTGAGATATTTCTTGATAAGTGGGTATCTACCCACTATAGAGAAGACCTCAGACAATAGAACAAGTGATGCAGGCATGAGTTTTGCTAGCTTTGTGTGGTTTGCAAGCATTTTAAAACTGGGCTGGCTGATGAAGTCAGTGCAAGATTATTGCATCTCCATGTGATATCATAATTAGAGATATTATGAATAACCTATCATTTTTGATTGGATATAGTTTCAGGCCTTAATGAAATGATGTCACATAGAGTTTCAGTTACTTAGTATCCTGATTCAAAGGAAAATCTAAGATTGAAGGAGATTTTTTTTCCTCATCTGCAAGGAAGGAAGGCAGATTTTCTTGCTGAAAGCTAACCGGTACACCTGCCTGCAGACATTTGTGGAATTTAAAACTGCTTTGCTATGTACAGTAGTTTGTGAATTCACTTTGTGCACTAGAACTGCAGCTTCATTTGCCTTTCTAAGCTTTCAACAATTCTTCTGTATATGGATTTGGAGCATTTTTATCATTTAAGAAAATTACATGTAAGATTTTTTATCTTTAGTATAAGAATGTAAATTAAATTAGCTTTTGAAACTCATTCATAAGTAGTCTAATCTGTACTGCAATGGGACAAAACCAGCAATGAGACTTGTCTAAATCACTGAGATTTTTGGAACTAAAGCTCGGTGCATTGAGGTTGTGGGAATTTTGTTTTTTGTGGTTCAGTATTTTTCTTCTTGATTACCCAAAAAAGATTCCTGGAAGTGGCTGAAGCTGACATGACAGACCACAGCAGCTGCTTCAGGACTGTCATGTAATGTAAATAACTCATATTTCTTGACGTTAATTACTAGCTATTCAAAAAAAAAAATCTGCATCAGAAAATGTAATGCATGATGTGGGAGGCAAAACCATTTTTTACAGTTGTTAAATGTATTCTTCAGAAGCCATCTGTAACCTGAAAGACAGGGAACCAAAGGGCTAAAGAAGTCAAACTGGTKATTAAATTTGTTTTCTGATTCTAAAGTCGTGAGACATGCTGATTATCAGTGTCAAGGACTCATTTCTTAATAAATCACCATTTTCTACAGCTTCTTTGAGAATCTTTCTTCTATCATTTTTGATAGACTGTTTAAAAATAACTTATTCCTTTCTTTTGAGGAAAAGAAATGAGTAGGTCATACCAGAGAGAGAGTGGTATATGGACCATTAGCAATATGGCTTGCATTCTTGGATTGCATTAACTGTCGATCTTGTTGTATTAAAAGGTGAAAATAGAAATTGCTACACTCCACTATTAGCAGCTTTTGATACTTTTGACTAGCTTGTAGATTCTAGAAAAAGCAAGCTGAACTGTTTTGAGTGATTACTTCCTCAAAATTATATGATTTCATGRGTTTATTATGAATTCTCAATTCTCAATTCTTATTCTGGGATGTCCAGTGGAAACAGCTATGAGCGACCTAAATGTGTGGGAGTATTTTTGAAAACACTAATATTAATTCCATTAATATATAACTTGAGCACATTCTGATATTCTAGTTAATGCAATCATAAAATATGAGATTGGTAGAAACAATCAGAATCCCTTTTGGCCAGATCTTMGTTAGCATGCACGTTAACATAGCTCTACTGAAGTTAATGAAGATAGTTAGTAAAACATACAGAATTTGCTATGAATTTATTTAACTTTAACTCTTCAGAGACACAGACTCCTTGTTGAGTGAGTATTGAGAGAGCATTCTCAGATGCTTTATTGTCAAGATGATGTGAAATCAAGTTTCTGTTTCTAGAAATGTGAAAGTGATGAATGAGCCAAATTTGTCACCTGTTTTTGGCCTAAGGCCTTACTTTTGCAATGGCAGTTTCACATGCTACATAGGGATTTCTCTGAATTACCTAAAAACAGACATAAAGGAAAAACACTAGGCAGAAAACATCAGTGTCCATTACTTGCATTGACCTGATTCATTATGAAAATAGGAAAAGATTCAATTAAGGCCATTCTAGAAAGTTAAAAACATACAGGGCATTAAGTTAGCCACAACTGTGGGCGTAATACTTTTTTTTCCTTCTTTCACAGGAAAACACATCGCTTCCTCCCACTGTTTCAGACTGTCTGCGGRCTGATGTTAGAATCCCTGTTGCTCAGAGCCAAAATTGTTCCAACTACTCAGAAAGGCTGAACTTCACTCGCGGTTTCCTCTATCCTCCCAGTGAGTATGGTTCTTTTTATAGCCAGAGCTTAGAAAGTCTTAATCAGCTGGATGTGGGTTTATGTTTAAACATATACCCAAACACCAAAACAAACTTCTTGGGATCAGCAAGTTGGGCAGAAAAAAGTTTCCAGTGTTTATAGACTGACCAAAAGCAGGACTGTTGCTACTTGTGTTTGAATATTTTCAGTGTAGAACATTTAGGTTTCTCTTTAAAAAATGGAACAACTTGAATTTAAGGAAAACTGATTGGAAAGATGTAAAAAGTTAGTGATAAGAGCTGTCTCTCTTCCTCTATAAAGAGTGCTTATTTCCTTTTGTCAAATTTGATAGTATTGTATTGAACAGGTTGTACACACAGATTTGGAAATGTTAGGTTTGCTGTAGGATCATATGCCCATGCTCGAATATCAAGTTAAATTACAAATGGATAGGAGTAGATAGTTCCCGCACAAAAGGAATCAAAAGAAAGCACATCTCAATAAAGCTGAATAGCCTTGAAATGATAATAAGTGATAAATACAATGACCTAATGATCTGATGGTTCCTTTCTAGCCTAGCCCATAAACAAAATAAAATTTGTCTCTGAGATATTACACATGAGAAAATTTGTTGTTTATCCCTGTTTGTATCTGCCAGTATTATGAAAGAAGCCTTCCATCCAGCACAATATACTGTAGACATGAATGTTTCTTTGTAAATGGATTCATGTATATTTATATTCTCTCTTCCACAGACTAGCAGGAAATTTAAATGTTAAGAACTGTGAAGCTGAATCAGATATACCTGCAATTTATAGTGACATATAAATCCAATTTGTGTAGTATTTCATTAAAGTATACTTTGTCCTTTTATGTGTGTGCATATAGACTTCAATTCATCTGCTCTCGAACAATATGATGCTTTACTCACCAGCAATATAGTTCCCATGTATACAGCATTCAGAGGTAGGTTCCAAGATTTTGATTAATATATTCTGTAATTGTTGAAATGGTTCTACATTTGATATAGGTGTAACAATGATCTCAAAACATTAATACATGACCTGTAGTGTATCCAGATCTTGCACAAAATCTTTAAAAGTTTTTTCAGAATTGGATGTGTGAAATTTTAAAACACACTCTTGTAAGTCATATTTTTCTGTATATAGTTCTGTCTGAACTTTTCTTAGATGTACCTGATCACTTTGGAATTTTTTCTTCAGCTTGGACTAAGTCTCAGGTAGTAGATATTCCTTTCACAGAGCCACTGTCTCAGTTTACACTAGTTGGCACAGCTGTCAGTGCTAGCAGATAGGGCAGAAATTAATGACTTTTCAGATTTAGAGTTGTAAGCTTTAGTTTCAGATTGAATGTACATCTCCAGTCACGTAAGAGAGGCTTACAAAAATATAGTAGCATTTACCATACCTCTTTCAGTGGTGAGTAAGAGGACATCCCTTCTAAAGAAAGCTAAATGGTATGTAACRAAGAGTTGATTTTACAGACAGTTTAGCTTGGAAATTTTTATTATTTATCTACAATAAAAAAGGGAATATGTTCTTTGCCTTTAGTGGTGAAATAGCTTCAAAATTATGTTAATTATGCTTACATTTTCTTTTAATGACAGACATATGGGACTATTTCCATAATATCCTGCTTCAGAAGTATGCTACAGAAAGGAATGGAATAAATGTTATCAGCGGACCGGTGTTTGATTACAATTATGATGGTCATTTTGATACCCTTCATGAAATTACGCTGTGAGTACAAGGAAATGGCAGGAGTCAAACTCTGGGTTATTTGCACTATGTTTCCACACAGACAAACTTTTATTCAAAAACAACAAAAACAAAGTATCAAGGAGAGTTGACTCTTCCCTTTATAATCCAATAGCCATTCATTAAAAAAGCAATACTCATAGCAATACTTGCTTACGCAAAAGCGAATGCTCTTGTAAGTAGATACAGCGCTTTAGAAATTGTAGTTTAGAAGTTCCAGTAAACAGAAAAAAGCCTGCAGTTACATGTGTATCTGTCCACACATGCACACATACAGACATATACTGTGACATCGTATTAGTAGTTTACTCCCCAGGTTTATGCCCAGTCTTTTGGGCCTCCACTATAAAAATACTGGGAGAATATATGATGCATCTAAATAGGCAGAAGATATGTGTAGTCATAATTTTCTCACTTCCATGTTGTGCCCACTCACCTATTTGTTATTCCTCCTGTTCCTCCTGTTGTCTCAAACTGATTTGTTTTGTCAAAGGCCAGAATTCTATGTTTAATGTATTCACTGAATCATGTAACTAGGCATGTAACATGTAATATGTCTGAGTGCAACCTTTGCATAGTTATGGTACAGGTTGCTTGGAAGCCTAAAAAGTTCTRCATACATTTTAGTGAGCTCTCGTAGCCTAGCAAAACATATTTAAAAATTTACCTATCTGTAGAAACAGGACTAAAGGAGGACATAAATAAATGAAAATTATGTAAAGCAGAAGTATAAAAGATAGGGACCAAGTATTTAGATTAGTCAATGAGGACAGGAGGAGGAACAAAACAGAATAAGAGCAAACAGCAAGTTAGACTCTTCCAAATATAAGGAAAATGCTTTATAACAKTAAGAACACTTATGCAGAAGAACAAGTGCTGGGAAATCTGCACAGCTAAATGCTGTCACTGGAGATTTTGTATTCAAGGCTAGACTTAATACCACATCTGTCAAAGATGATTTGAGAATGATAAAATCAGCTCTGCCATGAAGTAGGAGGGTGGAAGGGATGAGAGACTAGAGCTTCCTTCCAAGCAGAATGCTGTAATACCCACTCAACCACATAATGTTGTGTACAGTTTTGAACAAGCATGTTTTATTCAGCACGGTTAGTCATACTAAATCATATAATGGTTTTACTGATGATATTTGGTTAAATATTGAAGAATACAGCAAATTTGGGAGGCATTCAGCTCTTCATAACTTTAAACACAAAAGTGAGCATTCTAGTGAAATGGCCATAAAATGGAGGCAAAGACATTTTGAATCACATATCCTAAACTGATTTCTATAGCATATAGCCACAAGTTATCATTCTGGCGTTTCTTGTTGACCAGGAACCAGAAGCTAATTTTCTCTTCATTCTTCTTCAATTCAGTTTCATACAGTTGAAGTTCCTAATGTAATGAGGATGCTTACAGTGCTCTATCCTGCCTCTTCTAGATATAGAGATCTTTAGCTTTGGTAAAATAGAGTACTAAGCACATAAGCCATCCTGTTGATTTCAGTGGGACTGCCTGTAGCAAAAGGACTAATCCATGCATGTTTGGTTGTTCATGAAACAGATAGTGAGATTGTCCATTCCATCAGATATTTATTTCATTTATAAAGTAAATAGAAGTCATATAACAGTGAAAGGTGTGTTCTATGAAATACCTTTGGCATGAGTGTTATTATACATTATTACTAAATAAATYCCCTAATTTTTGTTTTACAGGCATGTAAATAATACACAAATCCCAATCCCAACCCATTACTTTGTGATTCTGACGAGCTGCAAGAACACATCTTTTACTCCACTGAACTGTTCAGGCTCTTTGGATGCTTTGTCTTTTATCCTTCCTCATCGACCTGACAACACTGAAAGCTGTGCTGTAAGTATAATTTCATGATCCTGTGAGCAAGTGGGCTTTGTGAACTGTGGTTCCTAGTGGTAGAATCTTTAGGTCTCTAGGTATTTATTTAATTTACTCACAGTAARTTAAGAGTAAGCATATATGAGGAACTTGTGTATGGTGTCGTATGAATCATAACAGCTGTGAGCTAAAGGCATGACTAGGAGAGCCAGAAAGTGTAGCAGAGGCAGCACAACAAATGAGCTGATTGGAAGCAAGAGAGAAGAAGAAATGAAGTTTTGATAAGAGGACTTGGCAATGTAGTCACCTAAGAGGTGAGTAAGAAGGTCTGAAAACAGCAGCACAGATAACAAGTTGAGATAGCTGTGTAGAAGGCTGTAGGATAAAATTGCTCTAGGAGTATCAGAGAACTTGGAATCTTACTCCCTTTAGCTAGAGGAATTAATGCTTTATTCCACCCGTGTCAGAAGTAAGACAGTATGCATTTAGATGGATGGTTCTGCAGTTGAAATTCACAATTTACAACCAGAAATACATATTTTAATTAAGTAAAAGGTATACTTTTCACTAACAGTGTAAATCTCACCTTTTACAGAACACAAAGGAAATAAATTAGTTGAGTCTAGCATGTATTGTCGAGCCAGGTGGGTGTCTCTGCACCAAGCTCCAGGTGCAGAAGGTTCCTTTTGTTACAAAGTTTCCCATACACAGATGTAGCTATACAGACTTGAACTGGCCCTCACAGCAGTAACAGTTGTGTTGAGTTTGTTGTGACTTTATTTGAACTCATGACTACAGACAAGTTCAAGCCGGCTCTACTTAGAAGAGATCTGGATCTGCATTTGTGGCATTGATAATCTGCAACTGCTCAATGAACTTGTAGGTAGCTGAGAGCTGACTGAATGTACGAAAGAAATAATTAGAAATAATCAGGAATTAATCTTGATATTTTAGCAATTAATATCTGCTATCTCTAAAGCTTAACAACAAGCCTCAAATATCTTTATGCTTCATATTGTTAACTGTGTCCTGTGGAAAGTTAAATTTAGTGAAATACTTGTATTGCATCTGAAGCAGGTATTGATAACAGAAAAGCAAATTACCATCTACATGCAAAAATTTTTTGTAGTAAGATAATAAAATGTAGCATTTTGATTTATCAGTGCTGATATTTACAGATTTTTTTTTCTTTTATTTTCTTCTGGGGGGTGTATGTGTGTTAAGTCTGCGTCTATCTAGCTACTATTTTTGCTGTCCAACAGTAAGACTGAGCTGCCCTAAGGACTTTGTTCAGGTTGACATGTGCCTGTTGTTTGGCTAGCCTAAGAACAGCAACTAATTTATACAGTAACTATAACTACCTTGACTTGTGTGTTTAAAATATGACTCAACTGTACTTTGCAGTTAAAAATTCATACCTATCATTTCAGCAGTATTTTGCTTCTTGATTACCTCAGATTGCTTACAGTCCTTTCTTCAAATACATTTTTTCTTTTACTTGGAAATTGAGTTTCGTGTTAGGTTTATACTACAACTTTCATGTTCAGATTCCACTAGTCTCTCAAGACGGTATAAAATGTAGCTGATAGGAAGCRGGTCTGACAGGAGGCTGAGTCTATGGGGGGGTAGATAGGGAGAGGGGACATTCGTTTGGCTATTCGAATGAGATTCCCAACTGCAAGACTTCAAAGATGTCAATCAAAAAAATGAAAGAATTTTTACAAACTAAAGGCTTTTAATGCTACAAAAGGCACTCTGTTGTTTGGTGGTGGTGTTAGGTGATAATCAGTGTTTGAGCATTGCTCCTGTTTTTGTTGGCAGGAAAATAAGCAGCCTTCCGAATGGGTTGAAGAAAGAGTTCAGGCTCATGCTGCACGTGTTCGAGATGTGGAACTTCTAACTGGGCTTGACTTTTACCAGGAAAGACAGCAACCCATCTCTGAGATCTTACAGCTAAAGACATTTTTGCCAACATTTGAGACTGACATTAACTGAGTATCTGTAAAATGTGTCAATCAATATTTGGAAGAAAACAATATGAAAAAAATAGTTTTTTTTTTTTTTTTTTTTTTTTTTTTTTTTAAAAAAATTACGACAGCTCTTCTGTAAGAAAACACACAGCTCCTATTTGTTCTTTCAAATTCTCCTTCTTTGGTTAAGCATTCTGTTTTGTGCCAAATGAATAAAAATTTCCAAAAGTAAATTAAATCCTCATCCACATTTTCAAAACAGAGAACATTTTAATATTAATGGTTTGAAAAAAACCCTGCAAAAATGGCCTATCTTGTTTTGTGGTAGAAAGACCCTGAAACTGTAATTTGTAAAGAAAATATTTCTGTAATTGTGCTGCAAAGTGAACTAGTTTCAGATGCGTATGTGTGTTTTTTCTTTTGCATATGTCTATGAAGTTACGGTTATCTAACACTGATGTATCCTGGAATGTTCTGAATTTCTCTTTCTACTGTTAATTCACATGAAAACTGCTATATATTTAACGAACATTCAGACCCTCAAAAAGTCTGTATATAGTGGAATTGTCTTCTGTGATCATCCACTGTGTTTTCCACTTGGGTAAATTCATTAAACTAATAACATCTGAAGTGAAATTGGAATAAATGAGCTATGTTCTGTACTGCTCAAAAATCTTCAAGTGTTCTGAATAAGAAGAGGTAAAAAAATCCCTCTGGCCACAGGGATGTTATCCAGATATTTATCTGTATTTGCAAACATTTCCAAATGCCTGGCAGTGTCAAAAATACTTCTGTTTATTTTTAAATAGTCAAACCTGAGATGGGAGCACAAAATTAGTGGTGCCATGTGAAAAATGGTCAGTGATCCTTTCCGTAATGACTGTATACAAAAAGAACTTCTAACTGAAACTGTGTTTTACACAAATTATTGCTGAAGGCAAGTAAGTAGGACAAGGCAGTGGAAATTCCCAAATTCTACTACTGCAGAAATGTCATGTGATAACTAAATGTTGAGCTRGTTTTCTCCACTGAAAGTGCTGCTCAGTACAGGTTAGAATAGCAGCAGACAAATGACCATGTGTCTGATTTATAGGCACATTGGAGGTATTTTAAAGAAACATGTCAAAGACTTTAAACTTCYGCCACTTGTGGACTGAAGGAAGCATATCTATTTTAAAGGAGAAGCTTTAGAAGTCTATGGACAGAAACCGGATTTTTTTTCCAAGTCTTAGATGAGCAGTGTACATGCATACATTCCAACTGTAGCTTAGTAATATTTAACTTACATTAGGATTTGGGATGAAGGTAACTTGTGTCAAGATTTGAATCTTTGGTTTGTTAGGATCCTGGATGCTATGGTAATATAAATAATTATGAGCATTAAAATTAGGCATGTTGTTCCAAATTAACTTCTTGGGAAGCTGACTTTAAAAAACATTCCTCTTTACATAAACTTTTCTGCTAATAGAGTCAGAAGTTGTAGTTATTCTGAGAAAGTAAGGATGCAAATGTTCTTGCCATAGTCATGTTTATTTCCCCTATTCATTCAACTGTCATTAATATCTACTTTTTAAAAGCATAGCAGGTCATTTACAGATGAAAGTCTGGAGACTGCATAGGAATAGCTAAAAATGTATGTAAATGCTTGGTTCTTAGCCCTGTATTTGTCTCTTAGCACTGACTTCTTGCTACTCTCTTTGTGTTGAAGAATCTCCAGCTTTTCCAATGCTAATTATCTGTGCAGCATCATAGAGCTTCTGTCACATCCCATGACTTAAACTGTGCTATAAAATGGGAAATAATGTGTTCTGTCCCCTTCTTCCCAAGATTTTTATGTCCCTCTGTTAGCTGATCTTGTGCTCTCACAGGCCTCCTTAAAACTGCAACATTTTCTGTTATTTACAGGAACAACCATGGGAAGATTTTTTCCCCTCACTACTAAGCTCAGCAAGTAAGTCTAGTCATTGGCTGATTTAAAACGTGTCTGGATTTCTGACCAATTTGATTCCCTCACTTAGCTATGTAAGCTAGTGCCTGTACTGGAGATTGGGAGAACAGTTACTGAACTCTACAATATAGCTAGATAAATCTTGCAGCAAACATATGATTTTAARAATACTTCCATTTATTTCTGTGCCTCATGATTCTAAATAGAGTACGTAAGCCAAATAGCATGTTGAAATGCTAAGCATCCACACTAGTGCAAAGAATTACTCAAATCTATAATCCTGGCTAGGTACTTGGCAATGACCATATCTGAAATTCTTTGACTAAATAGGCACAGTTGTCATCAACAGGATTTGTTTCTAGATCACTTATAGATTACTGTGCAACAATAATTATTGTAAGAAACTTGGATTCAGTGACTCTTAATGACTTCAAAGGATTAGGCTGACAGAATGATGACTATGAGACAGATTTGGCCCATACTTTTGTATTGCAGAATTACAGCTGTACATGGGAGGAAAGGATTAAGGACCTCTCAAAGTTTATGCAAGAGAAATACATTGTTGTTTATGTTTTGTCTTAAGTAAGATTTTTAAGACATTCATAGGATTTCATAGGCATGTTTGTTTTAATTTGAGAGCAAGCATGATGCCTTATCCATTGCTAGTAATTAAAAAAAAAACTTTTGCCAATTCATAAGAGAACACTCGGTTTGCAATACTGTGCACATATGGTTGCATTACCAGTAGAGGTATAGCCTGAAATTTTTGCACTTCCCTAAGACATTTTTAGAGAACTTTTTGAAATGGATAACTTCTACAGTTTGCATGGTGACAGAAATAAGTAGCTGCATCAAACAGAAATCATATGCCAATAAAGCTACAAACTACGGCACAGAAATAATGCTGTTTCTGAAGGTCTCAGACTTCCCCTATTTCCTACAGAATATGAGTGTAACTTTCCACAACTGATAAGCTTTTCTTTTTTTCTGTATTTTTCAGTGAATTTTGAAAGACCTAAGTTTCAAGCTGGAGTAGAATAAATGTAAGCTCGTTTGCTGACTGTAAACAGATATTGTTGACTTCCAGGTCTCATGACTACTTTATGTGTTAGAATTAAAATCATAAATTTTGTAAAATGTAGTTTTTAACTTGACCACAGTGGAAGCTGGGAAACTGAATCCTCCTATAGTCACTGAAAATCTGAACTCAGGAAGATTTGGCTGTTTTCCTCTTTTATCCTGATTTTTCAGGGTTTTGGAGTATTAGAAGCAAATGTGCAAGTAAATATAGAAATTTGGCATTACCTATGGCTAGTCTTGTCTCTGTGACAAAGCAAGGTAATAACTGAAGAAAACRGATAAAGGAAATACAGTCTACCTTGCTCCAGAAAATCCTGCAGCCAGAAGAAGGCAAAACCTGTTAAATTTTTTTTTACCAAGTGCTACCATGTTTCCCTAGCACCGTGCCCTGGCTCTCAGAGACCAGCATGAGTATAAAACATAAACTTTTTTTTTTTTTTTTTTTTTTTTTTTACAGAGATTGCTGGTTTTTTTGTCAGTACCTCACTGAAGGCTCCAAAGTTGAGTGTAGACACTTAAATGGCACAAAAAATCCTTGATTCATTTCTTGGACATTCATCCCTCAAGAAAATAGTATTAATAGATAGAAAAAAGACTGTTTTTTCCAATGACCTCCCACACTGGTCCTGCAATATTCGTACATACGAAGATGAGGTTTTTTTCATATGCAAAATGTGCAATTGTGTTTATAAATACGGACTTTTCCACCCTAACTGTACAGGCTCAGTGAAGTGTGGGACAGTTCCTGCCAAGGGAGGGAAATGCTGTTGATTTGCCTCTTGGCAGGCAAATCTGTCATGCTTCTGGAGCCGATGCTGCTGTCTTGGGAAAAGTAGTGGTTCAGAACTGCCTGCCTCCTCTCAGTGGGGCAGCTTTTCCCTGGACCATCTCATTTTCCCAGAGAAGGGGGAAGTGGATACTGTCTGGAATGATTTTCCTTCCCATAGTTTGGAAACAGTAGGAAAGTTTAATCCTTCCCAGTCCTGGGAGGCAGAAACTGAAGAACATATGTATCCTCAGATGATCGAAAGCTGTGGGTAGAACTTGATGTGGTATCACTCAGGGTTAGAGTTTGAGACAACTTTGGATTTGGAATCAGCCAGACATGAAGGGGGAGAAGGCTGGAGTTTTTGCTAAGGACTGAAATTACTTTCATCTGTATATTAAATGGATTTGATGATGCAACATATAAACCAAACTGCCCAGTGTCCGGGAAGCATTAAGGAACAAAGGTGAGTCACAGCCYGCAGTGTCTATAATAGTTGGAAATTTGGAGGGAGAGCAAGTGCTTCCCGAGGCTGACTGCAAAGAGGGGCAGATCTCCAGGTCTTACTTTACGTGAGAGAAGTGTGGCTGGGGAGAAGAGGACTCCTGTTTCCCAGACCCTCCCTGAGGAAAAGCAGACTTGCTGGGTTTTGTTTGCTGTCTGGCTTGCTTTTTATTGCTGAGTCATATTGCTGCCTAACAGAGGGAACAACTGCCATTTCTATGGCAGATTTTGTTACAGTYACAATAACAGCAGCAGATAATTTAGAAGATGATCTCTGAAGAGATCCACGGCCAGACAAGTGGATTTTGACTATATTGTGACTTCAGCCAGATCAACAGCTTGCAAACAATCATACCAACTATAGCAACTCCAGTTGTGCTTGCAAGGCATACCAAAAAGACAGCTGAGGTCCCTTTAATCATTTACATGACTGTAGTGTCATATGGCTGGAAGAGAAGTAAGTTGTTGATYAGGCTTCTCAATTTGACGGGAGCACGCTAAGTTAATGAGACCTTTCATTTTCATAAAGGCAAAACTTTACAGCACTTGTCCTWATTCTGCCCTTCAGCAACCTGTGTTCTTCTCAGCATGTTTCAAGCAGGATACCATGTTATTCGGGTGGCTCTCTGAATGTGTGCAAGGTCTACTTACAGAGGAAGATGGAAGAAAAATCAGAAATTACCTATAACCTGGTGTCTTAATTATTAGTCTTAATGCATACACTAGGTCATTGTAAACATCGTGGACTCTAATACTGGGGACTCTTAACACTGGAAAATCAGAGAATCACAAAGTCATTGAGATTGGAAAGGGCCATTGGAAATCATGAAGTCCAACTCCTCTGTTCAAAGCAAGGAATTTTCTTAGGGCCATATACAGTTGAGTTTTGAGTAGAGTATTTCCAAGGATGGAGACTCCACAACCTCTCTGGACAACCTGTTCCATCCCTACTGTAAAAAAAAAATAAAAAAAAAATAAAAGTCCAATATTTAAGTGAAATTTCCTATGTTTTAGTGCCTATTGCCTTTTCTCATTTCAGTGGGCACCACTGGCAACAGACTGGCTTTGTCTTCTTTAATCTAGCCCTTAAAGTATTTATACACACTGATAAGATCCCCTCTGAGCTTTCTCTTCTCCAGGCTGAACAGTCCCAACTTGCTCAGCCTCTCCTTGTATGAGAGATGCTCCATTTCCTTTATCATCATCATGGCTGTTTGCTGGACTCAGTCCAGTATGTCCCTGACTTTCTTGTATTGAGGGGCCCAGAACTGGACACACTACTCCAGATGTTGTCTCACCAGTGCTAATGTAACCCAGGATACAAGTGGCCTTCTTTGCCACAAGGACACATTGCTGGCTTATGATCAACTTGTCGTCCACCAAGATCCCCMGGTCTTTTTCTGCAAAGCTGTTCTCCAGCCAGTCAGTCCCCAGCTTCTACTAGTGATTGGGGCTATTCATCTCCAGGTGCAGGACTTTGTATTTCCCTTTGTTGAACTTCATGAGGTTCCTCTCTGCCTATTTCTCCAGCCTGTCAAGGTCCCTCTGAATGGCAGCACAGCCCTCTAATGGATCAGCTACTCCTCCCAGTTCTRTATCGGCTGCAAAAAATGTTGAGGTGCACTCTATCCCATTATCCAGGTTATCAACGATGATGTTAAACAGTACTCTCTCCAGTATTGACTCCTGGGCTACCTGACAAGYGACTGCCCAACAGTGAAAATGCCTCAAAATTTGCAAGGCGAATCATGCCTTTTCAGGACTCCTTTTGGCACCAATGGTTTTTATTTATTGTTATGAAATTTTCTAGTGGGCAAACATAACCCCGTTCATATACTGAACACAGGATGAAAGAGCTTTCTTACTTAAACCATGCATTTCAGATATGCCAGGCACTTTTCTATGAGCGATGTAACRTTCAGCTACATAGGTGGGAGCTGTATCAATCAGCTATGAATAAAGTATTCAGTTTGGTCAGCCAAAAAGCTTTTCATCGAAACTACACAAACTAAGTACCTCTTAATCCTTCACTTCAGTATTATCATATGTAGGACGTGCCCCAGAAATATCTGTTGAATCACAGCAGTAACATTCAGCTCCCCGGAGAAAGAAATGGATACAATGGATAGGGAATGGCTGAGAAAAAAAAACATTTTGTAAAGGAATGCTCCTTTAGCTTCACAGAACTAGTCCCTCAAGCCGATGAATGTAATTTCCATCTCTTCAGCTGTTCTTTTTTTCCCATTGCTATTTGTTTTCAGGAAAAAAGCTGGCAGATTTGTGTCTAAATACCAAAACTACAGCTGTAAATACCATTTCTATCATCTCAAGAACATTTGAAGGATATTCCTATCAGCCAAGAATGCAAAATGTGCTTCAGGAATGATAGTTGGTTTTAATTTCTCCACATAAATTTCTCCTCCATTTTAGGCAAAAAGATGCCTCTTCTGTGTCTGGGAGCACATTTTTATGCAGCAGTGGATTCCAAGGAGATTAGTTTGCAACCTTGCTTTCCAGTCTTYCCTAAAGGCATTATCTACTTCTTTTCATGTGACCATTTTATATTCTTCTAAGCCTTGTGTCCAGATTACAGATGGTCACTATCTCCTTAGCACCATTACACACTCAGATCCATTTTGTTATAGGGGAGAAGGGCAGTGWGTGAAGAAATCACTGTGTGAATGCAGGGAAAAAAAATTATTCAAGCTTTTTACCTTGGAATTTTTAAAAGCTTAACTGCAGACCCATGGGAAAGGTGAGTTTAAACTGTTGCTTACTCAAATTCTTTCCACAGTACGAGAAATCTTGCCTCATTTCCTTTCCTTGATTATGAACTGGATCATAGTCTATGTGGTATGTAATCTAATCTTATGAGCAGTACATAGTTTTTAAAACAATTTAGCTGTATAGGCTTAGGAATTGCACATAGCATGTTTGTGCAACTTCTAGCATTTGTTTTAATATGTTTTATTTATGAAATAAAACATTGTCAACAACTTTCAGGCTCTGACTAAAGTTTTAAACATGCTTCTAACAGTTTGGTAGTGATTAGTTTCCATAATTGTGGATCCTAAAGGCATAGTCACATGGAGTAACAGCAAAGAGGCAGCTGTCTGATGAGAAAGGAATGAAATGAAAAAGGAGAAGGAAATGACAGAGGTATGTTTCAAAAAGGTAGCATTTCCCTAGGGGACTGTGTTGTGGAGGACATATGAATTGACCAATAAACTCACATTTTTAGKTCACCCACAACATTAGGCATGTTAAGAATCTAGTATAAGTCAAATTTTAGTTTTCGGGTTCACTGAGCTGCCTGTGTCACTTCGGGGATGTGTGCAGCAGCTTTTTGCCTTGGAAATCCTGCAGAGTGCAGAAGAAGGGGGCCTGGTGTGGAAGTTATGGTCTCYTCCCCTTGCCACTGCCTGACGGTGATAACCTGATGTACTCTGCAGCYGGGATTCCCTGCRCACCACCAATTGTGTCTCCAGGAGGAGAGGCAGCTGGAGGAAAACTGCCTGCTTTCAGCACAGCTGGAGCAGAGAAGCCCAGTGAGTGTCCCCTTTTGCCCTTGCTTTTGCAGGCTGACTCTAGCAAGAGGGGTGCCTACTGCAAGGTGGGCTGAAATGCTCACCTAAAGGCATAGTCACATGGAGTAACAGCAAAGAGGCAGCTGTCTGATGAGAAAGGAATGAAATGAAAAAGGAGAAGGAAATGGCAGAGGTATGTTTCAAAAAGGTAGCATTTCCCTAGGGGACTGTGTTGTGGAAGACATAAGAATTGACCAATAAACTCACATTTTTAGTTCACCCACAACATTARGCATAAGAAGCAACAATTGCTTTTGTTTGTACAGCATGTCACTGGCTTTATCTCTTGTCCAGCATCTTTGTTTTTTCCCTGGTTCCCTCTGTTAGGCAGCAATATGTCTCTGACTTCAATATGTATCTTTTCCTTCTCCCAGCACTGACCATGCTTCTTCCCCACACCTTTCATTCAGTGTAATCTTTGGTTTCTCATTTAACTTGCAGTTAAATGAGTTCCCATCCCTTTCTCCAACTTTGCCATAATAGTTTGGCCCAGCTGTTCTTGTGCCGGTCACATTCTTGAAATAAGTAATTTGGAATAAAACTAGCATACGAATGGGCTCCTTGCTCTATTTTTGTGTAATCATTGCTGATCATTGTGATCACTGCTACCTTTCTCAGACCAGAAATCATGCTGCTCGTGGCTTTCAAAATGCTTAATGTAGAAGTGACAGATTCAGTGCTAAAATCAATGGCTAAAGAAATAGGATGAGCTTTGGGAAGTCCAGAAATAAATCATTTTCACTGGCAAAAAACTTTGGAATTTTATCATAATAGGTGTACCTCTGTAATTGTTCTCTATAATTTATCTAGCATATTGGTAATAAAGACTCTCAGATGGAAAATTTCTGTTGACCTGAATGAYTTGTGGATGATTTCTTACAAGTGAATATAATGGTGTGAGAAACATTGTAAAACTATATGGGTTCCAGAAATCTTCCTTTAAAAATAATAATAAAAAGGAACATTTTCAGGAAATAGAAATAAAAATATAGTAAAAGAAAAAAGAAACTTGTGTTGCACAAAGACAAGAAGTATATAGTTCAAAATAGCAGGAATTTTTAACTGATGATAGTGTAGCTAGAGAAAGCTTCCTCTTTTCCAGTCCTGAACAACCTGACACACCCATGCGTAGATTGCCGTAATATTGCTTGGTAAAGTTGCAATTTTACTGCTGTAAGAAACTCATTTTGGCAGAACACCACTAATGAATAAAATAATGTTCAAAGGGAAGTTCTCTATTGGATTTATGTAATATCTCAGGAACTTTCTGTAACCTTCTGTAATAAAGATTACCATTTCTTCAAAAGATTTTTTATACATACATTTTGTGTAAGTAATGTAAAACAACAGCAGAGAAAAAGAACACTAACATACTTTGTGTGCTCTAGCTAAAGCTTCTGCCTTTATGAATCACTGAATCCATAGGCTACTTCTTGTCTAACAAAACTATGCAGCATCCTGGACAGCTATAGCAGGGGATAATAACAAACGGGACATGACACACCAGTAGGCTGTGTATGCTCAGAGATTTTCCTGTGTGACATTGTGGATTGTTTACTGAGGTTTGAGGTTAAACTGAAAAAACAATGATTTCCTCATGGCCCCTGAAAATTCGCCTGCTTTTTAACTACCTAGTTTCATTTGTGAACTGCTGTCGACTTCTAAATATTATTTTTAATACAAACAAGCTGTTCTGTRTATATTGGTGTTATGTTTATATAGCCACGTGTGCTTGGCTGGACTGAGAGACAACTGCAATGATGCCATAGTGACTGGACCAGAGGAGAAGAAAGGAAGAATTATATAGTTACTTCTTTAGATAGTATATCTGAACTGGTTTACATATAGCTACTTGCAAGTTTGGCCTGCTCAGACAGGCTGGCAAAAGGATGGTGTTGTAGGCGTGGGATGATCATCAGTGGCTGGGAAACTTCTAGGAAAATAGTTTTCATCATCCTGAAGTCTGTACAGAGTTCACTCAKATCTGCAGCAGTCTCACACCTAACCAAAAGATCACTTCAAAGTGAAAAAGGGTCTGCTGTCACTGGTGGCACCTCTCCATCTTGGATTGCTAGTAGTCAATAGCACAGCAGCTTGGTAAATAGTTGTCCATATGGTCCTCTCGAGGTAGGTGCTGTAGGTGACTAAACAGAGTGGATGTAAGGCTGGTAATGCACAGTAATGATCGGTGTTTAGTAAGTAAAGGGAACGTCACACCAAAATAATTTCCAGTTACTGAAGAGATCATTTCAATTTGAAGTGAGAACAAAGGAAGGATCCTGCTATGATATGGAAAATGAAGACTCTGTATTCTTATCTATTTTAATCTCTTCTCATATAATAAGAGATAAAAAAATTTGTGTTGTTAGCAGAGCAAACCATAAGCTGAAAGAAATAAACTACTCTTTCTAACTGTATTGCTAGGAGTGGTAGTAGTGATAAACACTAGAGATAGAAGTCCTGTCCTATACTACAGGACAATGTTGGCACCAGATAATTGTGTACAAATTTGTTAGGAATAGATTTGATCTGGAAATTAGAAGATAGATTCTTGCCAGGAAGCTTCTGGAACAGCTACTCAATGGGAGTTACTTGGGAAAACAGAAAATACTTTCAGCAAAGACCTTGGTCAACTTATGAATTGGTTTGAATGACAGTTACCCATGAAAACAGAGATTTACCCTAGTTAGGCAGTTCGACCTGTATCCATTGCCTCAATGAATAATGAAAAAAAAAAATGAATGAAAAGACATTTTTACAGCAGAAAGGTAATGCAAGACCTATTTGATTGCCAGATAATATTCAAGGATATTTAAGAGAGAGAATACAGAAAGACTTCAAGGTCTTTCTTGAGAAACTTTAGTGGGTTTATTGCAATTTAAAAGAAATGCATCTGTGTTGCCAGGCGTGCTTCTTGTGCTGCCATTATGGCCATCTCAGCTCACACTCCGGTTCCATTACTTGTGAATCATCTTCCTGAATACTTGGATAGAAAAACTGTTCCCTACTTAATTTGTTTCCAGCTGTATTTGTGAGGTTGGGAAGTATGTGTACGGATGACTGCAGGCAAAGGGTTGGTTGTTATTCCAAGGGTGGAGTTCGACTCATCAATATATCCTTCCCATGTTGATTCTGTTGACTGTTTTGCAGAGTATCTGCAAGGAGAGAGAGAGAACTTCTCCGAAAGGTGACAGAGGAGATGTTATGCCGAGCCAGAGAAAATGTCTGTACAAAGTGCCTTTGACTAGTTAGGGGAAAAGGGCATGGATAGAGTTGATCAGAAAAAAAGAAAAAAAAATGTGAGTTCTTTTTTTGGCAGAGTTAGTCAGGTCATTGAAATTACATCATTTTGCAGAGTCTGATTTTGCTTTCAGTGGCGTCCCAACACAACCTTGTCAGCCAAACAATTTTCAGAGCAAGCTTAGATTCCAGCGTATCATTCCTATGCCTTTTTTTCAGGCTCCTCATGAGCTGACAGAAAACTTGAACTCACAGAGTCTTGGCTCATAACAGACTTGTTATTGGCTGTATGAGCTGACAGAATTTGAAGTTCAGAGCAGCCTGCAGGCACAAGCTTGATGATGGATTTTGCACCAGTTTAGTGAGTGTCTTAATAACCAGCCTATTACCTGTGTTGCTGTCTTTCTATCAGACTGCTCTACCCATTTGACAGACGGCTATGGCCTCGTGTGGAACGTGAGACTGTTTGAAGTCTTAAAAACTCCCTGAGGACAGTTCTTTCCAGTAAAGTGTTTCTGTCATAAATTTCTTCTATAGCTTGCCCAGGACCCATGCTGCTGTCCCTGTTTTCTTTGCCAAAATCCTAGCTTAGCTCCGTATAAGAAAAGGAGACATGAATTTTAGTTGGAACACACACAGAGGCCCAGGCAAGGCAGCCTAGCTAAAAAGAGCCCAGAAACAGGACAGAGCATGTGGTTGTTACTAGATATCCTCAGAAGTTTTCATTGCAGAGAAGCTGCCTTACAGGTCACACCAATTTATATCTGCTGAGATCAGAGCCAGCCAGAGATGGAGATGAGATGCAAGAAGCTGAAGACAATGGAATATACTAAATTTCATGTGACAGCTGATTGAGTGACTAGTGTATGATTATCATGAGAGCTGAGCCTCTGCCTTTCTATCATTTTGAATACAACATACTGTTGATCACTATTCATCAGTGCCATTATTTCTTTAGTGACAAAAGACTACACAGCTATTATCCTGTGGTAGTTGAACAGTTGAAGAGCCTGTTTGTCTTACAGCTTGTATACTTCCAGAGTAGATGGGAAAAAAAAACAAAAAAACAAAAAACAAAAAAACAGATTCTGCCTTTTTGCCACCTTTTAAGTATCTAGGCAATACACAATGTATAAGATCAAACGACAGGGACTGAGAAATCACCTCCAAAAGAAGGGGGAAAGTTGGATTTACTGTAAAGGAGGAAGATGAATAGACATACTGCCTTGTAGCTTTGGTATAAAGGTTAGTCCAAATATTTTTCATACAAACTTGGCAAGGATTTGGTATTTATTTACTAATAAATTGTATGGTAGTCTTTCTCTGAAGTTCACAGGGTATTACTAATGGCTTACTTATCTCTGCTATCCACATAACACTTCTAAAAAGAGACATCTCAGCTGTACATCAAAACATTAAACTAGTTTGTAAAAAAGAGTACAGTAATATTTTCCTTGCATCCTTCAAACACATTCCATTAATATTTATCTTGCAATACACAGTGAGGAAGCTAAACAATAATATTTGTTAACAAATAGGCTTTTATTCATAAGCAAAGTGCAGACTGAATGAAGTACATAGGCAGTGGCATTGCCGGGATTGGCCACAAGTGTTTAAGGTTCATTTCATGTTAAACCTGATTATCTGATGACAAGACTGACTCATTTTTGGGACTGGTGGTTGGGGTAAGAGACCAGGTACTTCATGGAAGGAGGTCCAGGTGTCTTTCCTGTATAAGTAGGCCTCTTTATCAGGAGATCTCCTGACAGGTCTCAGCATTATTGTATAAGAATTCCTCGTGTTAGAGAGAGGCAAGTCATGGAAAGAGCTACGTTTGGGTCTCCTGTACTATGACTCATAGTAGTCAATGGCTTAGATCCTCACTGGGAAGCTAAACCAGAAGAAATGGCTCTTTGAGGGATGAGGAGAAAATATGTAACAAGAAACTATGCCCTGTCTACATAGAGAAATAGTCCTGTATCTTTTCTATGGAAAAGCAAATCTGCATTTACAGAGTCCTGTTAGACATTGCTCTCTAAGAATACCAAGAAGAACATGGAGCTAAATCCCAAAGTTTTCCTTATTTCATAATAGCTTCTTTGTTTATATATGCTTTTAAAACAGAGGATGGTGGATTGCCAAGTCAGAGGAATATAGGCAAAGACTTCTGACCGTGAATTACTTCATATTAAGGAATTGCTCACTTTCCTCCTCACTCTTGGCCAATGAAGAGCAGTTCAAAATAAGCTCTGGTCCTTTTTCTAAGAAGATTTGATTAAAAATATGATTTCAGATTCAAAGAACAGAAAATCCTGCCTAGCTGTTTGTTTAATGGCACTAACCATGTGTCACAAGACATCATTGTGAGTGAACTGGTTATCACTGAATGCTGTCAAGAATATTATTGACACTAAGCAAGTTTTAAGTGGTAACTAACAAAGAAGTGCCTTAGCACAAAGGGCTTGGGATCTTCAAAATGTGTCAGCTATCATTACTTTTCAGATACTTTCCCTGCAAATTAGGCTTCGATTTAGAAGATAAGAGTAACTAAGAGGGTACCTAAATGCAGTCCACAGTGGTAAATTACACCCTGAAAATATAAAAGCAAGATATGTTCCGAAGCTTTGTCCTTCCTCAGAAGTCTAAATGGGTGGTCTGAGACAAACTTGTTTACCAATAACTTGTAAACTATGTGGCCAAGAGATCTTGTACATAACCTTTCTATGACCCCAAACAAATACAAACATTCACTAAAAATTCATCATATAACTTTCTGGATCAGAGTAAAGTAATTTTTAGACACCACTAACAACCTGGTTGGGGCAAGTTAACCTTCCTTAAGATATGCAGTTGGGTTTGGTTGACAGCATTTTAGATTTTAAATGGAACTGTCAAATGAACCATCCTGACAAAAAGCTGACTGTAAATGTCTTTTTTCTTTCATAATTTCTTCAAAAAACTAAATGGATAGGAAAATAGCAAACTGTTAAGCTGTTCTCTGGAGGAGTTCCTTAAGAGCTAGATTTCGTATGGTTGCCTTTTGAAATATCTTCATCTTTTCCAGCTTATTATTGCTAGCAGGAAGAGTACATGTTAAAACACAACACTTGCATTTGTCACTTGTTCCTCAGGTATCTGCATTACCTACCATACACTGAATAAAGCTAAATCAAGATTTATTGAATGATATATAATTTCTTCTAAGTGATGGACTACTGAGAAACTAGAGATAAGCAAGAATGAGCAAGGGAAGCAAGTATGTATGGAAGGAGCAAGTCTGTCTCTGACGTCTGAAGATAATCTGTAATGGCATGTCTGCATCAGAGAATGGTTGAATTCGTTTAGTTTTAAAAAGGATAGTTAACACTGCTTTTCATAAGTTTTCTTGGCAAATTAAATTTGAACAAAGACCGAATCCCCACTGTGCACCTGAAATCAGCAAAAGATAAGCAGGACATTTGCATCAGAGTGGACCTCAGGCATATACTGACATGACAGTGTAATGACAGGCATTTATTCCTGACAGTAGGAACACATAAGATCCTAATATTAGATCATTTTTTTGCATCAGAAAAGGTTATAGCCTTCCTGAGATAAACATGATTCTAGTCAGCCTATTTAGAGGTTACTAGACAGCTGCAAATTTCATGGTAATTATACAGATATTGCTGTTAAACAGTGCTTAAGCTTTCAGAAGCGCTTATGCACAGACATGCCAGAATTACAAAGCCAGATAGATATCCAAATAAGGCTGCGATGGTTAACACTCCAGAAGCATCGAATATTTGTTCTTGTTGTTATTCTGAAGCGCAGAAATCCTACAGCAATGGCTTTATGGCTGTCCCATTAAGGAAGAGAAATTTGCTCTAAACAAAAAAATATTTTTCTGGGGGTTTTCTTCTATTCARTATGATAATTTCCTAAACTTATAATGCTTCTATATACATTCCTGAAATTCAGATGAATGAGAAACAGCAACTGAAGTATTAAAAAGCAGTGATATAACCTCCCCTCTCTTTCCTCCCGGGTTGCTCCTTTCCACCCATTCCCCTCTGGGTATCTTTGAGCTATATTTCTTCAGTTTTCCAACTGGTCTTAACATTGTGTTTATAAAGTTTTTAAACTCCTGTCTTTTACCTTTGCCATTTTTTTCTGAAAAGTACAAATGGAACATTTCTCATTATCCCTGCACATAGTATTTTAATTATTTGTGTGKATTTTATTGAGTAGTATGATTTTACAATACCAGATGTTTACTTAACATTGCACCAAGTTCCTGGAGCATTTGTGGTCTCTGCAAACAGTGGAATAAACAAACATGTTTATTTCATGATCATTTGAAGCAGTCAGTCTTAAATCATCATTCTGGTAACTTTCTGAAAGCAAAGTCTTTTTCCAGAATCTTGTTTTGATGACATTTGAATATGTCCATATGAAATAGATGTTCTTCCAGCAGTGAAGAATTCCAGCATTACGTGCACTTGCTTCCAGTAAAAAGGTTAAGAATGCCAGTGATTGTACTGTGGAGGTCTGTAGAGAAAAGCAGCATCTGAATGGTAATGCTGCTGCACAGGCCATAGGGCTTTCTCAGATTACCCTGACCTACATTTCTTTCTTTTTTCTTCTTCGTTTTTTTCTTCATGACAATAAATACAGAAAAAAAAGACAGGCTGGTTATAGGTCTTCTGGGGTCTTTTTTTTTTTTTTTTTTTTTTTTTTTTTTTTTTTTTTTTTTTTTTTGGCATTGCACTTCATTGAACTCTAGCTCCAAACTATGGCATGAGTTTCAGATTGATGTTCAGATTTCACTTGGCTTACAAAGGTGTGGACCAGCAGCATTCCTGACTCAAAGGTAATTTGCAACTTAACTTTCGAATAACTGTTTGTCTGGAAGATACATGACTTAATTACCTCAGCAATTTTTCCAGTGTAGGTGCAAGTAAATTCCTTGCTATAACAGGCTTGCTTATGCAGACATCTGAGATATGGTTGGGAGATTAGATATTAGAACTGTGTTTACTAGAGAGATATAACAGTGTCATTGTCATATAATGATTGTTTCCTTTAGTATCATTAGAGTATTCAAACATCTCTCCTAAGTATTTTATTAGATGCTAATTGGTACTTTCCAACAAATACTGCCAACACATTGTCATTGGGTCAGGATTTTATAGCTTAAAGGGGTCTAACCAGTTTGTCTGAAATCAGATAAATGCACTTTTATATAGCTTCCAGAAAAGGCAATTACTGTAAAGCAGGTGTTCCTGCAGTTGTTAAAATAAAGGCTTTTCAGAGTTTGCTTGTATTGTTGCCAGTAGTCTAACAACAACTGTCATAGTGAATGTGCAATAAACCATGTGCAACTGAAAACAAGCAGGATTGTGGCATTCTACAACAATTCAGGAAAGATTAGGAGATGACAATATTATCCTTAAACTATATTTTTCCTGAAGATAAGTAAAACTGCCAAAAAAGTGGGTAATACTTTGCAAAAGCAATTTTCTTTATGTACTTACCAAAAAGAGGGACATTTATAGAGTAAGATTAACAGACTCTGAAAAAAAAGCAGTTATGAAAGACTAAGTTTTTCTAAGTGTTTTGCTTGACAAAGAGATAAAAGATCAGAATCTGAATCTTGCAAAGTGAATCTTGGAACTTTATCTTGTCCTTGTGTTTTGGATCTTTGCTCAGCTATGCACTATCTGAAATTCCATGAATGCAGGTTTCACAGATACAATTCTGACAAATGCAGTTCACTCCATACTGTTCAAAGCACCCATAAATGCCATGAGATTTCTGACTTCATCTTAGCGACTACTGCCAGACACAATAAAGCACTCTATTTCAGATATGCCTCTGGGAAAAAGCTTTCTTTTTTCTGGTAATCTCATCATGTTCTCCTCTGCCAGAATTCTGGTACCAGCTGGGGTAGTCTGTGAACAGATCCATGATCCCTTGTAGGTGTGCAAGGTTCAGCAAAATGATGCATATTTGGACAACATGTATTCGTCTTGTTATGGCACGTGTGGGTTTTTGGGTGGGGTGAGGATTTTTTTTATGAGTGCATGCAAATGGTCTGTCTTGTAAGATCAAAGTTCAGTTGGTGGTTTGAGGCTGTGAAAGTTTTTGAACAGGGAGAGATTTTAGTGAAAGGAGTAGTGGAAATTATTGTCTGAGTAGGTCTCTTGGCCAAAATAAATTATTGATATAGGTTTCCTTTTTGGGAGCCAAACATTGATGCTAGATTGAGACTGCAACACAAAGTATGCTTAGAATTTAGTCTGTTTCTTTATCTCTGGTTTCACCTCTGTGAGGAAATTGTACTGTTGGTCCTGAACATCTTCTAGCTCTTGGGAGAACAATACTTTTGGAATACTGTTGCTCAAGTAGGCAAAAAGAAAGTCTTGGCTTAAAAATGCTGTGGACAACATGTTAAACAAGGATCCCTTTTACCCCAACTAGAACATTTAAAATGGCAATCTGGAATACCAGAGATGGAATGTCAGACATCTTCCTTAAATTATTTTGTGAAGTGTTTTCATAACTAGTCAAAAATATTTTCTGTTGTTAAACATAATTTGGCATGAAGGTTGGAATCCAAAGGAAAACAATAGAAATTAGGCATATAACAACAAGTTTTTTGCTTGGTAATGAAATGTAAAATGTGAAAACCTATTTGGTACAAAATGGTGGTACTATAATGAAGAATGAAATTAACAGTGAAAACTCACCAATTATCGTAGCATTGTTTGACACAAAAGATAGCCTGGAAGGGACATCACAATGTCTTCTTGTCTTTTTCATTTTTCTGAGGCTGGAAGAAGTGGTTTAAATCATTCTCAATCAATGGAGATTCCTGTGATGGAGATTCTGTGACTTTTTTAGGGAATCTATTTCATTGCTTCACTCTCTGTATTACTTTGTACTCATGTCTAATCTAAATCTCTGCTACCAGACTATATCCCCATTAATTCTCATTTTATCTAGCTTGGATAAGGAGAACTGCTGATTCCCTTTGTGGTATATTGGAAGACTGTTACCATGTTCTCCATCTCTTTTCTCTTCCCTTAGATTATGAGGGTGAGGGGATGACTTCCTGCGGTGAGTTTAGCTCAGACAATTTCATTTTGTCTCACTCGACTGAGGCAGAGATACCACTTTTAACAGGTTGGATCCTCTTGAAGCATTTCATTAGCATGAATGATGCAACAGGCAAACAAAGCTGAGAAACAAAAAAATCATCAGCTCTCTTTAGGCTGAGAGTACAGCATTAAACCGAGCAGCAATGTTCTTTAACATGAAGCTCTGGCTTTCAGTTTTAAGATTCCAGTCTTTTTTTTTTTTTTTTTTTTTTTATGGTTGCAGAAATTTTGCTGAGGACTAGAGACAATGCAACAATAAATAGTTGCCACAACCACCAGCCACTGGGAAAAGCTTTATGCTGCAGTTTAACGGTCAAGATCCAGCCTGACTGGGGCTGGTTACATGCCACATGATGGCACTCTTCTGTCTCCAACCTAAATCTCCTTCCTGAGGCAGCAGCAAGGGTCTCCATGCTCAGGTGAATGGAGAGTCCACTAGTGCCTTGAGGTATAGTTTACACCATTCATCACTAGGCCGGAGTTACTATTTGTTCCAATCTTGCTGAACAATTATTATTATTTTATCAAGGTAAAAACATTCAAGTGGTGTCACAAAAACTGAAAGGCAGCACTGCATCTCAGTCATTATGTTTTTTATCTCTTGCTGCACAACTTCCTTTGTCTTCCTTGTTGCAGCTAATGGCTGAATAACAAACTAAAACTAAGAATGTCTAATGGCTCCCATTACATCCCTTTCCAGACAAGGTTGTGTTTACAACACAAAGCCATTTGTGATGTTTTTCTCCCTTTACTTTTCTTTT
>NW_028185928.1:63910-69667 GCF_003343005.1 Rhea americana
TTTTTTGCAGTAACTTGCTTCAGTCAAAGCTTGCAGAGCAGCAGCTACATGGCTGACAGAAGTCTTTGCTCCTTTTTCAGTTTCCGTTGAAAAGGCTGTGGCCAGTTACTTGGAATTTGGATGTGTAATCTTAGAAATCGTCATAACCAATTAATTACACAATTACCTCTTTTGTCATAGATGGATTAAAATTGCATTGACTAATATTTCCCAAACCTCTCTCTGGGGAGATTAGGCAAATGGTAGATTTATGAAGGTTTCAGATTTGAAGTGTTTAGCCTCTTCTCCCAGCATTCAAAAGTTAGCACATGATTTTTTCAGTTTCGAAACTTAGCTGTTTTTGGCTTTCCATTCTACTATTACCTACAGTACCCTTGACACCATGTCAATGAGATGAAATGAAGCTACGTTACTTCTACTGTTAGGTTAACTACATTAATTACTTTCCATGTTTAGCCTGAAGCACCTTAACTGTTTGTATTGATCCAAAAAGAAGGATAAAACTGAGGGTGTTCATGAATATTTTCTGTGTATTTTGTTTAACTTACAAATTTTTATTAGATCCGAGTTGTGCCTCAGAAGATAGTGACAGGTGTATGCAGTCAGTTCTGCAGTAACTCTGAATAGGCTATTACCTACAGTAGCACTACAGACCAGTAGTTGTGTAAATGCAAAATGTTTATTTTTTTTATTGGAAAATTCTAATGGCTATTTCAGTATGAGACTCAGCTGAAATATAAAACAGAGCAATAACATTTTGCCATTGCTCAAGATCATTTCCCAAGGAAATTTTCATTTTACCATTGCTCTCCATTTTTCAGAAAGTATGTATTTCTCCAGAAGCTATGCAACTGACATTCTTTTCTAAGTACAATGACCATTAATATAAATCTGCTGTGGACTCCTCAAGCCCTAGAAAATCAAAATCATCACCACACAAGAAATAATAGCTTAACTGTTATTTTTAGCAATTTTCAGCATAAACAGATTTTGCAGTTATTGGTGTTACTAAACACTTGCATGTCTCTCATAGAAATGAAGACTACTACATTTCCTGGAGTTGGCAAGCATGAGGTAGGCTCACAGTAGATGTATATCTGACAATAACAGTCATACCTATAAATTTGGAACCAGCTGGCCTTCCCTGGTGGCAAAAAGGGTCTCAAAATAAAATTAGCAGTGTGACTCTCGCTTATCAAATAGTAGGGCTGAATTTGGTGAGAATCAGCTCGGCAGGAAGAAGCAAAAAACATGGATAGTTCAGCGTCTGTCTAAACGCAACACAGAGAAGGATACCTAAATATAAAGTCTGGTTCACTCTAATGCTGTAACATCTTCCCGAACATGACCTGGACTTGAAACAGTTAACCTAAAGTTGCCTCAGAGGAAAACGAATGAAGGAGTTGGCCTCCAAAGTAGTTCAGTGGTCATTAGCAGAACCTGCCCACCAGCAATGGGAATTCCCATGGAAATAACAGCCGGTGCAGAAACCACTGCCAGCTTCAAAGTGGGTAGGCAAACTAGAGGGAAAATCTTGACTGGAAAGAAATTAAGGTTAGCTAAAACTGGCAGAGAAAGATTATTATCAGCCTGTTGATGCTGCAAATAAGAGCAGCAGGAAAAAAAATACCAGCCGAAAAAAAAAAAAAAATAAAAGGCTCGAACTGTAAAGCTATGCTCAGGGTTAGGGGTGCTGCTTTGGCGGGCAGGACGGGGCAGCAGCTCCCACACGGCGCGGTGCCTCCCAACCCCCGGCACACCTGCGGCGGGGCCTCGCCTGGCGCGGGGGCCGCGGGCAGGGCCCGGTTCTGGGAAGCTCGCCGGGGTGAGAGGGCTGCCCTTTGCACGGAGAGGAAACCGTCGCCGCTCGCCCTCGTAAACAGCACCCGCCACCCTCCTCCAGCCTCTATTTTGGAGCAGCCTTATGTCATGGCTAGGTGTGACGGCTTTGGACGCATCTAGTCTTTCAACTGGAAATAGCTTTATATATATATATATACACACACACACACACACATATATATATATATGTGCGAGTGCAGGGTGTGAGCCACGAGGTGTACACGACATGCAAGCGTATATAGGTGCATGGAAACCCCACTCGTGACCACGCGGCCCATGTCTGCGGGGTGGGAAGGGGGAGCTGCGCCCGGTGCCGCGGGCGGCCTCCACGCCGGGTCGCGCCTCGCGGGGTGCCCGAGCCGGAGCGGGGCCGCCGCCGCCGCCGCCCGCGCTACCGGGCGGGGAGGCGGGGCCGCGCCGCGCTCCGCCGCCCTATTAATGCCGGCGGCCGCCGCAGCCAGAGGGCAGAGCTGCGGGGAGTCATGCAGGGCAACGGCGAGAAGCCCCCGACAGGGAACAGCCACGAGCACGGCCTCGGCGGGACGGGGGCGGCCGACGGCGAGCAGCAGGCTGCCGCCGTGCCCATGCTGCCCGCCCTGGAGGTGGCTGAGGAGCCRGACAAAGCAGCTCCGAGCGGCAAAGACCCCAACACCTATAAAGTGCTCTCGCTGGTAAGGGCCGCCCGCCTGCCCAGCCTGGCCGGAGGGGTCCGCCGCGCGGGCGGGGAGGGGAGCGGCGCGGCGCAGCTCGCGGCGGCCGTTAACGGCTCCCCGGGGCGGGGGCTGTTAACGGCTCCCTGCGAGGGGTGGGGGAGGCGGGCGGCGCCGCCGGGGCGCGCCAGGGCGGGGGGGCGGTGAGGCGGGAGCCCGCGGCGGGCAGGCGTTGGGCCTGGCGGGCGGCGGCGCCTCGGGCGGGGGTCGCCCTGCCGTGTGCCGCGGCCGGGGGCTTAGCGCCGCGGGGCCTCCCAAGGCCGTTCGCGAGTCCCCGTACCTGCGGTTTCGAGGTGAGACCGCGGTGTCTGCTTTTTGTAGTTAAAGGAGTCTGAGACAAGAGTTAGAAAACTTGTAACTTCACTCTGTTCCTACGCCCTGGTGAGCAGGTGACCCTATGGCTGGCCTGGGCCAGGCAATGGGTGTTGCTGATGGACGACCCTGAACCAGGCTTGTAAACAAGGTAGTTGTAGCGTCTGGAGAAGGATGCAATTTTCAGCACCATGGGCTTCTCGGGATGCCATGAGTGATGCTGGCCGTGCTGGAACAAAGTTTTACCCTTTCTGCATTAGAACTTAATTTGAGTCCAAGGCATAGCACTTAACTTTTTGTTACTTCTTTATTTTATTGCTATAAAGAGCTATCTATCTGAGAGAGRAAGGGGGAATTCCTAGTCTTCTTAGTTGGTTATTTTAACCTATTGACAATACTTGGGTTTGAATTTCCTTGAATCTTTTGAAATATTAGTGATTATCCTTTCTTCCTAATATAGTTTTAGCTGTTTGGCACAGGGAACAAAGCAGGGAAGAACAAACAGATTGAAGTGGGAAAATGTGGCCAAAAAAACAAGAATTAAGAGTCCAAAGGGCAGAGGAAGTACAGATGCTTCCTTTTGCCTGAACTTGAAACATACTATGGATTGAAAGCTTTTTTCCAAATCCTGCACTGGAGGCACTTTCAGGCTGATTTGGAGGGCCCTATGTCCAAAGCCGTTGTTAGCAGGTAGGTCAGTTTCCAGTTTTAGCTGTGTTATAATTATCCTCCCTGTATAGATGTGAAAATAAGACCTTCCAGACAGCAACTGTGAGGCTAAAATCATTAACAAAGGCAAAGAATTCCAGCATTTTTGGAGGGTAGTTTCTGTGGAACTAGAGCATATTTTATTGCTTACACTTATCTATGATCAGTACTCTTCAGAAGCATTAAAGCTTAAGAGTTGAGATACCTTTCCAAACTTACCTTTAGTTTTATAATCTGCTTACTGCTGCAAATGAACTGTAAATCCAATCATACTAACTCCATRTTGATCATACTTTCTGACACACAGATTGTGAGTTGCATTTGCAAATTTTTCAGGACTGTATCATAAGAAAAATAAACCTAAAGGTCTCTAATATAGCAGTTATTTTGGCAACTATGCTAATTGAAAAAGTTCTCTGTGAAAAATAAAGGTTATGGGTTGTAGCTGCTTTCTGTACTTTGCTGTCTTCTGGGGAGGTTATCTTGACCCATAAAAGCCATAGTGACTGACTAGTGCTTGCCAGAAAGCTGTGGTGGTGAAAACAGCCCACCTCTCCAGGTTTTAGAACATYTAGTTATAGTGGAATACTATTGTTATAAACCTAAGTTGCTGGTACTTTACTTYAAGCTTTTAGGCTCTAATGCAACAATATGATTTGCTATTTAGCCAACATAGCTACTGTAAAACTGGAGTTAAGCACAAGTTAACTCTTGGACATATGTAAATGCTCTTCTGAATTAAGGCTTTATTCTCCAACTTACAGTTTTCCCTTCAGAATTTGCAAAACTTCATCCTGTACTGAATTAAAATTTTAAGATGAACTGCCTGTCATCTATACAGAAATAATTGCAGTTCTACATRTGAGCAACTATACACAATTGTTTACTGCTCCTGCAGACACTGATAATTCAGCATATTTAGAGAACTTGAAAGGCTTTCAAAAAACAGGTGATTTTGGATTGAATAAAAACAAGAATGTATTTTTAACCTGAATGTCATATTATGTCATAAGAGTGGAAAGCTGGAGTTAGAAATGCAAGTTCTTCCTTTTCTGCAAACCAATTTATTTATAATGCACTGATGATATTCCAATATAGAGGTAAGTAAGAAGTGAGTCAATTTACCTGCTTGGCGTTCCAGACTGCTGTGAGAAACAGTGAAAGTGACATTGCTCAAATGAGACACAGCTGAAACTGCTTTACCTGCATTTACTCTAGTTGCATGCACTGTTACTTCTCTGTTTGGGTAGATAGGAAAATTTATTTTCAGGTAAGTTCTGTTGAACTTCTTGTAAAAATTGAGTGCATTTCATTCAAATCTATATGCAAGAGCATTTCATYCAAATCTATATGCAAGACATCCATAAAGTTGGTAGATTTTATGAACACAACATGTGTGTTAGTGTTTTCTATCCATGAGACTATCTTGCCCCATTACAGAATTGCAGAGTTGCTGTGTACACAAAGTTGAGCCATGCAGAATCTCCRCATAGGTTTTGATGGTTGTTCCAGAAGTTACTTTGTTTTATATGGCAGTATTTAGCTATTCTTAACTGAATATATGTTAGTTAAGGGAGGATGTGGGTAGATAAGGAAGTGGTATAGAGTAACCTCCACTCTTARCAGGTCTTACGGTGGCAGATTTAATCATAATTTAGCTATAGGCTTTCCTAACATGTTTGTTGCCCTTTTGTTGTAGCTGTACAGAGAAGAATGTATTCTCTGAATTATAGCAAAGGCCTAAAGGACTTGTTAACCCTTGGGGGTTTCGTAAGGCAGTTGTATGAAAATATCCAGCTTTAAGTAGCTGTGAGATGATGATTATTTTATCCATTTATATAATTTCCATACACATTTTTACTTATTGTCTTTCCATTTTTTTTCCACGCTTACCTTTGTCCATCCAAATCCAGTGTGGTAGTTGTCTGTAGTCTCTAGCCTCACCCCACTACCTTGGCCTAATGGAACAGCCTGCTGCTGCTGAASAGCAGTGTAATTCTTACTTAGGTTTGAAGTTTTCTATTCCARTTTGCAGATTACTCTCTGGCACTGCTTTTAGGTCTGTTTTTTATTTTATTTTATTTCAACTAAATGGAAAGTTAAGTGCATTTAATGCCCAAGTTCTAAGGATGTGTGTGGAGGAGAGTAACAAAACTCATTTTAACACTTATCTTTTGCATAAATG
>NW_028185928.1:69717-146138 GCF_003343005.1 Rhea americana
CAACTTTTCAAATATTCCGGATAAACTGCAGGCTTCTTGAACATTGAAAGTGTGCTAGTCCTTTCTAAAGATCTAGTCAAGCATTTCAGAGTATGTTAAGATAGTAAATTGTAAGGTTTAAAACCTTCTGACAATGTTTGTACTAAACAGTTTTCTTAAGTTTTTTTTTTTCATTTTTTGTAGCTTTTATTAAGGCTATTTCACTTTTTCTTATATTAGTGTCTTATGCATATACTAAACATAAGTGTTCCAAAATYTTCTACTGTTACCTTGCCTTTAGCAATTCACAGAGAGAGTAGATGGAACTTTAACCAGAACTTAAACAATTTTACTTATCAAATTAAGACAGTACAACTCTTGGGATATACTTCCAGAAAACCACGCACACTACAAAACACAGCTTGCTGTTTTATTATTATTATTATTATTATTTTAAATGACTGGTTACAAACCAATGCAGGTGCAATGAGAAGCAATACAGGATATGTGGCTGAGCTTCTGTAGCTTGGCTACTGTTCCTTTTGGATATTTATTGATGTCTAGATTAGATGTAGGCAGTTGATGGGGCGAAACCTTTTAATCGTTGGCCAGCTGAAGCCAGTGTAGGTGCCTTGGTAAAGGTGGCAGTTCTTGGGAGCAGATGACCTCTGTACTGTTATCAGTGGTCTTTTCATCTGGTAGGGAAGATTAACAGAATACTAATTTGCCAGTCTGGATGTAGGCTAGTAGAAGTTCTTGTTTCTCTGTGTTCAGCACTTGTTAGACCTCATTGGGAATACAGTGGCTGTTTGCTGTCCTTCCCCCAATACAAGAAAGAAGCTGATAAACTGGAGTGAGTTCAGCATGGGGCTGCTAAGGTGGTAGGGGGCTGGAGCTCTTGACCTCTGAGGAGTGACTGAGGCAGTAGTGCTTGTTCAGRCTGGGAAAGATTTTTGGGGCCAATGTCTTATTTAATCTTCTRCATCTCCTGTTGGAGAAGGAAAGATGGGGAGCTGTTAGTGAGAGAGTAGGTGTAAAATGCATTGGATTTGTTGAGAAGCAACAGGCTCTGAGGCTTCAGGCTCCCGAGAGGCATATGATCACTGGATGAACTTGTCTTCTGCTATTGCTGCTGTGTGGCTGCAATAGAGTTTTGATTCTGAGGAACACACTGCACAGAAAACCAACTCCAAATTCATGGATTTCACCTTTGTGTTCACCATACAAACTCAGGAATTAATGTAACTCATCTGAGGAGACAGAAGATGGTGACAGGAAAGTGTTTGAACCACAAGCCTGCCATTGGGAATGTGTTTACTGACTTCAGTGAACTCTGGYTAAGGCATTTTTATGACTACGTCAGTTCTTCAGCACTGACTCCAACTGATTTGAAAATCGTGTTCTTCCAATTACCTCTGCTGTAACTGAGGTTGGGAGACCTGTAGTCTTCAGCCCTGCCTTTGGTGGYTCTTTGAGGTCCTCAGAAAATTACTGCACTCCAACCTTTTTGTACTGTTTAGTTTCGTGTATCTTGCCTTATCCCCTTCCCACATCCCTTGTATGAGTCTTCTCTAAAACTGCTTGCTCCTGTGAGTGTTGGATTGAACTTGATAGGATATTTCTTGAGTTTTTTTCTTATTTTTTTTCTTCCCTTGTGTTCCAAGACACTGCACAGCTTAACAATAAAGTTAGTGGTTGACGTGTGTGTGTGTGTYTTTTTTTTTTTTTKGGGGGGGGGGGRCGGGACAGGACTCACATCCTCTGACAAAATAAAGGGTAAAAATGACAATAAGGGAATGGCTGTAACTCAAATCACCTGTTAACATCCAGGATATGGTGGATGGCTTTGAAATACTGTCTGTTCAGAAATATTAAAGCAGTTCTTGGCCAGTCTGTGGTATTTTCCTATTTGGAGAAAAGTCCATTTCAATACTTGGAATCAAGGGTAGTTTACAGTAAAATATATTGCCTCTTTCATTAACATTATGACTTTCTAGCTCCAATAATAGTTTTCTATTGAAGTCTGAAGATTARTGGTGAAAACAGTGTTGATATTTGAAGTTTTCTGTTTGCATTTTGCTATTGATATTGCTTAAATGCATCCAATTAATGTTTTACTTTCTCTCTTTTTTCTTTTTCACAATAGTAAGTGCCTAGGATGTTTCCCAATTTATTCTCTTAAAACCCTCCCTCAGTTTTTGTACACTTTTAAAATCAGTAACTTCTTTTAATGTTGCTCTTCAGTTATCTTACTTTTCAGGGAAAGCTTTGCAAATATTTCCTTTTTATACAGGGAACTGTAAACCAGCAATTTATTTTTCAGACAAATACCCTTATGTTGGGTATTGAAGACAAATTATCTTGCTCCATTACAGCAGAATAGCTAAATACTTCTTAGCTTTTTAACCCTGAAAGCTTGACTCCTATTCTTTCTCTACTTGCCTTTTTTTTTTTTTAACTTTAGAATATCCTATCCTTGATGACAGGAGCTGATGTAAAATGAAAATAGTATCCAAAGAAACATTTGCAGGGTTTAAGGTTTGTCTATATTAATTTATATTGTCTGTATATATTAAAAAATCTTTACCTAGGCAGAATAAGGATAGTTGATGCATATATTTCTACWCTGAAATTTTTAAATTTTACTGCAGAGTAGGTTCATCTCTTACAGTGTTACAGTTCCTGTGTGGCCAYAGACAACCTTACTTTGGGTATGGCTATATTGCAATCAAAGATGCAATTGCAACCCTTCTGAGCATACTTAAACTACCCAGCTGAAAAATCAGCTCAGGCATTGCTATCAAGGTAGACCAGAGTGTGGAGTTTAGCACAGGCTACAATGTATTCTCCTATGTAGTTGAGCTAGAGGATTTTTAAACTGTCTTGGTGGATTCAGTCACACCTTTGAGGGCAGTATATGAATGCTTTGTACAGTCATTGTAGTCAAGGAAACAAAGCTTAGAATAGACTTAAGTACATCCAGATGCATGACTTGCGTATTTCTGTCAGCACCGCTAGCTGGCGGTTTGGGGGTGTGTGTGTTGTTTTTTGTTTTTTAAAAAACAAAACAGAACTCTCCGTATTGTACTGAGGCCTTTTAAGTTTCAGTTATTTTCAGGTGAATTATACTGTCACATGCTCAGCTCAGCCCTTTTTTGGCCCATTGGGATCACAAACTGGTGACTGGTGCCTGCAGGCTCAAATGTCTTGCTTGAGTGTTCCAGAGACCAAATCCCTGGCTCAGTGTCTTCACTCTCTTTCATTTTTCAGTAACAGTGTTTAGCTACCTGTCAGGGAACAGCCAAGGGCAGGCTGTGCTGAAAGGAAAGGTAAACCTGTAGCCAAGCTTGGCAAGAAGGCAGGCAGAAGCAGTGGCCTCGCTGGCAAGGACAGTCTCACACTGTGCAAGGTGAGCAGAGCAGGTCTGGGGGCACTAGCTATGTGTAGCTGAGTCCGGATTGCTAGGGAAAGTCTGTAGGTGATGAGGCAGGTGCAGGAAGTTGAGCATGAGTCAGGGTCTGGAGCAGCGTGGTATGTGGACAAAATGAATGTGGCTGAGATACAGCTCAGGCAAAGATGGGGGAAGCCCCTGCTGAGGCTTTTTACAGATTTTCTTCTTTTTTTTTTTTTTTTCTTCTGAGTTGTCTTCAAGGCTGGTTGAGGTTTCCCAAACACTGCCCTCAAACAGCTGCACTGACATCAGAGAGCTGGCCTTGAGCACAGAAAGCCAAGCTCTATGAAGGGGGTGTGCTCCTGGCCCTGGTATCACTTCCATGCAGTTCTCGAAGGCTTTTGGTTACTAGAATAACAAGGGACACATTTATAGCTTAAATAGATTTTTCCATACAGATAACTACTATCTAAATTGAATTCAGAACAACTCAATTACTGTATTAAAACTGTTAGATTTCAGACAAGATCAAAGATAGAAAAAATTATGCATGGCTTGCTTTCAAGTTCTGCTGTTCAAATTTTTTCTTTGGCATCCTTTCACTAATATCAGTAGAATTACACAAGGAGTGAACTGTTCTGTTTTGACTACCCATGGAAGCACACTTCTGCTGTTGCCTGAAAAGGAGAGGAGCAAACTTAAAGGTTTTGAAAATATGGGAGAATTGAAAAGTTTCTTGTCTTGGAGTTGTCATTAGAAGTTAATATATTATCAAACTTCACTGGCTCACCCCTATGAGAATGGGATAAATATTTGTTTTAAAGAATGTTTTTTTTTTGATAAAACTTAGCAATACAGTATATCACAGTAGTGTCCCATTTCAATCAAACATTACTACATACTGTTTTCACAGAAGCTATTTCATAATGATCAGCACTGGAGTGGTATTTTGAAAATAATACAGGAAAGCTATCAAAAAAGTATAAAAATATACTTTCTTCACTGAAGAAAAAAAAAAAAAAACGAAGAGGGGGAACTCCATAGAAGTTGCACAGGACAGCTGGTTAAAAACTTTTCTTTACTTCTACCACAACTGTAGATCTTCTGTAGATCTTACAGTAACTGGGGTGTTGTGGAATACTACAGAAATAAGGACTCTTGCTAAAACTTTTTTTTTTTTAACCATATGGAACACTATTTAACCATTTATCACTGAGTAAATAAGATAGCTAAGGAGAGAAAGAATTTAATGAGAAAACATAAGGTGGTTACCTTACTGAAGAAAAACAGGTGAGTGTGAATCTTTTCCCAGTTCTGCTGTGTAATGACAGATAGAAGATGGTCTAACAGATGCCTGTTAATGTGCAGTAGTATTTGGGCAAACAAGTTTGTGTTGTTACGGTCTTGTGGGCTTTATTTTTTATGCTTACTGTTCTTAGGACTACAAAATGTGAAACTGTTACAGCTGTTACAAAATCAATGATCAGAATCTCCCATTTCCATTATGCTATGTTCTTGAGTCCCTTTCTGTCTAAAATTAACTATTTTAATGTTGTGAAGCAATGAATTTCCATAGTCTTCCTTCTCTTTTGAGGGACTATGTTCAAATAATACAGAGGTAAATAATGGCCTCTTTGCCAGCCTGGCCTTTAGGTTGTGAAGACAGCCAAAGGAGTCAGGGTGAAAGGTATTCCTGTGATCAGGTGTCAGTGAGCTTAGTGAAGAGTTATAGCGATTGGCTTTAATACTTTCTGTCCTTTGTTTCTTCCCTTAGTGAATCTGTGTGCATTTTTGGCATTCCTTATAGTCCTGTAGTGTTTTACAGGTATTCTTTTTTTTGACCTTTAAAATCACTGTATCTTCCCTGCTCAGCTTAATATCCATGTAATGGTGGCAGTAGCAATAGCATCAGCATGGGAAAATGAATGTGGATTTGTTTGCTGTATTTGATATTATCTGTACCCTGTAGAAGCCCTTAAACTGTTCCTTTTATGACATCTATGACAATAATATTAATTAGAGCTTTAAGCTTATTCTTGAAAATGTTTTTTGGGGGGTAGGATTGTGAAAATTGCTTAAGGCTGTATATTTTTTTTCCCCACTCCTGCTTTTATTCATGGGTCAAGTGCAGCTTGTTTGGACAACAGTTTTGACTTGGCGTAATACTGCTTTYTACCATGTATTCATATGTCATTGTGACTGAAAACATATCATGCAGGAATCTCTCAAGTACTTTAAATTTTTAGCTTGACAGCTGCAGACTCTGTTTTATCTTTTTGTCTTCATCTTGCCAAAATCAGACTCCTGAATAGTTTTGAAGGGTATTTAGAGTATGACGTCATCTTCTGCTGATAATACCCCACTGAATGAACATTTACTGGTCCTTAAAGGTTTTTTTTATAATTTCTTCCAATGACTTGAGGTACCTTAAAGCATTCCTGTCCTTTGAATGATGGTAAGGAGCGATAGTATTTAGTAACAGTCTCAAGAACATTCAATATAAACAGTAAAAGTAGAGCTGCATGTGTCTTTGAGAAATAGAACAATAATCTCCCTACATTTGTTAAAACTTGTTTCTTTTTTAGCTCAAAAGAGGTTTTGGCTGTAAACTCAAAGTTTACACTGACTTAAAGATAATTCAGTCACCTCAAAGGACTCAATCACTTAAAGTGATTCGGGACAATCAGCCTTTCCCATGGGCTGTAGACACTGAATATGGACTAACAGAAGGACATCCTTGGAGAACATYAAATATGCTGAAGAAGAGATGAGTAATTGAAGAAGAATGTGGCACATCTATTTCAGTGCCTTTTTTTGCTAACTAGCTGTACCAGTGTAGATGAATTATCCACCTTATTTCAAACTTGATCAAGTATCCTCCAGTTTGTGAATAAAACTGCTGTGAATAAAACATCCCTATTTAAAAACAGTTTTTATTGGTGTTAGTAACTSTTCCCCAGGGGAAGAAGGCTGAGAGATTTCTGTGTAGTCACTAAGACTTCTTGTACAGTTGATCAATCTCTTTGGCATCTCATATATATGATATGCAGACTTGCCTTCTCTTTGACCTTCCACTGTCTCACTGAAATCACTACTGAAACCCTTTGACTTTATTTCTGTAGGGATGAGTGACGGAAATGATTCTGCTGTCTAACCATAGTATCATATTGCCATTTGTCAAGCTCAAAATAAAAAGCCTTTTGAAATGTTTTCAGGATTACAGTTTTCCAGACGCTCAACCACCTATTCCCAACCACTATAATGTTTACAAGGCAATGCTTTTATTGCTTCCTCCCACGTAAAGGAAGCAGTGATGGGACAGAGATTTGTCCCTAGACGACAATGTTACTTGATTCCAAAANAAACAAAACAGGACATTTTCTTTACACTGAGTAATAAGTTAGTTTAAAATCTCTTCTCAAATACTTATATTAAAACTAAATGTGACATTTTGTCCTACCAATCTCTCAAGTTGCAGAGCATGACAAGTTTTTGTGTTACCTCTGTGTATAGCAAGGTTCTTTAATTGTATTTGCCTTCTGATGTTTTATTGGATTTTTAGATTTTCGTAACCACATCTTTTTAGTGCCCTCCTTCTTGGAGGGGAAAGATTTTGAGAGAGAGAATAGGCGAAAGTAAGGAAAGAAACAAATTGAACTCCCAGGGCAGGCATTAGTTTGGTAGGTTGAGGATTGGAGTCTGGTGTTTGCAACATAAGGATTAAGGCTCGCTAACAAGACACTGTGCAGCTACTTGTCTCTTAAAAAAAAAAAAAAAAAAAGAGAGAGAGAGAGAGTGAGTAAGTAATCTTTACACAGCAGACTGCAGCATCATTAACCTAAGCCAGCAGCATGCAAAGTAGTTCAAGTAATAGTAACCCACCTGCTGCAACAAGGTCTCATATGATGAAAAGCAAAGTAAATCAGTGCATATTGAGGGTTGGGTTGCGATAGCTGTACCATAGGTTGGTTCTGCCTATCTTGTTCAAGCCAGCTTTGAACATTTGTTGTAGTCTGCAAAGCTGGCTATCTTGGAGCCTTTCCACTGAATTCCGGCAGAATATTTATGCCATTGTGTGGGTAACATGCAGATGAATAAAGTATTTTAGGCTCAGGATAAAGCCTTAAAACACTAAGATGCAATTGCTTAGATTCACTAATAGCATAGTAGCTACATAGATGACTAGACCAGAGCTGTTTGTCCCTGGATGTGGTCAACTGCCTTACTTCTAAGTTACCATCTTTGGGTAGCTTCTCTGCTAAGCTCTGAAGAAAAAAAATCAAAGAGCTTTAGTATTTTGTGTCTAAATATTAAGACTATAATTTAAGCTAATATGACTAATGTTTAAAAAAAGCAAAGGCTATCCAATATGATGTGTCAATATAAGTTCCCAGATCTTAATTTAGTATAGATGAACATAATGTACCAGGTCCATATTCTTTTTCATGTGCATGTAAAATTTAAGAGCAGAACTGGCTTACAGTAAAGAGGCATAGCATTTGTAGAATGCTGTGGTTTGTGATGCTGTGAAGTTTCCAGAGTGTTGCTTGCAGGAAACATGAGTTGTGCTAGTTCATGAGTAGCATTACCATGTTTTAATATTTCCTATCCACAAAGGTTTGTATGCCATGGTAAATATAATCTTTTTATGGTTTTTTGTTTGTTGAAATTGATTATACTTAGAAGTGGAAATTTGGAGCACAGTATAAAACTACAGTTTCGTGAGAACTTCAGTGAACATTTTGCTAGTTTTGGCTGGGAGATATTACAATCAATATTGCTATGTTGGAATGGGTGTTACTTCGATTTTATTTTTACTTGAATTTGATACCATGTTTAATTTTGTAGTTTTTAAACATGCAATATCTACCACTGAAGCTCCTTAAAGGAATGTTAATAACAAGCCTGCTCAGTGGGACTGAAATGTGCTCCTGTTRAAGAATGCCTTAGCAAAAATGACATAGGTCATGTAGCTGATTTTTAAAAAATAGGAATAAAGCTTTTCTGGTTAGAGAAGCTGTTTCTTTCTCAGATTGCTGTGGCATATGTCAGAAGACRTTCTACCCTTTGTGCATAGTAACATGGCCTCTTGGCAGTAGAGGGGCAACATACTATCACTCTGAAATCAAACATGCCCAGGATGACTTCTTAAATAAGTGAATCGGTTTCTAATTTCCAAATAATAGCATGTAAATGAAAAATAGAATAACAGGTTTTGTCCTTTCCGGTGATGTTGCTGGGCTTTGAAATGTTCTGACATGCTACCTACCTAGTTCTACATAYACCTAGGTAATGTTTTATAAGGAAGATTTCATAGGTCTACAGTGACTTACCTAGAAGGCTATATTATTTTGATACTTACCTAACAGAAAATCTTGCTGATACTACATATGCTAGCATTCTGTTTAAAACAGCTGAAGCAGGCCTGCAATTGTTGTTTTGAACTGGTGAATCAGTGGAGACTTCCTACTTTCTATCAGTTATGGTGGAAGGGAAGTCTCTAGATGTATTGCTAATGCCATTTTTCTTTTTTCCTTTTCCTTCTACTCTGTTAATTCAAAGATAGATTTGAATTCAAAACTAATTATTTTCTCTGCCAGACATTGCATTAAATAATGCCTTCCAGAAGTTACTTTCTTACTGTCTCTTTAATTTTGATTAATATGATTTATGATCATTTGGACATCATGTATGCATGTACTGCTATGCTACACCCTCCAGAAGTTACTTTCTTACTGTCTGTAACTGTTTAGTTAACAAAACTATACAGTGAATTTTGGTTTTTTTTAAAATCACAGCTTTTATTCACTGAGTGCTCATAGTCTTAAAACTGAGACTTGAAAAATAATTAGTTGCATTTTAAAATGTGATAGTTTTTTGGTTTTTGTTTTTTTGGTCTTTTTAGCCCTATCACAGTACATAATTCATACATTATGCTTGAAAGATTAATTCTGCAGCTTTTTCTGGTGGAGGAAGAGGRAAAAAGAGGAGTTCGGTGTAGGCATTTAAATAAGGATTATTAAAGTATTTGAAAGTGGTTTTTYTTYCCCCCAGAAAAGAATGACCAGAAAGATGACATTGTTCCCTCACGTCCTTCCCACTCCAGATACTTCTGAATAAGGAGGCCTTGTGCATTGCTTTCTTAAACTGTTTTATTTTTCAGTCTTTTGTTAAACTACTTTGATCACTATTCTAAGGATTACTAGACGATGTAATATAAATGTACTGTTGACTTTGCTGGACTCCCTTTAATCAGCATAGGTAAAATGATAAACTCTTTACAAAAAGTATATGTATTATGGGCCAAATCTAATGGTTAATAAATTCTGAAGGAATCTTTCCCCATATTTGAGTAGAGATTAGATCTGGTCCTAAACTTCTGGCCATGAACAATATAGTACTTGTTTGATAACTAATGCTCTGAGGATCCAAAATAAATATGGCAACAGTTTCTAGTTAGTGTAAGACACTGTGGTCAGTCAAATATGACATCCCACAGCCAGTTACCACTGTATAGGCCTACACTGAACTAGATACTAGGAAGTGGGAAAAGGTTTTCCTGACTTAGAAAATTATAGGTATTGCTTTTTAAGGGCCGCGGCTTCTGTTTGCAGTCTGTGGCCAATGGCATAACTTAGCTTCACCTTTTCAGAACAACCCAAGAGGAAGAAATGAGTGTAAGTTTTGTAGAAAATCGATGCATATGTAAATATAAGCATCTTAAATTTTATTAATGGGAAGGAAACATACCATATATCTGCTTTAAAACTTATGAAGAAACAAAGTGCACAGGCTTCAGTCTTTTGAATTTCTATATATCAGTAATCAATTGAAAACAAAACTGCTTCATTGAGTAAAAACTGCGTGTTAGAACAGTGAGATCAATCTCCTTATCTGCATATTAATCAATATCATTACAAGTCTATAAATTATACATAAAATGAGGGCAAAACCATTCAAGAATGTCACTTAAGATTGTTTTCCTTCCTGTCCCACAGGTACTCTGTGTCTGCATGTTAACTACAATCCTAGGATGTATATTCGGCCTGAAGCCTAGCTGTTCAAAAGATGGTAACTAATGTGCCTCTTAATAAAGATATTAAGCAATTCCTTCCTCCCCCTCACCTCTTGATGTAAATTATCTTTAACATTAGCAGAATGCTGCCCTTTATTGCACTGCTTGAAATAGTTTCAATTAGAATACAATGAAAAGACCAAGAAATAATCCTGAGGTGTACTCAGTGCTGCTCTGTACTCCCTTGAGAGGTAAACTAATCCTGGTACTCAGTGTCTGGTCTGGCAGCTTCCRTATATCACAATTGTTGTTGTGGTTATGTCGCATGGCTGACTTTTTTTCAGTTCCCTATTTAAAACAAAACAAAAAAAAACGAACCATTTCTATTTCATGTTGTCCTGGAACAGTTCCTTTTCAACTCTTCCAGTCAACTATGAAAAGTTTTTTTTTTTTAAAGTAGTTAGAATTGTAATCTGTTTTTTTTGTGCTCTTGAAAAATAAATACACAATTTTTCAATGAAGAAGTTTGTTCAGGTAAAATGTTAGGAAACATTATAAGAAACTTTCAGATATTCTTTCATGTAAAAAGCTACAGACCTAGAAAAATTTCAAAATTAATCTGTTTTAACTAACAATCCCGCAATTATTTTAAACCAGATTAGATTGTTAATTTCCCACTGGAATAAGTAATTTTTTTCCCCCCACATCTTATTACAGCTTTGCYGTATTGGCATTATTACCTTTATTTCCTGATATTTTGCATTTCAAGATTCTTAAGAAAATAAGAAGTGCCAAAGACAATCAAGAATTTACCTTATTTTCTTCTGGTGATTACCCAGGGTGAAATAGACTACCCAGACATAAGTGTAGTTAACATAAAATCGCTGGTGTCTAGAATTGTAGTTTTTTTTTTTTTTACAAATGAAACATGTTTCTGCTAAAATGGAATCTTTTGTTCAATATGACACAAATATTTTTCATTTAGTAAAAGAAAATAACTCTTAGTTTGAAGATTTTTTTCTTTGGCTACCATTATTTGTTCAGCTGTCCTATAAGCTGTGGAATGACCACCTGTATCTTTCCYTAAGTTGATCTTGGTCAATATGCCAAACAAGTGAGTAATTTAGGCTTGGCCACTGACATCTAACACTATCAATATTACAGTGAAAACCTGCAAAGGCCGTTGTTTTGAAAGGACATTTGGAAGCTGTCGTTGTGATAGAGATTGTGTCAAGCTTGGAAACTGCTGCTTAGATTACCAGGAAACATGTATACAACCAGGTAAGGATGGAAAAAACTGTGGAGGCAAACTCACATATATTCTGTGTCATGAGACAGCTCTGAATATGCAACACTGTTGTGGTGAAATGGCCATAATCTCCTAATAGCTGTGTGTTTCTCTGAGGGTGCAAGAGAGGGGGAGGCTAAGCAGTGCACRGGTTCTGATATCAGTGGTCTCCTCGTGTTTGTGCTCCCTATGTCACAACCACAGGTGGAGTTGCACCGGTAATGGCAGTGTTGTGGAGCCCTGTGAAATATCAGGGCTCTGGTGTAGTAGTTGCTACACACAAGGCTCTTACCTCACCTAAGAGGATTACATAGCCTACAGGTTTGGTCAGGCTTCTGGCTTTCCCATAATTCTTGTGGAGCGAGAGGGAATGTGTTGCTGCAGTGTCCCTTGAAAAGAGCAGGGAAAACTGACTGCAGGTCTCAGCCAGCCTCCTGTTTTCTCTGTGTGGGGGTGAGAGAACAGTGGCATGCATTGTCCCTACCATCAAATATCTAACGAACGAGCACATTCTCAGGCCAGCCAGGAAGAGGAGTGGATTCCGCACATTGTAGCTTTCTGTGAGACGTCACCCCTGTGGAAAAGGGGAAGGACAGAGCAGCTCTGTGAAAGCTGCTGTCGTTCCCTGCTCAGCTACTCGGACCCTGTGCCTTGTTACTCCTCTGCTTGAGTGTGAAGCAAGGTCACATGCTAGCCTTTGGAATGAGACGGGCTGACAAAACAAATTGCAGTGATAGAGAATGGTGGGGAAAAAGAGGAAAAAAATCTCAAGGTTTACCAGGAAACTAGATGTCAAATAGGCAAGGGTGCGAAAAGTGCCACAGAAATTTTACAAGGAAAGATGTTAGTGGGAGTAGTAACGCTAAGAACAACTCAACTGGCCTCTGTTCTAGTTTTGCCCTAACGCTTAATATCGTGTATTTTTTTTTTTTAGTTTACTGTTTTTTCTTACCCTTTTTTCTATCTATAAATCTTACTAATAATTCTCTCACCCTGAAACAAAACATCCCAATGTTCTTTTCCTTAAAAAAAAAAAAAAAAACTGATTCAACTGACTATCATTCAAAGTTCTGTAAACTGCATGAAGATTTTTGCTTATGGAATACTTACAAGACTTACTCTCTACTTCTGTCATTCCTTTTCAGCTTAAAGAATTCTTCAAAAACAAACGGAAGAGTCTGTCTTGTCACTAAAAATGAGAATTTGTATGCATTTGCTAGGTGAAGTTGTTTTTAGTTCAGTAGAATTAATGTCAGTGGAGAATCAGTTTCTAGTTTTCCCATATAATAACATAACTAGAATCATAGAATCATAGATTCTGCACTCTCAGAAGTAAAGGCCTCCTGATGTCTATGGAGTTATTCAAATTCAATATGCCTGAAAGTGAAGCTAATTTAATTTTTATTTGTTAACCCGTTGAATGCTTTTAAGCAGGAATTGTTAATTGCTAGGCATGTATGAAGACTGAATAATGACTGTTCTCTGCTCAAACATGTAGGTTTGGCTTCCTCATTTCTTTTAAGACTGTTGCTTAGATGTTCACTCACTAGGCAAATTTGCTCATGCTTATCCTCACTTCTGTTTACAACTTGGTAACAGAATCTTCAAATGATATGGTGTTTTGGAATATTTTGTTCAGCAAAAAGCAATATAATTTAGAAAAAATCCTTACAAAAAAAAAAGCAGTGAAGATGAAGTTGCTAGGATTCCTGTTAGCTTCAGTAGCTGCTGAGTTATACCTGTGCCTAAGAAATCATAAATTAAGTTGTAGTACCTGCTGGTGAATGGTAAAATCCATCAATGTAAGTCAGAGGTATATCAAGTTCAGACTCAAGTTTAGGTTTTTGTTTTGGGATTATTTGGGARGKGGGGGGGGGGGGGGGGRGGGGGAGAATGTTTAACCCTAGTATTTGCCAGTTAAGTTACCAGATTAAACCTACTTGAATTTAAGGATATTTAGGGAAATCCATAAAAAATTTTATGTTGACCTTTTCTGTTTTGTGGTATTGCAATATGCTGCATAGTTGTATTCTATGCGTCTGGATTATTTAGCCTTGGGTGTTTCTATCTCCCAAAATGTCAAGGTTTACAATATCATACATGTGAGATACCTCAATACTTTTTTCTGTGAGTACACATTTGAGACAGAACTTGCATTGAATTAAATTCTGCATTAACACAAGTGTGTCAATCTCTGTACTCATGTCTGTAGCCCACATATGGACCTGCAATAAATTCAGGTGTGGAGAGAAGAGACGACCAGAATATCGCTGTGCCTGTTCAGATGATTGTGTGGAAAATAAAGATTGCTGTGTCAATTATCATGCTGTCTGTAAAGGTAAATACTCCTCTCAGAATCCCTTCAATCTCTCTTGTGTGTGCTCATGTTTCCTTGAAAGGGAATAAGGAAGCATCTAATAAAGTGAAAAACTTGATTTTATCAAGAAAAGAATGTACTGTCTTGAAAAATAAATTGCACTCATTTGTTTTAAGGAGAGGCAAGCTGGGTTGAAGAAGAATGTGAGGACATTACTGAACCTCAGTGTCCAAAAGGGTGAGGATATTGTATATTTGCATAGCTCTACTCTTTGCTTTTGTTTCGTTTTTGAGATTAATTTCCCTACTTTGCCTTCCTGAGACCTGCTTGCCTTTCTTACCCACAGTGAGAACAGCTGCCAGACTGGCAAGGTTACCTGCTCAGCCAGCATTTGGTAGCACTTACTAACAGATCAGGGTGCTCTACCCAGGCAACACTTGCATATCCCAGTACTTGCTTGACTTACGGGACTGGCTTACTCCATCTTTYGTGGATAGGTTTACTTGGGACAGCACTCCTTCATGCCAGCATTGTTATGAGAGCATATTTGGGACAATATCCACTGTCCCAAATGTTCTGGGGCCCACTCTGCGGTCTTGGACTCCTAGCACTTGCTTTTCTCCTGGACTATTCTTATTTCCTTGCCTGTTCCAGTTCCAGAGCTGCAAAATGTGGACAGGTTATTGTCCTGTTCACAGTGAAGGGATAGATTCATTTGGAGACTCAAACACCTTCATAAAAGGTATAAAATGTTGTGCATGAGCTGCCACAGGATCCTTATGCTCTGTGTCTCCGCTCCATGCTGAGTCTGCTCCTGCAAGCTGCATATACACTGTGCAAGGAATAAATCATCTAGTTTATGGCATCAGCACTTGTGCTCAAATAATTGGCAGTCAAGGCAACGGCATGAATACCGTACAGCAACTCTTGCCGATTAACTTGTTTTTAGAATGTTTCTGTTTTGTTTTTTTTCTGTTCAGCGCATAAAGGGAATGCATAGTTCTTTCACTAAAATTGTTTTAATCCTGGCAAACCCAGAAATGTTGCAATAAAATCTAACCCAGGAAAGGGTGATGTGTGGTTAAAGTTGAACCTTCAGTAAACATTCTTGATTGATTCACCTCAGACTATTAGTACACAGACCTCTCCCCAGATTGACAACACTGAACAATTTCTTTCTTCCTGTGGTGGAAATAAGTAGGAGTACAGGTGAATTTAGCTGAGTGTTCGTTTTAAAGCTTCAAGATATCACCTCTGATTCTGTGCATAGTAATGCAAAATGTTCTGTGGGTTTGAATTACTGGGTTTATTGTGTTTTGTTCTGAGTTGTGATAGGTTTTGTTGCGCAGAGTAGACAAAAGCCATAACACCCCTGTGTTCAATGAGGTGACTGATCTGAGAAATCCAACAATTTTCAGTGAGACTGTTCAAATGCTTAAAATTAAGTAGCACATGTAGGTCTGTCCAAGATCACATTCTGYGTTATTTAATAGGATTATAAAATAAATGGGGCTATAAGACGTTTCAGGAGTCATCCAGTTCTTCCCAGTGTCTTAGAAGGAATGAAATAATACTCTCAGATTTTAAACCTACACAAGCAACTTATCTTAGTGCTTAAATAGATGCTTTTCTTCATGTCTTAGTATCTTTTGTTGTGATTTAAGCCTATTACTACTTGTGTTCTCTTCAGTAAACTGGAAGAACAGTTGATTCCTTTCTTCTTTACAGTGGTTTCCTATATATTTGCAGACCATTACTGTACTTAAAAATTACACTTCCTGTTGAGGCCTTATATTTAGTGGAGAAGAAAGTTCTACATCCTATGTCTTATGAGCGTGCATAGGCAGTAGTGCATATGTGTATGGGGGTAGGATGTTCTCTGTGTAACATATTTAGCTTTTTGAGGGGACTAGATTTTCAGGATAGAGATTGGTCTTCTATAATCAGGGTCTGAACAAGCTGTTGAGAGGCAGGTCAGCTTGGTAGTGTAGTCCTCAGTTCTGGTCTCTTGATCATCCAGACTGGTGAGCCTGCTACACCACAACAAGCTTATTTGCCCCTCTTGTTTGTGTAGAAACCAGTTTAGAGGAGGGGATGATTACCAATGGATTTTCTTCCTTCAGTGTGGAATCAGGATGTAACCGAGGTGCATATATTTATCCAAGAGCTGTGAAACACCCTTGTCATACTGTTTGGACGTGGCCGGTATGAATCATGACAGGGCCAAAACTAGAGCCTCTGTGTTCTGTCTCAGGTCTACTTGCTCATGATGGGCTGCACTTGTTAAAGTACACTTGCTTAGAAATGTACTTGGACACCAACAGAAAAATCAGGTGTGGGAAAGAAAGCCTGGAGAGATTTATTATCTCAGAACTGAGTTTAAGTCAGTTTGAGTAAGCTGTATCCCACAGGGAGAATGAGGAGTGCTCTGGAGCTGTTCCAAACAGTGCTGTTTTGCTGTGGTCTGTCATGCGTTGCTTCCCTGAACACAGGACAGATCACTGACTATTAAGTTTCAGCATGTGTACAATATACAAGAAGCAAACCAACTAAACTCTCTGGTTGTGGCAGTGGTCTATTTTGTCAAGCTTAATTTACATGTTTGAGGGGATCATTAGCTGGATTTGCAGACAAACAAAACATGTCCTTAATGGTTGGTTTACTTTTAAGTGCTAAACCAGAATGAGTTGCCTAAAGTCCCTTTCTAAGGAGTTATTTAAAATGAATGTGTTTTTACTTATGTTTGTAGGTAGTTAGTACTGAATACTTTTTGCTTCAAAAATTGTATTTCATTGGAAGAAATCCTGTAGTGAAGTTCTTACTGAATTCCTCTGCACTGGAGAAAATCAGTTTGTTTGGAAAAAGTCAGGTATTAGTAGAAGTTGTGGAGATCAAGTATTTTTTGCACCACAGATTTTTGAGTATGGGTAAAGGTGTTACATGAAGTTTGAAGTTCTGCCAAAGAACTTCAGTCTTGGTCTGAAGACCATTCATCTACCTTCTGTCATCTCCACTAAGATTTCCAAAAGATGGTATTAAATACAATGAAAACCAGTCTACAAGCCCACTTATTAAATGCTCTTTAATGTTTTATCTGCACTGGGTTATGGGAGGCTGTATGATGATTCTGACTAACATAATCAGTTTGGTTGAACTGTTTTCAAAATTGTTAACATAGACATGTTCAGGTCACTTGACTCATTTTCTGTTTAATGTACTTGTGTGTGTTTTGGACTAAAATAAGGCTTATAAGTATTTTACTTGTCAGAGTAAATGGTTGTTTGGATTTTTGTGCTGTATCTCACTAGAGAAATTGTCAATGTTTATAGTATTTGTCTTCTATCATCAATTGTTTTACTTGGAAATCTAAGGTATAATGAATTTTTACAATTTCTTTTTCATTTTACATTTTGTAAATGTAAAAAGGAAAATGACCTTGCAGCTGACATGTAAAATATATATAATTCTTCTGTGCAAATCTATATTTTCGGTTGTTGCTGATTCACTGCTAAGTTCCTAGTCTCACATATCCTCATATCTATAGATCCAATATAGGATATTTTTATTTCAAGGAAGAAGTTGCTGATAACTATTCCCATCCATGGATGCAATGTTTTAAATGTTTACATTTGGAGACAAATTGTTTGATAAGCAGGGCTGAAGCTGGGAAGAAGACTGGAACTAGTTCCTATGGGGGCTAGGAAAGTGAATTTCTCTTTGCCAGTTCCAGCAAAATCATCTTTTGAATTTAGCTTTTAAGTTCTAGGCTAGAATGCTGTTGTTTGCTAATTTCCAGTTGTAGAGCCACATTTTACAGACTGGATATTTGTGGTATTTTGAGTGTGGAAGTAATAGTTGTTCAGTTCTTTTTAGTTAAATATAATGTGAGAGGAAAATGTGTGTTAGTGATTTAACATGTCTGTATACTAGGTCTTCAGAGTTCTGTGCACAGTGTAAGTAAAAAGTGAAGTTTCGTTTTTCAACTAAATCACAATTTGTTCAGAAGCAAAGTGAGTAAAGCAATGAATTTCAACTTTGTTCTTTCCCTCTTCTTCACTTAGGCTTTTTTAGAGGGGTTTAGAGGGGTTGAATATTGCTCCAGTGGGACTGATTTCAAGATTAAAAAAGAATATTTAAAAAAAGCCAGATGGATTATGTGAGCATCCTTGTTTGTGCTTCACTTCATGTGAGCTTGAAACCAGGCCTTGTCTTGCTTTCTTTGTGTTTGCGATGTCCTATCACAATACTCAGCATCTTCAGGTAGGGTTTTTTATTTTAATGCCAGCCTATGAACAGAGGGGACAGAATGGCTATTTTGCTACCACTCTGTCAGGCTGTGAACCTTTCTATTTAGGAGGACTTGTTTCTTTGGTCTAGTGTTTGCTCTCAATGGGAACATCTCCAAGATTCTTGGGAAACTTTCTTGAAATAGTGATAGGAATGTATTTGTCATAATTTTCTTTTCAGTACTTTTAACTTCTGTTTTTTCAGGTTTACCAAATCTCCAGTGTTACTGTTTTCATTGGATGGCTTCAGAGCAGAATATTTGCAAACTTGGGGTGGACTTCTACCTGTTATTAGCAAGCTACGTGAGTGGTTTTCCTTTTCTAAGTAAGACCATGATTGCTTACACAAAAAATCAATGTATTTTTTTTGTAGAAGTAACTATTCTTACTATGTTAAATCTGCACTATTCCTTCCCTGGAATCTCAGGTTGTTGCCCTGTATAACAGTTGTGCACATAGAGCATGGGAGTGGAAGGGCAGAGAGACAGAGGGCATGAGGCGAAGAATGGCCAAATTTGGGGTTTTCAGTTAAACCTTAAAAATGGTTAAGCAGCTCTTAGCGTTTAGGAGGGTGGACTTTTACTGTGAGCTTCCTTTATTTGGAGGAGAAAAAAGTAGATACACTGTAGCATTTCAAAGATCTATTTTGCATAATGCCTTGTATTTAAGTGGAATGGCTTTAAAAAATGGAAGGTGATGTAGAGAGCATTTCATTACATTTGAAAAAATATGCAGAAAGAAGATATTAGGAACAGATGCTATTCAAGAGCTGGTATGTAAAGTAGAAATGTGAATCTGAGAACCTTCATTTAACAAACATTTGCAGAAGTGATGACAGTCTCATAAATACGTATTTCTTTTTTCATAGGTTTTATAGTGTCTTTCTTAACTTTGTAGTGTCTCAGTAACTTAAGTTACTTTTTCTGTCTTTTTTTGGCTGTGCTCTATAAAGAACCCATGGTATTTCTTGTCTGAAAAATGTCAATCTTGTTGTGATTCATAAATTACTACCTGGAGTGGCTGGTTTTGATTTGACTAAAAATAAGTCAATAAAAATACTTACTGTTTTATACAATGGTTGTTATAACTTGTCTATTCCAGAGGGTAACAATTCACAGATGTATCTGAGGTTTTCACTTTTTTTTTTGTTCCATGAGTAAAAACAAGGCCTTTGAAACAGTTCCATAAGATACAGTTGTCAAAATTTTCAATTTAAGAAGGCTTTTTCAGCTTTGAGAGGAGAGACTAGCACTTACAAATGGTTATAGCTCTAACTGATGTACAAGATAYGGTGCTGCAAAATTTCTACAGAACTTCTCAGCTTCAATGTTCACTTCCAGTAGCAGTTTGCACAGCAGATAGTGCTGAAGGTACRCAGGAAGGTACAGAAGGCATCTTTGTTTCCAATTTTAGTAATGCCCACTTCCACAAATGTGGTCRTGACACGGCAAAGCACGTTTGCCTGTAGCTGTTGAAGCTGCTACATCAGCTGTGTCAGCAGTTTCAACCAAGACAGCCAACAGATGCAGCTCTGCAGGTCTCTGACTGTGGGGAGTGCTTGGGACCTCTCCATAAGGCCTGGACTGATAGTCAGCTTTCCTGCAGGAGGTGTGCTGTTGTTGACAAATTGTGTAATCAGGTAAAGGAGATGTGGGAGGAAGGCACAGCAGACTTCAAAGTGTCTGAAAATGAGCAGGAGACTGTACTGCTCCAGGAGTCCCAATCCCCCGCAGCAGGGGGTATGCTGGAGGACTCTGTGATACACTGTTTCACTCGGCACAACAGTGTAGAAGGCTGGAAACTGATTGTGTCTCATGAAAGGATAAAGGCTCCTACTCCCCCTATTCAGTTGGACTTGCAGTTGAATAACTGGTTTAGTGCCCTCCAGACTGAGGAGGACCTGGACCTGACTTCAAAGGAAGCAGCTGGACTGACAGACCCTGTGCCTTGCAGGAACACAAAGAAGAATCGATCAGTGATTGTTGAGTGTGACTCCATTCTGCAGAGGACAGAGGCACCTATCTGTTGACCTGATCTCTTGTCTAGAGAGGTTTGTTGCCTGCCAAGGGCTTGGATACAAGATGTCATTGAAAGGCTGCCAAGGCTYGTCCACATGTCAGACGACTACCCCCTACTACTCCTTCAAGTGGATGCTAATGATACCAAAGGCAAACTGGAAATGATCAAAAAGGATTTCAGAGCTCTGGGCATGGTGGTCAAGGGTCTAGGAGCCCAGGTAATCTTCTCCTCAATCCTGCCRATGAGGGGAAGGATAAGAGGAATAGATGGGTTTTCTAAGTTAACAACTGGCTGCACAGCCGCTGTTGGCAACAGGGTTTTGGTTTCTATGATCGTGGGACCTGGTCTGAAGATAGACAACTGATGAAGAGATGGGATCCACGTCACTAAGCGGGACACTCATGTCTTTGCCRACAGGTTGGTCAGCTTGGTAAAGAGGGCTTTAAACTAGGTAGGATGAGGGAAGGGGAGAGTTATAAAGACAGAGTAGTCAACAAAACACAGCTCAAGGCAGGAGGCCTCCAGTAGGTCCCTGCAGTCAGGGATGCGCATATGAGACATGCTTATGGGGGATTCCCTTGCACCCCTCCTGGGAAACCTGTATGCACTACCTCTTTGAATTGCCTATACACCAATGCATGCAGCATGAGGAATAAACAGGAGGAACYGCAGATCTCTATGCGGTCACAGGGCCATGATCTCATTGCAAGTACAGAGACATGGTGGATAGCTTGCATGACTGGCATGTTGTCATGGACGGCTATGTCCCTTTTAGGAAAGGGAGGCCAGGAAGGCGAGGTGGTGGAGTTGCTCTTTGCGTGATGGAGCAACTGGAGTGTATTGAGCTCTGTCTAGGGCTACATGAAGAGCAAGTTAAGAGATTATGGGTAAGGGTTAAAGGGCAGGCTAACATGGGTGACACTTGTGGATATCTACTACAGGCTACCTAATCAGGAAGATTAGGAGGAACTTCTTCACTGTGACAGTGGCAAAGCACTGGACCAGGTTGCCCAGAGAGGTTGCAGAGTCTAATTCTCTGGAGATACTCAAAGCCCACCTGGATGTCTAACATGCTCTAGGTGACCTTGCTTGAGCAGGGGGGTTGGACTAGATGATCTTCAGAGGTCCCTTCAGACCTCAACCATTCTGTGATTAGGTGAAGAGGAAGGCGATGAGGCCTTCTGCAGACAGCTGGAAGTAGCCTCACAATCTCAGGCTCCAGTTCTTACAGGGGACTTCAGCCACCCTGGTATCTGCTGGAAGGACAGCACAGCTAGGCACAGAGCGTCCAGGAGGCTCCTGCAGAACATCGATGATAACKTTTTGACACAGATGGTGGAGGAGCCAATGAGGAGGGGCATCCTCCTGCTGGACCTTGTCCTAACCAACAAAGGACTAGTTGGGAGACATAAAGGTTGGGGGAAGCCTTGGCTGCAGTGATGACAAGATGGTGGAGTTCAGRATCCTCTGCGGAGGAAGCAAGCCAATAAGTAGGATTGCAACCCTTGACTTCWGGAGGAATCCCATGGGTTAAGACCCTAGAAGGAAAGGAGAGTCCAGGAGAACTGGCTATTCAAACATCACTTCCTCCAAGCTCAGGAGCGGTGCATCTGTATGAGTAAGAAGTGCAGTAAAAGGGGCAGGAGACCTGCATGGGTGAGCAAGGAGCTCCTGGCTGAACTCAGATGGAAGAAGAAAGTACACAGAATATGGAAGAGGGGACAGACCWCTTAAGAGGGTTATAAGAATGTTGTCAGTGTATGCAGGGATGTGATGAGGAATACTAAGGCCTACTTGGAATTAAATCTGGCAAGGGATGTGAAGGACAACAAGATGGGCTTCTTGGACTAGAAGGATTAGGGAAAACGTGTGCCTGCTGCTGAATGGTTTGGGAACACTAGATGATGAAGAATACAGAGAAGGTAGAGTTACTGCATGCCTTCTTTGCCTCAGTCTTTACTGCTAAGGGCGGCCCATAGAAATCTCAGAGCCTGGAGACAAGGGAGAAAGTCTGGAGAAAGGAAGGCTTTCCTTTGTTTCAGGTGGATTGTGTTGGAGATCTGGGCAAGCCTGACATCCACAAATCCATGGGCCCGGATGGGATGCACCCACGGGTACTGAGGGAGCTGGTGGATGTTGTTGCTAGGCCCCTCTCCATCATATTTGAAAGGTCCTGGAGAACTGGAGAGGTGCCTGAGGACTGGAAGAAAGCCAGTGTCACTCCAGTCTTCAAGAAGGACAAGGAGGGAGGACCCAGGAAGCTACAGGTCGGTCAGCCTCACCTCCATCCCTGGAAAGGTGATGGAACAGCTCATTCTGGATGTCATCCCTAAGCATATGGAGGAGAAGGTGATCAGGAGTAGCCAGCATGGATTCACCAAGGAGAAATCCTGYTTAACCAACCTGATCGCCTTCTCTGACGGAATGACTGGCTGGGTAGATGAGGGCAGAGCAGTGGACGTTGTGTACCTTGACTTCAGCAAGGCTTTTGACACTGTCTCCCRTAACATCCTCCTAGATAAGCTCAGGAAGTGTGGGTTAGACTGGTGGACAGTGAGGTGGATTGAGCAGTGGCTGAAAGGCAGAGCTCAGAGGGTCATCATCAGTGGTGCGGAGTCTAGTTGGAGGCCTGTGTCTAGTAGTGTCCCCCAGGGCTCAGTACTGGGTCCCATCCTGTTCAACTTCTTCATCGATGACCTGGATGAGTGGACAGAGTGCCTCCTCAGCAAGCTTGCTGATGATGCCGAGCTGGGAGGAGTGGCTGATACAGCTGAGGGCTGTGCTGCCGTTCAGAGGGACCAGGACAGGCTAGCGAGTTGGGGGGGATAGGAACCTCCTGAGGTTCAACAGAGGCAAGAGGTTGAGGACAGAGGCAAGAGGCAAGAACCCTAGGTTCTGCACCTAGGGTTGAATAACCCCATGCAGCAGTACAAGCCGGGGGCTGACCTGCTGGAGAGCAGCTCTGCAGAGAAGGACCTGGGAGTGCTGGTGGATGACAAGTTGACCATGAGCTAGCAATGTGCCCTTGTGGCCAGGAAGGCCAATGGTCTCCTGGGGTGCATTGGGAAGAGTGTTGCCAGCAGGTGGAGGGAGGTGATCCTGCCCCTCTGCTCAGCCATGGTGAGGCCTCATCTGGAGTCCTGCATCCAGTTCTGGGCTCCCCAGCCCGAGAGAGATGTGGAGGTACTGGAGAGAGTCCAGCATAGGGCTACAAAGATGATCAGAGGGCTGGAGCATCTCCTTTGAAGAAAGGCTGTGAGAGCTGGGCCTCGTTAGCCTGGGGAAGAGAAGACAGGGGGGATCTTATCAATATTTATAAGTACCTGAATAAGATAGAATAAAATAATGATCTGGGGAAGAAAAATGATCTCTGCATTACATGTACTGTCCTACAGTACTCAGTAGAGTAGGAACATAGGAAGATTCTTTGTAATCTACTAGAAGTCTCTTAAGGACACAGGTTCTTCAATGTTATTACACAACTTTGCTTTCTAGTCTTCCCCCCCCCCCATAGTAAAATGATTGATGAAAAGGTCAAATGAGGCAGATTTTATTTAGCAAGAAAAGTGTCATCTCATGAACGAGCATTGCTTTCACTGAAATACGAATCAAATTTTGTAATCTCTTGACGCTCTGAGGGCCTACTTATCTCTGTGCACCTAATTTCATGTGTGTCTTGGCACTGAAAACAATGGGAGCAGTTGAGTTGTAAAGATAAGCATTTTTAGATATAAGTATATAAATGTTGTAGTATTTTGGAGTACATGAAGTGATAATGAAGTCTGCCTCTCTGTGGTAGACTAATAACRACGACAGGTGAAATGCTTGACGATTGCAGGAGAACTATATTGAACAATCCTTTTGAAGGTCATAGTTGTTCATGTAATGGACAGGTAATGTTCGGGAAGACACATAGTGTATGAACGATACATTTGTAAAATAGTGAATACTTAATCATAGTAAGTAATTTACCCAATTCTGCCTACTTTCTTATTGAATTAGAACGATGCTGAATCCCTGGATCTTCTTCTTTAAAACACTTGATAAGTATAGCATTCTGTTACATTCCTGGTTGGTATTCTCTCTTTCAGTGTCAGGATATAAAAGGGAAATATTAAAAAAAATACACTGTGCCTACACTAATTCTGTTGTCTCCTTAGAGTTTTTTTGTTAACATAGATTCTGCAATATCATAATTTCACTTTTAACAAGTTTTATTACATGCATATGCACCTGCGCACTCACACTCTTAGGGCTTCTGCTAAAAGATAAGGAATTCAGAATGAAGCTGAGAGTGTAGAATAAAGCTGAGTGTGTAAAATGAAGTTCTCAGTGAACCTGGGCATAGTTATAATTTGTACGTTTTAGATTCAGAGCTATTTTCCACATATTTCTAGGCTGTGATATCACAATTTTTAAAGAAATCCTCCTTCTGCCTTCTATTATCTTAAACTAAAAAAGACAACAAGCCAAAAATAGGAAGTATAACTTCAATGGAAAGTCCCAGCAAAAATCCCCAACAAGTTTGCCAGAACACCGTTTAAATGTATTTTTCCCTGTTTAAACAAACAAACAAACAAAAAAAAAACCAGTATTTGGGGAAAACAGCCTCAACAAGAGACTTAGAAATGGTTGAAATACATCAAGCATGTTCCAGTACCAGTAAGAGTACAACTCTATTACTATAGAACACAGAAGCAGAAGAGGGTGCCAATGTAATTTGAGAGGACTTTTATTTCAGGCAGCTGTTTTTTTTTCTTTTAAATTCAGATTGATTGTTTCAACAGAGATCTAATCCAAGGCCTCAATCTATTTTTTAAATGAGTTCAAAGTGCCTTGAATCAAACCTTTTTACATTATCAAACCTTTCATTCTGTTTTATTTATGTATGTATTTATACATACACACACACGTGCCTGCACAAACACACACACTCTCTATTTATTTATAAATGTCTATATATGACCTAGAGGGCATACACTGGTCTTTTGTCTAGAGGGTTATTACTTAGCAGCTGTTTTGGCTTGACCAATGACTCTTCAGGCTAATAAATACTGTGCCCTAATCTTCTCCTTAAAAACCTGTGATATTGCATTGAGGTAAAGAAAAGTTTGTGATCATCATAGAGTAAAGGCTTTTTATTTTATTTTTTTAATACAACAAACCCATAAATTGAAGGCAAAATTTGACAAGTGATTGAGAGCGCTAAGGTAAAGCAACACTGTGCCAGCAGCCACTTTATTACCTCTGTGAGATCCCAGGGTAAAGCAACTGTTTTTTCGCAAGCTGCACGGTTTTCTTACCACACACTAGGTCAGCTTTGGAGAGCATGATTTCTTTTCTTATTTTGTTTTAGCTATGTATGCTTTTTATATGGAATATGTTTTGCTTATATAACCTTTGAGGTCTGTTACTAGGAGATCTAAGATTTACACTCCTAGACATTTAGTCCACTTGTAAATTGTTATGAGAAAAAAATACAGTATTTACTGTAGGGTACTGAAGAATGAACTTTCTAGAACCTCTGTTATTTTCATTTGTTTGTTTTTAAGTATGTCTGTGTGAAGCTGGTAAAGGTTTCAATTTCTGTCATTTTGCTTTTTTTTTTCTTTCCTGTCTAGAAAAATGTGGAACATACACTTCCAATATGAGACCAGTTTATCCATCAAAAACATTTCCCAATCATTACTCCATTGTCACAGTAAGAGTTCCTGTATATTATGTTTCTGCTATTGAGGATACTGTTTGTTATCAAGCTATCTGTAAGGGAATAATATAATATATCTGTGTGGATTATTAAAATAATATTATTTTACCTTCAACATATAGAAATACATTATACTTTTTATGCAAATTTAGACTAACAGACATTTTATAACTGTAATGAAGTGCTCAGATCTAATCTAAGTAATTCAGTTCTTCCAATACGAGTTGCAAAAATTCCCATGTACTTGAGAAGTCATGTCATTTTACGACGCTTCCTTTGTATTAAAGTTTCTACTAAACTGTAGATCTGTCTCCTGGAGTGAGAACAGACTGACTTTTTAAATCACTGGCTTTGTTGCAGTTTTTTAATATGGCTTGGCATGACCCAAAGAAGTGTATGAAGTGGAAGTCAGGATTTGACCATCACGTTAATGTTGGCTCTGTGACTATCCAGATTTGGATAGGAACGTCACAAAACTGATTTTGTAAACTTCCTCACCTCTCATATGTAGGAGGTAAAAGAAAGAAAGAGGAATTCAACACTGAATGTAGTGCTGGAGTCCCACAGATCCTTCTCAGTTYCTCAATGTGAAAACCTAAAATTTGAATAGATACTTGAGGATCAACATCTTTTGTTTTTTTTCCCAGTTTGTCAGGCTTTTGATAAGTAGGCAGGAGCACAAGTTCAGGAATGAGACTTTTACTTGAGTAATCCTCCTACTTGTCCTGTTTTTGAAGATGAAATTAGAAATGTTAACCATGCTCTAAAGCCATGTAGGAGTGTCCCTAAATGCAAAATAAACTTGTCTCAACTCCCCATTCTTGTGAAAATCAGCAGACTGTGGTGTTTAGCAGAGCCCCACAGAGAGTGTTGTTCGATCCTCTTACCTAAAAGAGTCAGTATGTCTGAAAGCACAGCTTGAATAGCTGGTGCCTCAGAGCACTTTTGTCACTGGTTATCAGTGGTATCCCCATCTAGATCTTTCATCTAGCTGATGTGCAATCCTCCTTTGAAATCCTTTGCCTGAACCCGAGTTTTTTGATTGCCTGATGAAGGTCTTACATGATTATTTGCTTAGTCATTGGTACTAAAGATGCAGTGAACGCACACACCGAAAGAGTGTCTGAGTTTGGTCCTAAAGAATACTGCTCAAATATTTTGTTATCTCACTGAGAAGCAGCTAGATATCTAGAGRTAGAGCAACACCACAAAATCTATTGCTCCAAACTGCAAATCAACTATATTTGTGTGAAGTTTGAGTCAGGATTGTAGTTTTTTAGTAACAATGACGTGTGAAAGTGTTAAACTTTTGATTTGACATAATGGTAAAGACTCATAGACAAATACGTCCAGTGAACAATTTATAACAAATGTCCATTTATCTAGCTAAAAGATCCTTTTTCTTTGTAATGTTGCAACAAGGTACACTCTCAATTACAGGGACTGTATCCTGAATCTCATGGTATAATTGATAACAAGATATATGACCCCAAAAGAAATGCATCTTTCACCCTTAAAAATGAAGAAAAGTTTAATCCACAGTGGTACCAAGGGCAACCTGTAAGTATTAATACACTACTGGGAGTGTTCAGTAACCTGTTGTTATGTTGTTAAATATCACTTGAATGCACAGTGATCTTGAAACAGTACAGGGGGTGCTTCTAAGTCAGCCAAGAATTATTACTCAGCATCATTAGGGATTGCCTTACTGGAGCTGCAAAATGATAGTGAAACTGACTTAAGGTAACTAACTAGATTTTTTGTTCTGTTTTGAGTATGAAGTGGTCTTGAAGTCATGAGGAAATCAACAAATGCATCAGTTTTAGTAGTAAGTAGTGAAGTAAATTTACTCTGCCTATGGTGCTGAGTCTAAAGATGCAGTTTTAGAAGAAAACCTCTCAGTTTAGAGATTTGCCATAGCACTGTGATTAGAGACTGCCATAAAAATGAAAGGCACAAGGGACTGAGTGGTAGCATGAAGAGTGAAAAGGGAATAGATGCAACTGTTTAGTAATATGGGGAGGACTGATTTTTAAGAGAGAAAAACACACAAGTGTAGTAGAAGGACTAGGCCACTGGGAAGAAAGTTACGTATGAGTCAGACAGGAAAACATGCTGAGAGCAGAAAACTCTGCAGAACCTGAGATCTTCAGTAAAATCAGAGATATTGACTAAATTGTTGCTCCTGTATTTCAGAGTATGTGGGGCATAGCTCTTCGGAGTTTTCCAACTCCTACTTGCACTGTTCTTGAAGTATTTCTGCTTCCCGGTACTCAGCCGTGGTTCTACTTCTGCATTATAATTCCTTTCTGTGGGAGCTAGTAATTTCTACTTCTGTCCTGGCTCCCCTATGCTATGGCCGTGGAAAGGATGTGAGAATTTGTAATACAAAATCAGGATGAATGGTATATTGTGACTGCAGCTAGTGATAATATGCAAGATGGAATGTCCTGTGTGTTCTGCATACGTTTTTAGTTTTAGTTCAACAAACTCCACCAATAATGATTGTTCTCCTCCTGCAGATTTGGCTCACAGCTATGTATCAAGGTCTAAAAGCGGGTACATTCTTCTGGCCTGGGTCAGATGTAGCAGTTAATGGAAGCTTTCCAAACCTATATGAAAAATACAATAGGTATGTAGGTTCTTCTGTCTTGAGTGGATATTTTGTTTTGAATTATATATTACAATGGGACAGATCCTAGAGAAGTGGTAAAACTTTCCCTGGATTCTTTGTCTAGTCATTTTATCGTTCTTCAGCAAACATTCCACAGGAAAGATGTGGAAAAACTTCTTTGAGAGTGGCTTTGTCGCTTTAAAACTTTTTTCTTTGTATTTATACAGATCTTTTATGAATGTGTTTAGAGTTATTCAATCCAAATCTCTTATAGTAAACAGATCAGGTCTTGACATGTCATATTGTCCATGAAAACTATTATTTTACTATTGACTCTGGTAATCTGCTCCAATGTCAAAATACTTTCCTTTCAGATTTTCAAAATACTTCACACTGGTAATTTTTCACTCAGTGGTTGCTCTTCAACATGATTAGAATTTTCTGCCTAATAAAAATACTATGTTAATCTGTTTTTCATCATTTATGTAATTATCCCAAATCTCTCCTGAGAAATCAAACTTCTAATTTCTAACTTCATATGATCAATCTCCCTTCTCTGACACCTTACCCTTATAGCATGGAAATCCTGATTATTGATTATCTTTTCTCTATCAAGTTGTACATGCTCACTGGAACTTGCAGTAGGTAGCTGATTGCTGTTACTGTTGATACAGATCCATATGCTTATTGTTGGTCTACTGCAGAAGTTAATGCGACAATCTTTTACCCAGTTTATGTGATATGAAATCTTATACTCAAATTGGGGGGGAAAAATCAAGAATCTTTCAGAAGTGAAAACCTACATTGTTTATGTGCCATTGCATCTTGAAATCAATGATTCTGTTAGAATGATGAAGAAAAGCAGTACTGAGAGCTTTATTCTAATTTCATTGCAGTCAATGGAGAGCATTGACTTAAGTGAGCTTTAGATCAGGCACTTAACTCTTGCATAACCACAGAAAATTAGCATAGATGGAATCTTGGAAACATGGTTGATCTTATATTTTTCTGATACAGCTCAATTTCATTTGAAGAAAGGGTGGTAACTGTTCTTCGCTGGCTGCAGTTACCTGAAAGTGAAAGGTAGGTATATAACTGTAAATGTAAGAGCCTCTTCCAGTAATATTGCAATGAAATATTTGCACTTATATAAACACTTTGTTTAAAGCGTAAATTGTATTTACAATACCTTGTTTATTTCTCTAACAATGTCAAAATATTACTTACTGCAAGCCTATTTCTATGACTGAAACCTATTTCTATGCCTATTTTTGTTTTTCTATTTTCCTTTAATGTACCTTTCTTCTGAATGATAGAGTTGTTTCCAATATTTGATTTCCATTGTTGAAATATTATCTCTTCAAACTATGTCTCAATGTGTATGTAAAATATTACATTTTTGGTACTGTTTGATATAGACCACACTTTTACACTCTGTATTTAGAAGAACCAGATTCCTCAGGCCATAAGTTCGGACCAGTAAGCAGTGGAGTAAGTAATGTTTTTGTTTTGTTCTCGTTTTGTTTTGATTTTTAATTTAAAGCTCTGTTCTGATTCTGTAAAAAAATTTTCATAAAACATCGTAGATAAATAACCAAGAACATGTTCATTGCGCATATAAGGAAGAGGTTTTGTGAATGGACAGTCAGTCCATAATTAACATCAAATGCAAGGCATGTAATGAACAGGCTATTTAGTAAGTCTAATTTTTACTTTCCTTGTTTCACTAACTAAAAGTGCAAAAGCATTTTTGAGCAGCCCTTGTATGCTATTTTAGCTATTTCTACCTGTTCTTTATGTTGATTTTTAAAATCAAACAAACAGTTTGCATGCTTTCGGGGGAGCAAAAACAGATTTTGATAGTGATAGTCTAATTTTTGTTGTACAGTGTTCTTACTGTAATTTGTTCCCATTCTCTGTGCAAAGATTAGATGAATATTGATCTTATCTACCAATTGTGAGATTTTATGCCTTCTCAGAAACAGACTGGTAAAAGAGAAGTTCATCCCTTCAGTCTATGATGTACCTTTTGTATAGGTCAGAAGTCACCAGTACTGGTCAGTGTTACTGTTTTCAAGAGTATTAAATATCCATTTATTTTTAGCAAACTAAAGCAAAAACATACCAAAGATAAAGCTTTCAGTAACTCCAGAACCTTGTAGAATCCTACTGTCCTGAACTGTGAGAGGTTTGGGGGCATCTGATTCCTCAGTGCTGCTGTAAACAGTGAAAGGCTCTTGCCAACTCCTCTTCAGATATGAACAGTTAACATTTTCTGTAAGAAACTGAAAGACAAATGTAATTCTGCAGTGAATTAGTAGACAACTAATTACAACTGCAGTGCAAGTAATATTTTTAAACTGATTATCATTTGCTTTGGTTAATAAATGGATCTGAAGTTCTGTATGTCAGAAATACTCAAAAATAAACATTCTATGGATTTGTAAATGGTCTTTTGAGGAGCGACTCTCGTTTCTATTCACACTGAGAAAAGTTATTTATATTGTAGTTCCATTCTTTTCAACTAAACGACTGAATTTAAAATATATATTTTTGTTTTGTTCAATTAGCACATATTGAAAAGTAGGTCCAATGGCTGTACTTGCACAGTTAAATAATAGAGGTCTAGGAAGTGAGCCTGAACACCGAATCCATGATCTTTAAAAATGCTAATTTGTTATCTATTTCTTTGGCTGTGTTGAGTCTTTTTAAACTAGCTCATTTCATGAGTAATTTGCAGCCATGGTTTCAGAGAGATTTCCATCCAGAGCCACTCCCAATTGAAGATCTGAGGAAGACTGCTGCAAGTTTGGCTTTATCTGTTCTGTACAGTCCTCCAGTACACTCCCATCAATGTTTGTGCTCTCAGACTGGTTATTAGTTGTGCTGTGATAATGCAACAGGCATCCTCAGTTTCATACTTCAAATATCGTTCGGTTGTAATGTCGTATCTGGTTGGTCATAACATCATTTTCAAATATTTTATACTTAAAGAATACATAAAAATGTGTACCTGTGTCTTAATACAGTGTGGAGCCCAGAGAAAATTGGAACTAAGAACAAAACAGTGTAGGTACAGCTAGTCTACCATAGATGGAGGTAGCCCTAAGCAGTGTAGATGCTAGCTTGTCTGCAGGCTCCCACTTTTATTTAGCCGTGTAGATTGAGTCTGTTGTCAGTAAATGCACAGCTAAAGGGTTCAGAACCTTGAGAAGTGAAAATGGTGAAAAAGCAGGATTGATAGGGTATTGAGAATGCTATATATCTCCTGTCCTCGCAGTTCTTCCAGTTAGTGTGTGCCATATGTAGTGTCTGTCACAGATTTCAGAGTTCCAGCATTGTTGGTCAAGTCCCCCGCTCTGTGCCTCACTTAGGTCAAGACTGCCTTCAACCTTGAATAGTCTACAGAAATAGATAATTTTTCAATGTTMGTATATACTGTTACATTTTAAAATCATTCACTTTTAGAATATGTATTTTCTTACATTAAAGTGATTTGCGATTACTTTACATCCCTTCTTTTGTCTGGCAGGTCATTTTGGCATTACAGAGAGTGGACAGTATAGTTGGCTTGCTGATGGATGGTCTCAAACAACTGAACTTGCATAAGTGCCTGAACATTATTTTTGTATCAGATCATGGTAAATATGGTTGTATAAAATATATCAAAATTTTGACTGGCTTTTTTATAGAGTAATATTCTAAGCTTATACTCATGTCTCTGGTAGTGTTAAGGAACCAGCAAATGACTATAAACTACATTTTATATTATCAAGATGTGTGTAGATGAGATCAGATTATTTTCAGAGGTAAAAAGAGAGGAAGTAGAGAATGTAATAGAGGGATTAAACACTTTCACATTTTATTCCAGATTCCTCCTGCCATCATTACCAGCTGATGAAATAAATAATACAAAAAGTGAAAGTGAATTGAGAACAATAGATTTCATTTTATTCTCTTAACTGAACTGTCACAGTGATGGTTTATGAATTACTGAAGAAATGAAAGTAAAAGCCACACTTTCTTTTCAATTATCACATCCCTTATCAATTATTACACAGCTGTGAATATAAAACTTCAATTTAATTCTGTAATAGTTTTTCTATATTTCTGTAATTATTTCTGTAATGAGCAATGAAAACATATGTATTTTACCAATCAAATTCTTGTTTTGATGGTTTTTTTTTTTTCCAAACAAAATGTAAGCACATTTCCACGTAGCACAAAATTGACTTGCAGAACTTACTGCCACTGGATGTAATCCAGGCCAAACATCTCTTCAGGTTTAAAAAATACTTAAGAAATTAATGGAGAATAAGTTTGTCAGTGACTATCAAATGTATACAGTTCAAATTCAACTTCCTGCTCTAGAAGTTTGACTCCTGGGAACTGATAAGGAATGTGTGTGTGTGTGGGAATCCATACCTGCCCTGCTGATAATGTATTTCTCCAGGCATCAGGCTAAATGGATCTTAGTCTTAGCCTTACTACTGTTCTTAAGTTTATGTAATTTCTTACCCTTCAGAGAAGAAGATACATCTATTCAACCCTGTCTAACACGCTACTGGGAGGTTGGACTAGATGATCTCCAGAGGTCCCTTCCAACCTTACTGAGTCTATTAATCTATTCATTTGAAGTATCTTTCTGAGCTGAAGAAATGTCTGATTGTGTGTATCTGTAATGTTTTTCTTCCATGCATATGAGTATTTTGGTCTCCTTGGATCAGATCTTGGGGCTTCTGATTTAAAAATAACAATAATAATAATAGGCAGAAATTACATTTCTACTTTCTGTAGAACTTAAGTTACATGTCTCCTCAACAAGACTACACTAGTACTTTCATTTTTTTTAAAATGAAATTTCTTTCCTTGTGCAGGAATGGAAGCAGGGAGCTGTAGAAAAACTGCATATTTAAACACCTATCTGGACAATGTTCAAGATTTCCTAATAGTACCTGGCCCTGCAGCTCGTTTAAGACCTAATAATGTTCCAGATGAGTATTTCTCTTGTATGTAGTTGCTAAACTAATTTTTGTTACTTAGCTATACACTTCTTTTGTTTTCTGAGAACAACTTAGGATCCACGTATTTGATTAGTGTATCTGAGTGAAGTTTAACAAGGCACAGTCTTGACTGTGATGAAGGGGGAAACACTGAGTAGTACAACTGTGCTTTTAAAGACCATTTGACTTTGCATGTTTGGAAATGCCCATACTTGATGGCTGCAACTCGATTTTTTTTTTTTTTTTTTTAAAGATCAATTCTAGACTTTGATTCATTATGCGTTGCCCCGTTTCAGGGGAACATACRATGTTGTTTACTTGTTTTCTAAATGTTGAATATAGCCTCTAAGTTTTTTAAAATTTCCTTTCTGTCTTAAGGGAGCTGGACAACAGAAATTTAAATTTGCCCTCAGTTGCTTTTAATACTGTTTACTTAACTGCTTGATGCTGCTCCARACAATTTTAAACAAACGTAGTTCCAGGTTCTCTTTGGAGAAACAAGATGAGGAAGCAGAAAATGAGTGTGTCTGTTACTACTTAAACATGCATTGTTTTCATGTAACCCTGTTTTGTAATACTGCATGTATCTGTGCAGGAATTAAGAAATTACCCTTGCAAGGAAACCAGTAGGTACTTAGTCAAGCACTGATTATCAGGCTCAGGGCAGGATAACTGTGTGAAATGTAATGGTCTGTGTTACACAAAATGTCAAACCAAATGATGTAATAGTGCCTTTTTGCTTGTGTCTAAGAATTTGTGAATCTTGGATAACTTGCATGTGGCTATCTTTCTAAGGATGCTTGCCAGATAAAAATATTTTTCTGATAGATCTATTTGTTTCTTTTGGTTTAGAAGTTTATTAGTAAGCGAGAGAAACTCGGCTTTTGATTAGCAAAGCCTTGGTGAATACTTACATTTCAAATTCTTTTTCAAACTGTAGCTAATATAGTGAAAACTTTTAAAGTTTTAAGTAAGTAGCCAAAGAAAGAGGAGACTCTAGAAGAGATTCTGAACTAAAATTTCATAAAAGCAATAGTGTGTCAGCTTGGTGATTGTTTTGCTCCACATAATTTTCATTCTAGAAAAATGATTTACTTAAGTTTAGAAATCATTTGCAACTAACTTAAATATTCCAATTATATAATATAATTTCATTTTACATGTGATTTTTTTTAAACTTAGGTGACTAATTCTTACATATGATTCTTCCAGTTAATTATGAAGGCATTGTCAGAAACCTCACGGTAAGTATTGTCTTATATGTTGTTCTAGCTTAATTTCTTCTGACACTTACAGGTATTTTATGGTGTAAGCTGTTTGCTAGGCCACTTAAATGATGTTACTTCTTTGGATCAATGACCTTCTAAGTGTAATACAGGAAAATGAAGAGGAGAAAAAAAAAAGGAAAGAAAAACTAACAGTAGTTGCATGTGAGAGAAAGGTCAAAGTTAACACTAATAAGATGTCACATCTTATCTGTGGTTGTGCATTAACTAATACTTTATTTTCATTTCTTTTCCCCAACGCTCAGCTAACACTATCATGTGTCATGTTGCACTTCAAAACAGAGAACTTGCGTATCTGTACCATACTGGCTTAGGGCCAAGGAAATGTAAAATGTAGCTCCATTTCCTGGACAAGCACAATATTTGCTTGCCTACACCTTTTTGATAAGCAGCTTTGAAAGAGAAGTTAGCTTAAGGAGTTTGCTTTTCTGCTGTACACCTGATCACTGTTCTCATCCCTGCATCACAGTCTATTATCCTGTCAGTTGTGCAGATACCACCATCAGTGAGAGCTACACAATTCTTATAAATTACTTCAAATTTCCACTATTACTGTTGAGGGTTGATTTTGTTTTGATTTTGGTTTTTTTTGTTGTTTAATGATTAATGAATCTTAGCAGGGGGGAGGGGAAAGTATGTTTGTCCTGGAGTGACCAGTCTAAAAGCCCTGTGTTCATGACTTTCTGTATTAAAGTTGTAACATTCTTACACAGGCTAGTCTCCTACCATTTGAATGTATCACATTGTTCTTCTCTAAGTGTAATACTTCATTAATTCTAAGCAATATCGTTAGGTTCTGTGCAATCATAATCTATAAAAAGAGTGAATGATGTCTGTAATCCAATATAATTATTCCTTTAATAACTGTTAAATTCAGAACTAGTCAGTTATTTAAATAATTCATACTTACATAAAGCACAGTATGACTCCAGATCTGTCCCGTTATCTTTAGTGAAAGTTGTTTTAAATTCTTAGCAGCTGAAGTGCTTTTTAAGATCTGTGCATGACRTAAGTTTGATTAAATGTTTGTTTTACATCTTTAATTTAAACATTTCAGTGCATAGACCCAAATCAGCCTTTCAAAGCATATATGAAGCAGTTTCTCCCAAAACGTTTTCATTTTGCCAATAACGACCGAATTGAACCGGTACATTTTTATTTAGACTCCCAGTGGCAACTTGCTAGGTAAGTTAACATTTTCAGTACTGATGATATGGCCAATAATTGTTTTCTCAAAACTTYTCTACTCCAAGTACTTGGAGTTCAGTGACAACTACTGAAGCCTGTTATTCTTGTTTTGACATAATGAAGGGACATTGCAAACAGAAATAATACACACTTTTCCCTACAGTTTGTGGGGAAGGATCTGTGAACAGCCAGTTCTAAATTTGGTTATGGATACACTCTTCTGAGTATGTGGGCAATGGCAGGTTTTGAGACACAAGTATCAGAAGGGCATATGTCAGGCCCTTCAGCACATTTTGGCATACTTTAGGAACTTTCAAAGTGAGTCATGAAAACYAAGCATGTATGTAAGTAGTCTACTTGACTCAGTCATGGAAGTGATCTACTAGCATACATTGAGCTTATGGAACATAATGTTGTCAGTAATTGCGTTACGAATTCTGATCAATGCACTTACAGCATATGCCATCACTCTGGCAGTTGTAACTTTGTACACCTCTGTGATCCCACAGGGCTAGAACAATAGTTCTTTTATCGCATAATAATTTCTTTCAGACCATGTATTGAATACATCCTATTGCACGTTTTCAGCACTGTACAAGTCATACAAATCTGGCTAGGTTATTAAAACTGTACACCTTTAAGAAAGAGGACATAATATATATCAGATGCTGGGTTATTTTAGATTGTAAGATGCTCAGCTGAATGCTCTGAATTACATTATAGTGTTTATTAAAAATAAAAAAGAAAAATTAATATATAATGAAGTTCTCTTACACAGATGGCAGTGAAGTGAAAAACTGTTATCCTGAGAGCAGGTTTTCCTAATCCTAAAATCCTGAGAAAAAACATTTTGTTCATATATCATCTGATACTTGATTTTAAACAAATCTAAGATGGGCACTTGAGAATTCCTCAGGGATAGCATCTGCTGTGAAAACTGTCCTTCTGTTTTAAACGCATTCTCTTCTGGAGCTTACAGACTTTGTTTCCTACAAATAAGCCCCTGGAAAGTTTTTAGACAAACAGACAATGCCTCATTGAATATATGTTATACTAATATGTTTTTTAACTTGTGATGAGTTATATAAACTGTGAATTTTCAATAGGAAACCACTTGAGATTAAATATTGCAAAGGTGGCTTCCATGGCTCAGACAATCGCTTCCCCAGTATGCAGGTGAGACTTGAAAGCTTCTATTATCTCTTACTTTTAACACACTTTTTTTAAGTGCTCTACTTGGGGATTGGGATTTTTGAGACCTGTGACGCTATGTAATTCCCTCTATTACTGTTGTTGTGATAGTGCGGGGTAACCCACACAGGAAAAAAATCCATTATGACAGGTGTTGGGCAAAAACCCAGCAGGACTTGTCCCAGAGATCTGACTGTGTAGGTGAGGGCATAAAGTCATGTCAAGCTGTTTCGTTTTTATGCTAGAAACAGGAACAAACAACTTAAGAATAGTTTTCAAATTCAGGACTTAGTATCACAGGAGAATTCAGGTTGAAGGACCTCAGGGGTTCTCTAGACTTAACCCCTGTCTCAAAGCGCAGTCAACTGTGGTTAAACCAGGTTGTTCAGGGTTTTATCCAATTTGGTCTGGAAAACCTCCAAGGATGGAGACTGCACAAGCTCTCTGGGCAGCCTGTTCAACTGTTTGACTGTTGTCATGGTGAAAAAAGGTGTTTCCTTATACCCAGTGTGAACCTCCTTTGTTTCAATTTATGCCCATTGTCTCTTAATCTCCCACCATGTAGCACTGTCAAGAGCCTGGCTCTGTCTTGGGGACTCCATCGTAGGTACTGAGGGAGCTGCTGTTAGGTCTCTCTGAAGCAGCCTCTTCTCTAGGCTGAGTAAGGCCTTCTCCCTCAGCGTCTCCTCACAGGGCAGGAGCTTCAGCCACCAACCATCTTGTCCCTATGCTGAATTTGTGATGAACTTGTTTATTGGTGTCTTTCTTATAGTAGGGATGCAGTATCTAGATGCGGTGTAACAAGTTCTTGAGTAGAGAAGGATAATCACTTCCTTTGACCTTTTGGCTGAGTTTCTGTTTATACAGCTCAGGAAGCAGCTGGCTGCCCTTGCTGCCAGGACACACTCCTGGCTCATGTCTGGCTTACTGTCTGCTAGGTCCCCTGGGCCCTTTCCAACAGAGCTGTTCCCTAGCCAGTCAGTCCCCTGGCTGCTAAAGGCTACTCTGTTCTTCATGACCAGGATGCCTAAGACAAGAAATAACAAGCTTAAGTTGCTGTTAAGACGAGTTAGCTTGATTACTAGAAAACACTTTTTAACCAATAAAGAGCAGAATAATTTGCCTTGGAAGGCTGTAGAACTTCCATACATGGATTCTCTTTCAGAAATAACAAAATTACTATTGATTCTGTCTCTTGCAAAGGTTGACTAAAGGAACTCCCAGCTTGGCAGTTCTACTATTTCATGATAAAATATGTAACACTGTTTTGAGATAGCCCTGTCCAATAGACAATCAGTCATTTTTAAAATAAGAGCAAAGTCCTCCAAATCCCCTCTTTAAGAGTAATGGGAAAGGATTATAGGATGTTAAACAAGGACTTGGGAAATATTAATTGAGAGCCTTTGTCAGGCCCATCCAATCCTGTATTCAAAAATTTATTTAAAATACATTTCATAGAAAGACATATGTAATATGTAGTCCAAGTAAAGCATGAATTATACTTTAAATTATACTTTAAAGGCCTTATTTTTTCCATTTCTTTTACAATTATGTAGTGTTTTTTTAGTTAATGAAAGCCTTTATTAAATAATTTTATTCACCTTTACAGACCTATTCTTCTCYCCCTTATACTACAATGTAAAATCTGGTGGTAACGCATTAAAAACAACAAGGCCACATGATGCCACTGGTTTAGTATATTCTCTCTATTAGTATATTCACTCTCTGTTTCACTCTTAAATTTTTTCAGTAGGTTGACTTTATGCCAGATTTGGAACTGTCAGTTCACAGCATTGCTGCTTGGTCTTAAACCAGGTTTAGTTTATCCTTCTGTGGCTAGCATTATACTAGCATAATTTTATACAGTGTAATTGGCTAATTCAACAGAAATGAGACAGTATGTCCCTGCCTCAAATTAACCCTGAAAAAATTATTAGCTTACAGATTTTGGTTGCAGTAGTTGTAGAATGACAGCTGCCTGCCTTATATTTAAATCTTAAAGTTATAGTTGAGTTTAGCCTTTACCGCACAGATAGGAAATTTGAGACAATAACATTGCTTGCAGAGACTTGAGATTTTACAAGGAAGATACTGTAGAATGCAAAGCATCCATTGCTCATTCAGTGTCTTTATACCACAGATGATTGTAATCTCTTTCACTAAATAAGGAAAGAAGCTGAGTATTTCAAGATAAGTTTAAAAAACATCGTCTTGGCAGCGGTTGAGTTGAAGTCATTGCTGCCCTTGCCTCCTTGCTCTTAAGTGAGCACAGATTCCTCCTGTATGCTAGTGCAAGCTTTTTTGTGGCTGCAGAGGAGCTGAATCAGATGAAAAAGAGCCATCAAAAAGAAAGTTTTTTGCGCTGGCTAAGTTCCTGGATTAAGTTCACTATATGGCTACACAATTGCTTGTGCCAGCACAGCTCAGGAAGTGACACAAGGAGAAGAATGAAGAGCTGCAAACCAGGGCTAGGAGCTGGGATTTGCAATGGCTTAAGCCATTTAAAGCATCAACCAAACCAACAAATGTTTATGCAGCCTCAGATTAAAAGCTTCCAAATTGTTTACAGGACAAGAAAATGATAGTTATTTTGGCTCAGCATTTTCTATTAAATCTCTTAAAGTGATTTAACGTTAAGAAAATTAATTAAAATTGTTCAAAGGCATGGAAGAGAGCAAGGAACTTCATAAATGATTGAAGTCAACTTTTTCATAAATGACTGAAGCCAACTTTTTAAAGGTGACAATGAGTCAGAATGAAGTTTCCTAATATTTATTTACTACTATTTTTCATACTATTATTTAATCTTTTTTAAATACCTATGATTAGATATTTTATTAGAAAAATACATTAAAATTTTTTTTAAGACAGACCTGCTTCTGACTTAATCCATGTTATGTTGCTAGAAAAAAATATTCTTGAAGTACAAGGATGTTTCCATTCTAACCTGTCTGAAAGAGTTCCACATTTTTTCTCTGTAAATCCTAGGCTATATTTATTGGCTTTGGACCAGGATTCAAGTTTCGTACTCAAGTTGATGCATTTGAAAATATTGAAGTCTATAATTTGATGTGTGGTAAGTGTAGTAGTCTTTCTTCAATAAAACATAATCTTTAGGGCATTATAAAATACTTTAAAATGAACATTTAAGTGTGTGTGGAAATTTGTCATTAAGGCTTACTGCTTATTTTCCCAAATAAAGTTGTTTGTATTTCTGAGGAAGATCCAACTTATAAAGGGCTAACAGATGACAGGGCTAGATACCTGTCACTCATGATATGTCTTTTCCATTGATTACTATTTATGTTGCGTGGTCCCTAGCTTTTCCAAGATTAACATCTTACTAGCCGTTACTAAAACTGACTACTTTATAATCTTTCTGTCATCAAGAGGGAGCCCTTTCTCTCTCATTTTGAACTAAAGGCTTAATTCAATATTAAATTAATCACTCAGATGACCTTATTTGGGCAGTGCAGTAAATAATAAGCACAGTAAGGAGTATAGGTTCAGCTGCTAGGCAGCTCATTTACAGAAATTCTGAATCGTGTGTCCCCCTCCCTCTGTTAATACATTTGATCAATTTCTTGTATGTTCTGTCATATTTTCATACTTGTTTTCTTTTCCTATGTTTTTAATTTTTAGTTACTTGATTTCTATAGACTTTTACATTTAAAAATTCTAGATTTTAATTAACATTTACTTGAGCCATTTAATAAACCTCCTCTCAAATTAATCATTGTCTGTGTCACTTGTTCAGTCATTGTATCTTTTAATACTAAATTTGGATGTTTCCTGGTCTATTTTCATTGTTTAATGCCACAGCTGTTTCAAATAGACTATTTTTTTTTGTCTGGACTGCAGGCATCTTACTTGCTAGTCTGTAGTCCCATGGCTTCAGTCTCATTCTAAAGCTCATTGTCTCTTCAGTTGCATAGCTGCAGTAGTCAAGTTTCCCGTTTCTCACAGTTACATGGGATCACAGTAGAATTCATAATTAATTTCTCTATCATGCAGTCTGCTGTGTACCTGATACTTACTGACAGCACTCTCCTCATTCAAATTTTATCAGATAAATATTTCTTGCTTTTTATGTCACAGTACAGTCCACTGCCTAGAGATAAGAGTTTTCTCTCTGCAAATTGGATACCTTGCTGCTCTCCTTTACTTTCCATTCAAATACGATTTCCATTTCTCTCTATTCCTTTGACCCTTTTCCTTCTTCCTGTATTTCATGGTTTTCAAAAAGCYTATCATGTAGTTCTGTCACTTCCTGATTTCATTTATTCTTCTTGAAGGCTTCACCTGTTTTCCATTATTTCCTGCATCCTTCTCTCTCTTGCCAGGGTCCATACTTGCTCTAATACCTGCTTCTATGAGAGACAGTATATTACCAAAAGATCTGATCCAGAAAGCACTTAATGGGAACACTGAATTTTTTTGAGATCATTTGCAATTTTCAGTTACTCTGTGTTTAAACGTAATGTATTTAAATTCTTTGCTGGAATGGGAAACAAAGGCCATTGCCAAGAAGCCTGTGTCTCACACCCCTGTATGCTTTGCTGTTTTCTCCTGTCATGGTTGATTTCCTTGAACTGTCTCTCATTCTACCCTGTTCCATCCTGTATATACTGCATAGGAGGGGTAGAGTCCTCACTGGTATCTTGGTGCAGTAAGTTCAGTGGCAGGTCAGATATTTCAAGTGCAGTCACAGAAGTCTAGATTTTCTCCACTGTGTATGGAAAGAGTTGAAGAATATAGTGTGCAAAAGCCAGCACATTAACCATCTGATAGAAAACAGTCAGGTGAGGCCACTTACTAAACCTTTTCCTTTCCTAGGGCTTGGGTGCCTTCTTATGGACTGTGGGAAGGTACCTTCTTTCACATGTCATTTGGGACCCTTGGATCCTAAGGGACAGGCTACTTGGGAGAATTATGAGAATGCTGTCAAGAGTATGTAGAGATGTGATGAGGAAGGCTAAGGCCCATTTGGAATTAAGTCTGGCAAGGGATGTTAAGGACAACAAGTAGGGATTCTTCAAATACATCAGTAGCAAGAGGAAGACTGTGGAAAATGTGGGCCCGCTACTGAATGAGGCAGGGGCCCTGGTGACAAGGGATACAAAGAAGGCAGAGTTACTGGATGCCTCCTTTGCCTCAGTCTTTACTGCTAAGGGCGGCCCACAGGAATCTCAGAGCCTGGAGACAAGGGAGTACCTTGTGTACCTTGACTTCAGCAAGGCTTTTGACACTGTCTCCTATAACATCCTCCTAGATAAGCTCAGGAAGTGTGGGTTAGATGAGTGGACAGTGAGGTGGATTGAGAGCTGGCTGAGTGGCAGAGCTCAGAGGGTTGTCATCAGTGGCGTGGGAGTCTAGTTGGAGGCCTGTGTCTAGTAGTGTCCCCCAGGGCTCAGTACTGGGTCCCATCCTGTTCAACTTCTTCATCGATGACCTGGATGAGTGGACAGAGTGCCTCCTCAGCAAGCTTGCTGATGATGCCAAGCTGGGAGGAGTGGCCGATACAGCTGAGGGCTGTGCTGCCGTTCAGAGGGACCAGGACAGGCTAGCAAGTTGGGGGGGATAGGAACCTCCTGAGGTTCAACAGAGGCAAGAGGTTGAGGACAGAGGCAAGAGGCAAGAACCCTAGGTTCTGCACCTAGGGTTGAATAACCCCATGCAGCAGTACAAGCCGGGGGCTGACCTGCTGGAGAGCAGCTCTGCAGAGAAGGACCTGGGAGTGCTGGTGGATGACAAGTTGACCATGAGCCAGCAATGTGCCCTTGTGGCCAGGAAGGTCTCCTGGGGTGCATTGGGAAGAGTGTTGCCAGCAGGTGGAGGGAGGTGATCCTRCCCCTCTACTCAGCCCTGGGGAGGCCTCATCTGAAGTCCTGCATCCAGTTCTGGGCTCCCCAGTCCATGAGAGACATGGAGGTACTGGAGAGAGTCCAGCGTAGGGCTACAAAGATGATCAGAGAGCTGGAGCATCTGCCCTATGAGGAACGGCTGTGAGAGCTGGGCCTCTTCAGCCTGGGGAAGAGAAGACTTGGGGGGAGGATGGGAATCCTATCAATGTCTATAATTACCTTTAAGGAAGGGTGCCAAGGGGACAGAGCCAAGCTCCTTTCAGTTGTCCCAYGTGATAGGACAAGAGGCAATGGGCAGAAATTGAAGCACAGGAAGTTCCGTCTCACTATGAGGGGGAATTTCTTCACTGTGAGAGTGACGGAGCCCTGGCACAGGTTGCCCGGAGAGGTTGTGGAGTCTCCTTCTCTGGAGATCTTCAAGGCCCGCCTGGATGCAACCCTGTCTAACATGCTGTAGGTGACCCTGCTGAGCAGGGAAGTCAGACTAGATGATCTCCAGAGGGGCCTTCTAACCTTACTGATTCTATGATGATTCTATGATTAGAAATCTTGTCATCTTCTCAAAGCAAAAACAGCTTCAGCTGGTGGGAATGACATGAACATACCTGAGTGTCACAGTGCAGAAAAAAGTGTGTGCTGTTCAGACACAGAAAARGGAAAGTTGATTTCTGAACTCTTGTGCTCTAGATGAGTGATCTGTCCATCAAGCTTTTCGATAAAAATGTGTTTCATTAGCTGCTGTATTTTGAAAACATTTTATTTCATAAAATTAGTATGAATATGAGTGGAGGAACAACTCCATGAATCCTAGTCAGGATTAAGCATGAGATAGGACTTGATCTGTTTAGCATCATGAAAACATCTAAAATGCAGCTCTTTAGTTGTTTGAATAAAATTCATGTCAGAGATTTAACTTTTGTGAGATACAGATGAAATAGAGGTACAGATTTGTGAGTTAATTGTTAGATCATGCTTGTGGATTTTGATGCTTAACAATTCCAACCTAAATAACAAGTAGAACCTATGTCCTACCTCTTACAGCTTTACTCTGTAGTGATAATTATTAACTGAGGCTTATTTATTAACTTCCAGATAATTAAAAAAACGACCCCCCTCAAAACTTAATTGTTTCCTAGCCATCAGATTCGTGTGCCTGAGATTCACTTTCTATCCACTACTGCAAATTCAGATGCTACAAGTTCATTTCCTGTTAGATGTTAGCCTCTTGCATTTTTTTCCTGCTTGTTCTGTCCTTCCTTACAAGTAGTAATTACCATCCTGAGCCCTAACTAAGAACATATGTGCTTCCTATTCAGAGGGTTATATTACTTTCTCTTTTGGCTGATATTAATAGCAGGCAATGCAACATTATTGACTCACTCGTACCTGTAGCAATCCATAATTGTAATCACAGTTTTGATTGTAATTCAGCAGTGTGGCCTTTTTCATCTTGTTAATGTTTTTTGAATTCTTTCATAGATTTGCTTGATCTGAAACCAGCCCCAAACAATGGAACCCATGGACGCCTAAACCATCTTTTAAGGAACCCTGTTTACACCCCCCACCACCCCAAAGAAATAAGCCATCCTTCTGAATGCTCAGCTGTGGGGCAAAAAATGTTTTCAGTGAGCGTTGGCTGCTCCTGTAAGACTGCTGTAAGTACTGGAATGATTGAAGTATGGAGCCAGGGGTCTGTGTTGTATTCAAACAATGAAACTGTGGATTCCCTAGTGTTTGTTTACCCTGCAACTCTCCTGTAATGGTTCTGATCTACTACTAATTGGTATCAAAATCAGATCTTTGCATGGATTACTGGGGGCTAGTTGCATTTGTGTATTCTTTTTTGTCTTTTGCTCATGCAAAGTCATGTCCAGCTCTGAAGAGTCTGGAAAATGCTCTAGAAACCAACTTTTGGGGGGAAGGTATTAAGTTCTTGCTTTCTTTGCTTAATTACTTGGAAATTTCCCTTCTGTGARTATGTTGTGTGTTTGGGCTGTGATATTCAAGATTGTAGATTTGTCTGTGACAAAAAYTTGTCCATGGCTCATCTACAGTAGACATCAGTGATAGTTCCATGTAGGGATAACTTGCAAGACAGACATGTTACATTTGTTACTTTACTGTAAGCATAATAATGGCTGGTAATGTGCTTTATAAAAGATGTAGTAGAATCTCAGGGTGTTTTTTTTTTCTTTCATAATTATAGAGCTTACCAGTACAGGATTTTCATCAACGTTTAAATCTCAATGCAACAGAAGGTAAGAATTTTAGATARTAAAAGAAAATGATAACAAAAATAAAAGAATGATTAAGATGTTTGATGTATAAACTTCTCAGCATCTCAAGTATGTGAGTAAAAGTTTCTTTAAGCCATTCCGTAAAACTGTAGCTCTAGTATATATTAGTGGTTCAGATACAATCCTATGGAGCTGTTTGTTTTAAAACAGATGTTTGTCTTTGTGCATGTATATTTGTCACGTGTTATCTGATACATTTGAATTTTCTAGCAGTAAGTGATGAGCATTCCAGCATGGGAATCAAAAGTGGTATATGTCAAAGTATCTGATGAGAAACCCCTGGCAGCATACTTTTATTGAAGCATAAAGAGTATTTTACATGGTCTGGCAGTGAAGATCTGAAGTTGTTGCTTGTTTTACTTAATTATGCTGCATTTCCCTCCTGTGAATATACACATGGCATGGTTGAGCTGCAGGTGGAAAGACTGTAGATTTGCTTATTACTCATAAAACAAAATATGCTATTCTGAGCATGAAGCAGGTAAGACAGTAAATTATGAAAACTGTAAGTCAAAATGGAATGTAGCTCTTGCTGCTAGTATCTCAAAAGATGAAATCAAGATGATTAAGTTGTCAGAAAGAATAATAGACCGACATGGATCTTGCCATGTGTTTGTTCATAAAACCTTGTTGTTTTTTTATGCAAATAAATTCTGTATTTGGCTACATCCAACTGTAGCTCACTATTAAGAACTGGAATTACATGTCAGCTGCAGGCAGAATCTGTCAGTTGCTGTTTATTTAAGGCTTCTGTGGATTTGTATAGCTTGTCCTGGCACAAAAGAGTGGTTTAGAGTCGTCTTGAAACTTTCTCATGAACAACAGGACACTGTTTTAAAATGTATCCCAGAACTATCATAAAATCTTTCTTTCAATGTTGTAATGCTCGTGAGGACAACAAATTGAAATTCAGTTAGCAAGATAYAGAAATGTGTGCTTTCACTTAAGTGTGGAAGTAATTTTACTGAACTTGACTGTCTATGCTAATAACTAGGTGGAAGCCTGAGTGTGTTCCTGAACTCAGCCTTGAAAAAATATAGCAAGGCTAGGCACATAATCATTCTGATTCCCTTTTGAAGACATATAAACTTTAAGGCTCTTATCCTAAATTTTTTGCAGACAGGAATTTGGCTTGGATCATCAGAGAGAGCTGACTTAGCACTGGYCTTGATAGTAGTGATTTGCTTTTAAGTTGCATAAACTGTGCATTTGCCAAAGAGATATGAAAGACATTATCACAGACAAAAAAATTACAGTTAGCGGCCAAAATACTTCTTAAAATTATTTTGTTATTAACCTTTGGATGCATATTTTCTTAGTGATTTTCATAGTTTGACAGCATATAAGAGCAATGAAATATTAAATGCATTTGTAGTCTCATTAAAAAGTAAAGTGTTGGCCTTTTTCCTTATCAGTAGATAAATAAATGTCATAGTCTTGACATTTTTTGTGGTGTGGAATTACTGTGAAATAATTTTCAGTATTCATTATTTTAAAAGAGTAAAGAATTGGACTCAGTTGCCTTGAAATTATAGAACTATATAATTTGTCGGTGGCAGTGATTTATTTAATGGAAAATACACTTTGAAGGCCTTGGTGTCCTTCTTTATAACTCCAATTAGAARCAGTTGGCTGAAAATTTTGGCATTTTCAACAGAAAAGTAGTATTTTTATTATTTTGAAATATTTTCGTGATGTGCTAGTTTTCCTCAGAGTTTTTATTTTACATTGGAGAACTTAAAACTTGAAAACATTACTTTTTGTTTATTTCCAGTTGGCAAAAATTAAAATACTGAGTGTTTTGATGAAACTGAAATCTGCTTTAAGGGAAAAAAAAKGCTGAAATTTTCTGCTGATGTTTTTTGACTATCATATATAATTGCAGGAACGTGTGTTTCTTATGACTTTTTTTCTTAAGATACGGTATTGACCCTAAAGTAATTCTCTTGCTGAATCTACTTTTCTCTTCTGCTTCTGTCTAACGACTTCCCATATTCTGATCCCACGTAGCTTCTTTTTGATACAGTTTTAAAGGAATGTCTTCACTCCTCCATTGGATGCAGTAGTTGGCTAATGAATGTAAGCAGGCAATATCCTAGACACTGCTGCCAGAAACCCTGCATGTCTGTGTGCGCATCTGTACAACTGTGTTGAGTAATATCGTACATAAAACATCTGCACATTTCTTTTGATATATGCAGACTTAAGAGGTTTGATCTATGACAGAAGTAGAGGAAGTAAAGTTTTTTGATTATGAATAACAGTTACTCTAATGCAAGCTCATGCACACTTGAAAATCTAACCATTATATTACTGTATTATTTGCTTAGATCTCTGAATTTCTTAGTCCCTTAAATGTTGCTTTTATACACAACTTTTGGTTTCCGCTAAAATAAGCCTTCAGCAGATTTCAAATCTCATCAATTGCTTRCTTTCCCACCTAACCATTAAGTAAAGGTAGCTTCCACGTTAAATATTTAAATAGAAGCACAAAGTCAGTTAAGACTAACTTTGCAACTTAGATTCGTCTGCTGTTTTAAATGGCAACATGTTTTATTTTAAATATGAAGTTCAGTCCCACAATGTAAGTTTACATGATAAATATCGTTATTTTACTTTATACTRAAATGTTATTTAATATATCGCCTTATCACAGGAATAATACCTTTGATAAAAGAATGAAACTTTTTTTGTTCCATTACTTTGATTTCTTTGTTTGACAATTGGAAATTAGGGCAAAACTTAAGTGTACGGAACAGAAAGGTGCTTAACAACCAGTATATATTGAACTTGTAACAAACATTTATTTTTGTTCCAGGTAAGAAGATAGAGAAGCGTACTTTGCCCTATGGACGGCCCAGGGTTCTGCAGAAGAAACATAATTACTGCCTCCTTTACCATTACCATTATGTGAGTGGATACAGCAAGGATTACAAGATGTCTCTGTGGAGTGCATACACTGTTAACAGAGATGTAAGTATCTGAAGGAAGGTTAGAAGCAACCTTGAAAGGGAAAAAGTTGAAATGTCAGTTATTCCTAAATGCCTGTTACTGCTGCTCACAATATTTTCTCCCTGGGAACTATCTAGAACCCCAGGGGATATAAAGAGGATTCTTGTATGAGCTTCTCTTCCTTTCCCCGTATTAAAGAGGATTGGTTTTGACTCCTTCACCGTGCTTGAGGTGAGCTGCAGTTTCGCTTCCTGAGCCAAGCAGATCCAGTAGGAACACTGAGGAGCCTGGAAATCCCTTGTAGCCATAAGCATCAGTACAGAGACTCTGTGAACCTACTTGGCYGTGTAGGTCTGCTGCAACATGCTGCCAATGCTATCCTTAAAGTCTTGTCTCAATACAAGCTTCATAGTCTCAAAGCAGAGTTCATGGTGCAGCAAGACCCTTTGGAAAAGATAATCTCTGGGCTATCTAGAGTCATTCATGCTTTGATCCAATTGTTCTATCAGAAAATTTTCTTAGTGGGGGGAAAAAAAAAGCTGATGGAGAAAAATCTGGCCTTTGCTGTCCTGAACCTTTTCTATGATATGCATGTTCTTGCAGAACACTGATCTTATGAATGAAAATTTTTCGGGTAGCTTTTCCCATTCAGAGAAAAATTAGATGCCATATTGTGTTTAAAAGAAATTAAAATCACAGAATTGGTATGGTTGGAAGGGACCTCTGGAGATCATCTAGTGTGACCTCCCTGCTCAAGCAGGGCCACCTAGAGCATGTTAGATGTTCTATGGTATGCAAATAGTAGAGGATGCTTTTTGATTTGATTACTTGGGGGTCATAAATTTTAAACAAAAACTATTATAAGTAAATCAGACTATACTGTAGCAAGATTTACTTGATCCTAGATATCTTATGAGGTTAGTGGCACAAAGCAACTGGTTTCTTTAGCAGGTTACATGGTGGCAAGAGATGGCTAATATCTGGCTGCCTTTGATTCTCAGTCTTGAATGAATGGGTATATTTATAACAGATCAGATCATGAAAAAAAAGTCTATGTTGTAAATTTACTCCTCCCACAACATCTCCCTAGTTGTGATCACAAGTATCTTTAACTGGCACATCTAGGTTTCCTTCTGAAAGGAGTTCTTCCCAGCTCAACAAAAACTCTGCAGTTCTGTTTGCTTTACTTATAAAATATATGAAGTGGGATGCAGGTTGTTTTCCACCAGGAAAATATGGAAGCAACTCTTGCACCTTACAGTTAAGTCTCTTCATACTATTAAAGGCATTGCAGCTAAATGTTTAGAATTTTGTTGTCCCGCACATTAGAGAATTACTGTGATACTTTCTTATCCTTCTTTAGGACAAATGGGTTTCAGCTAAAGAAGATATATCCAGCTGCTTACACAAGGATGTTCGTATTCCTTTTAATCATAACCAGACATGTTCATTTTACAACAATCATCCTCGGCTAACCTATGGATTCCTTTCTCCTCCAAGTAAATACATTGCCTTCCTTCTACAACATATCTGACATACAACATATCTTATATAATTTGCAATATTGTAGGTGTATTCTTTCGTAGGTGTTCCTGGTAATTAATTGGAGTATGAGGCAGTGATTACTGAATTATCAGCTACATAGTCCACTTCCTTTAGCAGCTCACTKTAGCATATGAGAAAGAATAACACTGCAAACAGTTGGCAGGATGCCTGAGATCCTTTAATACTTCATGAAGTTTATTAATGTGTCAGATTTTGAAAGTAGCATCTCATAAAAGAAACTGGAAGGAATGTGTATACATTGAGACAAGTCTGGCAAATTAGCAAATTGCAGTTCACTTCATATGACAGGCATTAGCTGGAACTATCCAAAGTAAATTTTGAGGATACTTCCTCAAATTAAAAACAGCCTTGATAAWGTTTGTTTCATATTTGAAATATGCTATTGTATACTACATGTGGTCTTCAGTAAATTGATTCAGTGTTTAGTCTGAAGAACGTAGATCTGATTCTAAAACATCTTGAAAAATGTTTAGCTGTTTAGAAGCATTTAGAACTAAATTGTTTCTGAACTGTTGCTGACCTGATATGGGAGCATTTTACATCGACTTTACTACATAAAGTACTGAGTAGTGGATAACTTAAACATTCATATCAAGTTCAAAAACATAATTTGTAAAGTTCAGATAGAACTCATACTTCTGCACCTAAATTCTGCATTTAGAACACCTTGGTTGGACACTCATGAAGTGATTTAGAGATTAAGGAAGGAGGTRAAATTCAAAAGCCTGTTATGATGTTTTTAAATCTCATGGAAATGTGTCCATTTTATATCTGACAAGTGCTRTTACAGTTGCTGATTATGAGATTATTTTATGTAGGACCTGATTCAGCATGTTCTGAAGTTAACACTTAGACCTACATCAGCTTTGAAAAGGAAAGTCAAGCCAGTCCCACCTTAACATTATTACACTGATCTTCAAACTTGCATGCAGTTGGCATTTTCATGCTCTTAAAGTAACAAATCCAATCAATTAATTACTCTTTTATTTTTAGATTTGTTGACAGATGCGAAGGAACCTCACTATGATGCCTTACTTACCAGCAACATTGTGCCAATGTATCCTGCATTTAAAGGTATTGCATTTGTATGCATATTAATATGCATGTTTCAATGCAAGAAACTGCTGATTTTGCTTATTTCCAAATCATGCAAAGGATCCCTGATTYAGTTGTTTTTGTAAACTAACACCTCCTCGGCCTATAGACTCCTTACATCAGTGCAAATTTCCTTGAAGTGGGATCGTCAGTCTTTTGAAAAATGGCTCACTATTGTGAGCATGTTTTCTTATCATTTACCTCATTACACAAAAGCCTAGTATAAACATCCTCATTTAATATCTATAGCATTTTTTGTTCACATTTTCCTACCTACACAGGGTTTTATACAAAGAGTTTCTTCTGGAGAACTCAGTTGCCAGTTACATAATTATGTGCGATAAATTAATTTCCAGTTTAGAAATGTCTCCAAAACTCAGATGATTTTCCGAGAGGGAGTCTATGGTCTCAGTTGCTAAGGAAACAGGAAAATAATCAGGTCTCTGTTAGAGAAGCTGGGGAGACCTGGGCCTACTTGAATGAGAGTGAACATGTGATGGTGGACTCAGGGAGTTCAAGCATATTTCCTGGGAAAAGAAGGAGGAATAAATATGGCACTTCCTCTGGGCAGAAAAGATCTCCTTTTATGTAATGGAGCAGTGGTCCACTCTTAGCCCTAATTAACGATGTCATAGAGATAAGGAGAGATTTCAGGTAAATCTAAACTGAAGGACTCAGAAATACTTCCCAGCTTTGGAAGTAGGGTTACATACTCGTTATCTCGTTATCCACGTTATCTCGAAAATGAGGCAAGATACAGGCAGGCATGGTTTTCTTTCACCTTCTTTTCTCTACCCTCTGCATGTCTTCGTTTCCGTGGAAAGAAGCCCAAGATTGCAAGGGAGTCTTCACTGTGCCTGTCAAAAGTCAGGTCTTTGGCTGGGGTTGCTGCRAGATTAGAATAGCGAGAGATAGTGCGGTGCATGCTGCTGCTCAGTCAGATGAAGCCTTTGAAAACTATGAACATCTGTGTAATTTAGTTTTGTAGCTTATCATGTCTGTCTGTATTCTACTGGAAACTCTCTGCAGTTATTTTAACAGCTTCTACTCTGAGATGATGCATGCCTCTTCCATTATTGTGTTTCAGTATTATGGAACTACTTCCATCAAACTCTGCTGCCTGAATATGCTGCAGCCAGAAATGGTGTCAATATAGTCAGTGGTCCTGTGTTTGATTATGACTATGATGGGCTCTATGATACCCTGGAAAAGGTGAAAAGGTACTAATATATCACATTCTAATGCTTTGCTTCTTTCCTTCATTAGTGGTCACAAAGTTGTTAGGATCGTTGTTATCAAAGAAAGTGTGTTGCCAAGATGGGGCTCTTGGTAAGTTATGTCGGTACAGAGAGACAGTCAAATGGCCCTAAACAGATACAGAACTGTAAAACTAAGWGATCAGCTACAAACACAAAGAGAAAAAACAAYCTAGAAAAGTGGTATCCTGAAACCKGAAAGTAAAGTGTAAGAGAAAGAGTTGTATCAGGAGTAATGTCTGTTAGCCTGAAATCTTATGACATYGCTTCTAGAAGCGGAAGYGGCAGGGGCTTATCCTTAGTATTGTGGCTGATACTTCCTGAGTCGGGGTAGTATCACTATAGTGAACAGTGGGCTCTGTTTCACTACTAAGTTGTCAGTACAAAAACACTAGTTACTTCCAGTGAGCAAAATTGATTCAACCTCAGATAATTCGGACTGAACTCTCARCTGTCTGCTCTAGATTCTTATATGTTTTTGTGAAATCAGCTTCTCCTTGTCATATCTTTTGAAACTGATTTTTCAGATCAGTCTACAAACCAAACCTGATTTGTGAAATTGTGATCTAGGCTACACCATCAAATTTGGTTATGGCTGGAATTTTCCTTCCAGGCCTAAGTTTTCTTTAAACTGAATGGTCAGGTAAATTACTAAAATCCATCTGCTAGAGTATAGCTAATTACTGTGTCATTTGTTCTTTGTGTAAGTGCGATTTGGTAGATTTACAGAAAGATATTTTGCATTTCAGACACCCTGGTAATTCAGAAGTTCCGATTCCAACTCACTACTTCATTATACTGACTAGTTGTAAAAATACTTCTGAAAGTCCTTTGGAATGTGAACAGTCTTTAGATACCTTGCCTTTCATTGTACCTCACAGAGAAGACAACAGTGAAAGCTGCACAGTAAGTAACCTGTTCAGTTCCCATATACAACTGAAGCCAGACTCAAACTTGTTTTGCCTGTATATCAGTGATTAAACTGTTTGTTTTATGTCAGCATTTTTGAGAGGGAAGACAGTATTTTTGTAAACAGAATTATTTTGAAATACGTATACGTGCTTAAAAGTTAAAACAAGTTTCCTGCTCAAAAAGCAACATATATAGCTGGAGGGRCTGAGTCAGTGTTTTGAGAGAATCAATGTGATACATGCATAAATTTTTGTAGCACAAATATCCRGTCTTAACAGCTGAGAATGGTAAAGGGTTTCTGGAAGATGTATCATCCACAAAGAAAGTTTAGTGGTAGGCCACGTGCCTACTCAGAAGGAGAAGACAGATACTCCCAAAGAAAATCAGTTACTTTTAGTTCAAATAACTTCACATTGTGTGATGGGAACACCAATAGTTATGCTCCGTGTAAACCAGAGCAAAACGTGGAAGGTGTGCTCACCTGTGCTACAGAGAGCCATTACACAGGTCACTGCCCAAGTCAAGCACAGCTCTCAGCAGTAATTTTATAACTTCCAGAGATGGTGGATAGATGTTTGACTTGACCTGGCATTTCTCACTGTCAGCAGCTGCCATCAGTTGTAGTTGCCACAGATAGATGCAAGTTTTGTATACTCAAAAAAGTAATAGCAAGTACTAGAAATTTAAGCAAACTTGTAACTGTTTAGAAGCTAATGCTCTCTACTACTTGGTTTTTCTTTAGATATTTGCCACCAGTAAGTGCTTTCTGTCTGTCTTTTGTCTTTCTGTCTTTGTAAAGCATTAAAATACCTCTTGCTGATTGATTAAATGTATGTCAAAGAAAAAAATTGTAAAAAATTTTTCTTTTTCTCTTCTGTCTCAAAAGGATGGCAAGTCTGAGTCCATGTGGGTTGAAGAGAGAATGAAGTTCCATACAGCCCGGGTCAGAGATATAGAATTACTTACTGGACTCAGCTTCTATCAAGACAGAAAACAGCCAGTATCTGAAATTTTACAGTTAAAAACATATTTACCAACTTTTGGAACAGTCTGATTTTTCCTATGGAATGATGTTATATATTTCAAAACTGATCTATAATAGACTGTTTTAATTAATGCAGACATGTTTTTGAAAATAAGCTGGAACATGTATTGAGAACTCTTGACCAAAATGCCAGTAGGGAGGATAGTGGGCATCTCATTTGTATCTCAGGGATTCCTGATGGGACTATGTACAATATAGGATGACAGCTCCTGTCATTCCCACTTGAATGTGGTAAAACTATGTCCATTATTAAATGSTACCAGCATTTGAACATAATAATTTAAGACACTGAGGAGAATATCTTTTACATGCACTGGAGAGGAAGAAGTTTATAAATCATGTATTATGATCAATATGCTACTTTAAAAATAGAGGTAATTGGCAAATATCTTACAGTTCTAAGAAATAATTACATTCTCAGTGACTGATGTATCTGGTTTCCTGTGAAACAGGACTTACATTCTAAGCTTTGGATTTCTTAAAATAATGCGGCAATATATTGAGGTTAGCAGTAAGATTCATGACCCTTTGCCAGCATGGGATAGACTTCTAGCTGAACAAGCTGTTGTGTTAACTAGGAAGTATTAAGATTTTGCTGTCCTCTAGTGGCTCCAGCACTGACTGAGAAGTTAATGGATATTTTGCTTATGTTCTATGTGCATCATCAGAATGAGTAGTAATGTGATGCATCAAATCATCTGGAAAATAATAAATTAATTCAGGAAAATCTCTGAGCTGCCAGAAATAATTATATTCAAATTAAACTTAGAATTGGTTAAGAGATTTTGCTTTCTTGAAGGAAAGATGCCTTTTCAGACTTGGTGCATGATTTTGTCATTTGTGGTTTTGATACCCCATTTTTGTCAAGAAAATAGATTTTTGCATTAAGATTGCTGCCKTAGACTGGTAGGATGACCTGTAGTTTTACTCATCACTGCAGTAAATGCCCAGAGGACATTCAGTTGTCCATTGGCAGCAAATTATCCTAGTTGTGTTTTCAGCTGTTTCTTTAGTGCTATATCATCCAAATTCCAGCTTATAAAAGTTATCTATTTTAAATGCAGACACTGCCAGATGCAAATCCAGAAAAGCATGTAATGAGCTTTTTGGGAAGACATCAGGCCACACAGGCAGCTGCTAGAGGCACTTAGATGTATAGGAACTCCCTTCTTTTCCAGTACACATGCTATCACTGTTGCAATTTACCCACGCTCTCTAAAGCTGATGAGCCAAGATTGGCTCTGTTATGTATAGAGTTTGGCATAGTCAATTACACATTTATATTTTGCTCATTTGAGAAAAGAAAATGCATCACACACAAGTATGTTAGGAGAATGAAGCGCCTGTATCTGAGTACTAAGCCAGTACAGCTATCTTAGAGCTTAGTCAGGAAACGTTGATTGGATTCAAAGCCTACTGATGTCAATGGAAGTTTTTCTATTAGTGTCAGTTTGAGTGAGCTGAAATCCTGGGACCATTTTCTCTTTTTAACCGAATGCATTTTTCTTGATCTTCTGTTACAAACATGATTTTTTTTTTCTAAAGTAGTTTCACTGTGTGAAATTTTAAATGTGTTGTAGCAACCTCACGTTATGACATGACTGTGACAGCATTATTCAGTATAACTGCTTTGTGCCATTGGCTTTGTAATAAAAACGTCAAGAAATGTATACTGTTCATGAGACTTTCTGTACCAGGTTCTACTGGCTAGTTAAGTACCAATGCTGATATATGATACTCTATTTCACTTTTTTTTTTTTCTGGGTTTGTTTTACTCCCTCTCTGTAAATTGGTTATAACTTCTTTTCCTCTAATTAGAATGATGAAGTTAGATTCACTACTAGGAAACTACTAGTAGGAGAGGAAACTAGAAGGAAAGATGGTCAGAAATCATGCTGAATTGTGCCCAAAATAAGATGTGGTGAATTGTTCCTGCAGCTTCCTTTTGTCACAAATAAGAGCGATCAGTAAAAGTAGCATTTACTAAGCCTGACTGTGGAGAAATAACTACATTGTCTGACCTTCTGTTAGCAGATGGAGCTYGGGAGAAGGAAACAAATGCATATGTAATAGTGGGAGTAATACTGCCATTAAAGCATGATTAGGACAAAGTAGTAGGAAATTGGTCATCTCAAGCCCTTTCAGACTGAAGTAATTCCTGACCATCAGACCTAGTTTCATTCAAGAGCTTGTGAGGAGTTGCATACATACATCTCATTTATCAAAGTTGTTTTTGATTTTTTTTTTCAAATTATTATAGAATAAAAATCTAATGCAAGARATTCATACCAGTATACCAATGAATTGGTAAAGTGGGAGGAGAGGTTTGCAAAATGTTGTTAAATTTATCTGTGTTCAGTAGATGATCCCAGCTCTAATAAAAAGACCGATAACATCTTCAGAGAAGTGAAGCAATGCTGATTTCAATTAAAAGGCTTAGCTACCCTAGCTTTTGTGTAAAGGTGGAATGGGATAAGTTTTAGGGAGCAGACAACTGCTAGTTTGACCTGTGGAAGATTTCAGAAAGGAGGTTGGCTAACATGGTCATCAAGACAGGGTAACTGTTGCAGAGGATATGGGAGGAAGCCTTGCCAAAAAATGACAAGTCAACTTGAAAAGGAAGAGATCCATTCTCACTTAATTGTGATGCATATAGTTTTGCCTCTTCTATCTTTTCGCCTTTGCTTTTTAGAAACATTTGTAATCGTGTTGTCTRTCTTTAGTGTTGTGAATTAATGTGTGAGGGTGTTTTTTCCCCATAACCTAACTTGTGTGAACTAAGATTTTAAGGTAACAGTAAGACATATCTCACTCAAAGGTGGGATTAGCATTTCATCTAGTGCATCTTAGAAATACTAGTTTCCTAGCACGCTCCCTAAAGTTTTTAGGAGAGAAGTCTGTCCCAACTGCAGGTATAAAGACCAGGTGGAAATCTGAGGACCAGAAGAATCAGATATATGCTTGCTGGTGCTAGTAATGGTATCCAGTGACTGATCTTATTCCAGGGTGGGTGATATCGAACTGTATTTTTGAAACCTGAGAGACCCCAAGGAACATGCTAGAGCCACCATCAAACTCAATTCTGTAGCAAGCCTACAGCTTTGTCTACCTGGATATAAAATTATATACACACACACACACACACATATATATATATGTATATATACAAATACTTATTTCTGCTGGTACTGTATCTGAGCACTATTGAATATTCTTAGGTGAAACTGACAGGTGTAGCAGCTCTGTTATGACAGGACTGTCAGCATTATTCAATGTAACAGCTTCTTAGCTTCATCTTTTGTGTAGTCTGACCTTTTACAGGCAAAAAAAAAAAAAGATGTAGAGAGGCAGTCTGGATGTATCTAGTAGTGTCTGGATGTGTCTAGTAGTGCATTCTCAGGTGAGGTATCAGGAAATCCTGTAGGTAGCAACTGGTGCCAAACTTACAGCCAGGTGCTGAGCTGCCTAGATAAGTAACAACTGTGGTCTAGAGACCAATCTTCAGGCAAAAGCCAATGGAGACATTTCCCTGGATAGCCTAAGGCAGGCAAGTGCTTGGTCAGAAAACTATTGCCTTTGTGCTGTTTAAAACTTTGAATTGTAGAGATGCTAAAAAAAAAACAGAAAAAGTTACGGAAAAACATTTGGGAATGACTTGTGCATCACTGCTTATGCCTGATACACGCAGGAAAGGATACAAACAAACCCTTTGCATGCCCTGAGCTGGCAGGGACTCAGAGTGCGGCAGACAAAAGGAGCGATCAGAGATTTAGCCAAACACAACCTGTGAGTAAATACAAAAAACCCCTGTGTTTGTTTATTCGAAAGAAAGGAAAGCTGAGGGAATTTGTGCTGGGAGCCTCTATAAAAATAAAAGATTATTCCAGAGTGGACTTAGTCTTTTGACCACTACRGGACTCGGAAAGAATTACACTAGTATGTCTACGCTCAGGCAGTCTAACATCTGCCTAATTCCCTGTTACCTAGTGACTGACTATGGGCCCTCAAATATGACTTAAACAAGGACTTAAAATAGCAGGCAGGACTCTGAACTCTGGTCTTTTAACGTTAGTTTCTCARTGCTGCTGTCTGATAAAATGGAGCTAACAAGCTGTAAGTTACAAGTCTGTTGTAAACAGATTTTGAAGCATTCTGGCCATTCCCATCCGTACCRCCACTGCAGCCATGCTGGTGCAGATGTCTTTGTGCCTATGCAGTAAACCCGATCCAGGAACAGTGCCAGGTGAGGAGTAACTCAGAAAAAAGAAAAAGAACTAGTAAGTTTTTTGACCAGTATCTGTTCTCTGCCTGGGTTCATTATGTGGCCTTAGCGTAATGGTGGACTGCGCTGTGGCAGCAGTGAGTGGCRGGAGGGTGGGACAGCAGGGCCTGGTTAAGTTGGTGCTGCTACTGAGCGAGGAGCTCCTCAAGCCAGGCCTTCAGTCGCAGATCCCCAAAGAAGCTTCTGCCTAAATCTCGCCTGGTAATCTGGCCCTCGCACCTCAGTAAAAACATTTCTTCTATCTGCAGAGGAGTCCTGCAGAGCGTTCAGTGAACCAGGAAACACGTTTAACAGTCAGGAGTTAACAATATGCTGAATAAACTACTTGTGAGCACTGTTTTTTTGTGCAAAGAATGAGGCATGTTGTAAAAGAGTAATCTGCGATAATGTYATTAAGGACAATATCAGAGTGGTTACCTAATTACTGCCAAATTTGGGTCATGTTCTAGCACTTGCCTCTGAATATGTAATTTTTCAGTCTTAAAAATACTCCAATAGTTTTATCTATCTGAGGGGAAAGGTTATGTGAAAGTAATACCTGRTAGTCTAGCTTTTCCAATCAGTTCATGCAGATGATGTCTAGCCAGAAAGAAAGAAAAAATGTTTTCCTTATGTATGTATAGGTTGTCAAATTAACTAGCTCTGACTTTGTGAATGTAAATATATTTCTGGTGCTGAATGTATGCTTCCTTAACAGCAGCTGGTTGCAGCCTTGCTCCCTCTAGTATTCTTGATGTAATTTTGATCTAGGAATTCCCTTGAACCTTTTATAGGTCTGTAAGTTACGGTGCGACAGGGATAACTATATCATGACAAGAYGAATGGTTTTTATTAACTCAATACAATATTCAGAAATTCAAGTTTTTAAAATCAGTCTTTCTTCAGAAGAGGTGGTTTCAGGACAGGCCTATATGAAATTTTTGCCAACAAACTCAGAGCATAATAGAGTTCTCTTTGGCTTATTCAGCTGCTAAATAAAACTTACATTATTCCCTTCATCCCACTGCCACAAACAGCTTTTTAAAGCTTAAACCAAACTAAAGGCACTGATGCTAAACCATTTCAAAATAGAGAGACGTTCTGGTCCTCACAGATTACATAGAGGCAAGTTTTCATTTTTTAAGTGTACTGTTTCATATGCAAATGAGTAACTTCAACAAGAGGCTCCCCCAAGAATGTACTATAGAGTTAAGAGCACTTGCCTACGTAGTCGGAGATCTGAAACCAACAGTTTGCCCCAAATCAGATTCCACCATGTTTTAAAAAGAAAATGGAGCAATATCTAAACCCCTGTATTTGAAAAGGCCTTTTCTGGCAGTCATATTYTCGACACATCTAGTATATGCTAAAACCACTGTGTCCATCCCAATGTGTAACAGTCCTGAAAGCTACTGTTTGGTAATAACACCTGCCAGAGGCTACCCTGTCTCATCCAGTGAGTGGGTGGTCTGGGTTTCTGGCTTTCTTTAGTCTGAGGAGATTTTAAATGCAAAATTCTCCCTTTAAATGCAAGATTATAAACTCAGTTTGGCAAGGTGGGAGGCACTACCTCTCTGCTACATGGGAGGGCGCCCATGTTTCTAGGAAAATGAGATTTGTGGAGCCAGAAGGAAAAAAGGAATATAAAAGAAAGCCCAAATCCGTAAGTCTGTGGTTAGGATACACAGCTGGGAGGATCTGATTTCTGACCTTTTCCAAGATGTGCAGCAAAACTCAAGCCTGTTTTTGAGAAGGTGTCTTGGCCAGGCCCAAAGTACCACAGTCAAGTCAATGTTTGGGGGGCACAGCACTGCAAAAGGGAGGGTTCATATGATAGGCTAACACTAAAGTTGCTGTAATACTCCGTGCCCATACTGGTGCTCCACTAATGAGGTTAGGAAACCACCTCATGGCTCACAGCAAGGGCTATACTAAGCGCTCTTTTACCATTTTTACCCTTCGGAAGTGTTCTAGGGTAGAGCTAGCCTGAGCACAACCACTTGTTAAAACAGAAGTTAATAAATATTTTTGTTTGGATGCCAATATTGCCACTGGCAGTAGCAACACCACCTCCTGCTTACATTCATAGACCTTGCGGCAATGTCCAGCTGTCTGGGAAGCATTGGAGTACCACTCTGATGTACCTTGTGTATCATGAGTGCTACGCCTATCGTAGTTTGGGAACCCCTATATTACAGGAAACCAGTCCAGGTTTGGCATCCTGTGACTCAAGACTCCCTTGGAAAAGAGTCACTGAACCACCATGAGTCACCACAGCCCAGAACCTCAGGAAAAGCTGCTATGGAGATTGTGGATAAACTTGCAATAATTTTGGAAGCCTGGCAACAGATTTTAGAGAATGCCATTGCAAATTAGCATATTCCTCCACAGCCACAGCCTGTGTTAAATTTGTGTTGCCCTTTATTGCAGATTTTGTCCTTTTTGTTTTTAGTTTCTCTGTTTCAATAAAACTAGTATAGTAGAATGGAAAAATCTGAGTCACTCCAAAGCTGATCAGAAAAAAGTGGAAGCACCCTTTGGTCATGTCCATAACACACTCACACTGCCTGGAAGTTGGTCTGGATGGTGTAAGACTCTGATTTCTCAGTGYCACAGTAAAACAGTAATTCAGGAGCAGCCTAAGTCTGGGGCTTGAAAGAACAATTTTCCATATCTCTTCTTATCTCTCTGTGCTGGAGGCCTTTTGCTATCCTACATCTGTACTGAAGCTTTGAATTTCCTGGTTGTAGAAAGCGTGTTGCTTGAGCATGACAAATCTGCTTTTAAATATTATAGCTGTATGACTGCATAGATTGACACAGCACATCACTAAATTTTACTCATACTCTCTGTAATGTTTATACATATGTGCTATATATGTGCTATAACAARTTGAAAACTGTAACTAGCTGCTTTGCACTGAAGAAAGGAATTATGTACACTTGGGTCCTCTCTTTAAAGTAAAWTGTTTAGAGAAAGGCAAAGTTTAATTACTTACAGATGCATTGACTTTGAACAAATACTGACTGCAGCTGCATTTGGTCTTACCTGGCCCTCTTCTGGTTTRATCTGATTTAACTGGCCAAAGATCTGCTTTGCTTGGTGTACGTGGTCTAAAGAAATATGGTCTCAGGACAGTAGAAATCCAGGCAATTCACCTAGAAAAGAACAGCCTTTCTGAGGTTTTTATGAACATTATTGTAATTAGTTAACACTCCTACTACAATTTTTAGAGATGAGAGCACTGAGAGACTGAGTTACTGAGGTCCAAAGAATCCATAAAACTTGCGGCACATAGTTTTGCTAGACAGACTAGAAGGGTGGTTTTTCCATACAGGTTACTATATATCCTGCRTATCAGTCATAACAGTGGAACCAGTTATACTGCAGATTTTCTTTGCTTGCCCAAAAGAACTCCAATCACATGAAAGTGCGTCACTTAATCATACTGCTGGCTTGAACATGGCAGAATGCAGCATGATCCTATAGTGACCATTTAATCACTGTGAGGAATAGTTGTTCTTGGAATATCTTACAGAAACGGATGTCATCCTAGATTCTGGCCCCCCCCAAAAGGCATCCTTCTTGCTCCAATATATCAYTTTTGTAACCCAAATAATTTCACAGAATCATAGAATTGGTAAGGTTGGAAGACCCCTCCTGAGATCGTCTAGTCCAACCTCGCTGCTCAAACAGGGTCATCTACAGCATGTTARACAGGGTTGCATCTGCTGGGTTTTGAGTATCTCCAGAGGAGACTCCACAACCTCTCTGAGCAACTTGTGCCAGGGCTCTGTCACTCTCATAGTGAAGAAATTCCTCCTTGCATTCAGGTGGAACTTCCTGTGGTTCAGTTTTTGCCCGTTGCCTTTTGTCCTGTCACATGGGACAACTGAAAAGAGTTTGTCTCCATCCCCTTGACACCCTCCCTTCAGGTACTTATAAACATTGATAAGATCCCCCCTCAGTCTTCTCTTCTCCAGGCTAAAAAGGTCCCGCTCTCACAGCCGTTCCTCATAGGGCAGATGCTCCAGTCCTCTGATCATCCTCGTAGCCCTACACTGGACTCTCTCCAGTAGCTCCATGTCTCTCWTGKMCTGGGGAGCCCAGAASTGGATGCAGKACTCCAGATGAGGCCTCACCAGGGCAGGATCACCTCCCTTGACTTGCTGGCAACAGTCTTCCTAATGCACCCAAGGATACCATTGKCTTTCTTGGCCACAAGGGCACATTGCTGGCTCATGGTCAATTTGTCATCCACCAGCAYTCCCAGGTCCTCCTCTGCAGAGGAGGAGGTCAGGTGACTTTCCAGCAGGTCAGCCCCCAGCTTGTACTAGTGCCTAGAGTGCAGGACTCTGCACTTGCCCTTGTTGAAYCTCATGAGGTTTCTCTCAATCAATTCATTCAATCTGGTGTTATCACACTGAACACTCAAGGCTGCAGAGGAAACTCCCCTGATTTCCAGAGGTYCTTTCCAACCTTACCCATTCTGTGATTCTGTAATATCCTAACATTTGGGGCAGTGAAGACTGTTTTTTGATCATGTCAGCAAATCTGGCTGCACATCTCACATTCCAGAGGACAGGATTTGGCTGTTCACAACTGAGAGAGAGGAGTTTTTGTCAGAATAGGCACTCCTCAGTAGGTGTACAAGGGAAGGCACATGAACATGAGAAGATCWAAAGACACCTTGAGGAGGAAGGCAGTAATCAGTAGGCATAACCACGAGCTGGTTCCAAATTTCTGTTAAGCATTTCTGTTGAAATGACTTACAGACCCTATAGCCTTGTCACCTGAGAGCTAACTTAACTGTAGCTCTGGAGAAACAGTTGGTGACAGCCATACAGATTCAACACTTGACTGATGAAAGTTGCATTCAACACATGCAGCTCTTTGAATACAGAGAATGTGGAAATTCCTGGGATGTCCAGAATGAAGCCTTTGCAAAGCAATGATAATTTGCCAAACAAAGCAAGTCATCTAGGCCAAAATGAAGTTTATGGAAGATGGATACTTTTGACATCAAAGACATAATGAATCCAAGCTATTGCAAGTGCAAAGAGCTAAAAGAATATAAACATAGAGTTTACCATCAGAGTCTACAAAATCACAGAGCTCAACACATTTCACAAACCACCGGACTAGCCAGTAAAAAAACATGACAAGGTACTGCAGCACTTGATAAAAGCTTGTAAAAACTACTGATTCATTGCAGAATTAACAAAGAGCTATCTGTCCTTAGAGCAAAGGTGCTCATCTCTGTAGCAGTCAAGCCACTTGCTGCAGCTGCCATGCTGCCTTGCTGCAGGTACCAGGCCATGGAGCTACCATAAGCACAGAGAGACTGGAGGAGAAGCTCTTGGGCGGAGGGAAGCCCAGGGAGGAAAAGCGAGAAGGAAGAAGGGGAACGAGGCAGCACTAAATGCTGCATGGCAGCAGCCCCATTCTGTGCCTAACAAACACCTATGCTCTCATTTCTGATTTTCCAGCTGTCTTGGGAAAGGCAGCAGCTGTTGGGAGTCTATCAGAAATCCACTTCTGAAACATCTCTGATTGCATTAAGTACTGCCTGTACATTACAGTCATGAGGGGTTTTACACAGTGATATCCCATTTCCTCCAGATCACTTACCGTTATGGTAAGGAATAGCGTCTCATTACAGAAGAATCCTAACTGATCCCAAAGTAATACATTGGCTCTTCATCAGTACTGCCACAGTCATCTCTGGGAGCAGAACAGATGACTTCCATGAAAGAGCCTCTCATCACAGAGAGTGTCCTCTGATGAAAATTCTCTTTTCTTCTCCCACAAGCCCTCTTTGCCTTATGTCAGTAATCRGAAGGGTGCAGCAGAACTGTCAGCAAAGAAGAGCGGTAATTCTGAGGAGCCACATACAGGGGCTGCAGGACARCACATGGACAGAGTCACCTCTCTGCCCTTTCTTTGTAAAATCAGCAGCTATCCAGATGTCTTCCTTCCCCACAGGAAGTATAGGCAGCCACTAAAGGTCTCACTGGATTGCTTGTGTGGCCGGTTCCYGAGCTTTCCAGTCCATGGGGCCTGGATTAACTGCATTCTGGGCTGGACATTCCCTGACACCACTCACAGGTTTCCCCCAAATCAGACTGCCCCAATTCCAGCACAAGGGAAGGGAATATTTTTTGACTGACTGACCCATGCCTGAAACAGTGGTACTAGTATCTCAAGACCTCTGAGTCTTGTGCCAGGTCTGAGCCTCTCCAAGACTTACTGAGCATTTCCAGCTAAGTTAGTTAAGAGATTGGTCGTAAAGGTCTGAAATTCTGTGAACAACACTTGTTAAATGTTGTTTGCCTTGGAAAGGTAATGTGAGAAATCATGTCTCCAAAAAACCTCTTTTCTCATGGAGAGGGCTGGGGAAAGGGATGCTGCTAAGGGACACAGTAATAAAAGCAAATCTCATGTTGATTCTCTGACTCTGTGTGATTACACGGAACAACCAGTCTATTACTACCACCATGTAAAGATGTTATTCAAACCAGTTGTTAAAAATCTTCATGAGTGTTAGTTTACGAAGGAACTACATGGTACCCTCTGAGACTAACATAAACATCCACCATTTGCCTACTACTGCTTTRATTCTCATTAAAATACATAGCTGCGCTGCAGGCTCTGCTCTACCCTGTGGCTGAGGGGCCAGCTGTGGTAGAGAAGATCTGGAGAACGATGCAGAGCAGCCCTCTCGCCCGTTGGTATGTTCAAATCCATTTTGTGGAAATGGCTCTGAAGTAAGGAGTTGGCTCAGAACTTTTAAATAGTAGGTTTGGGTTAGACCCAGAGCATTGGACTCAAAATCTTGTTCACCAGACCAAACCTACACAAAATGGATGCGACTCATTGTCTGTGCATGTTGAAGAGGTCAGGAGGAAAGTGTTTTCCTTTCAGTGATTTACACAAAAGCTTATTGGGACATAATTAGTCAACTGGAAAAACAGGTGCAATTACAGAAGGTAACTTTATTAGAATGCCARCTGATCCACGATGCCTTTGTGTGAACTTGTGCTGCATAAGGAGTAGATCCTTGTTTATCCTAAAACTTGGACCTCAGATGATTAATTAATTTAAGAGGTATACAGGATAAAACCCAAGACATTTAAAGCCTTCATTACTGCCTAGGGTAAATAAATCTCTCTTATCTTTCAGGTGATTTTTCTAGGTACCTGCTGGTGACGATTATTGTAAACTGTTCATCCAGGCCGGATGCTGTTGCAGGGGAAGTCGAAGGAGGCCTGGGGAGGGTCTGAGCGGGGTTCCTGCTATGCTGCCTGCTGCTGGAGTAGGAGAGAAAAGGGATTAGTGCGATCTTCTGTGACTTGCAGCTGRTTCCAGGGGATGCTTACCTGCATGCCTGGGTTCTTTATTTTTTTTTTCTTCTGCATCTTTAATATCGATGATAATGACGTGCAAAGCGTATAAACATACGTCTGAGCAATGCGTGGCGCTCCAACACACCAGCGAAGCTCCCAGCAAAAAATCGGCAGTATGTTCCCGAAAACCCGGACGAGCTGCTCGACAAAACAGCCCGACCGGTGGCCGCGGAAAGGCGCAGCGGGCCCGGCCGCCTGCCCCGCCGCCGCCGCCGCCGGCCGCGTTAGCCGCCTTCAACGCTAGAGTGTGCTCGTACCTCCCGCACCGGCAGCACCGCGCAGCAGGAAAGATGTGCAGGACTCCACGGCCTCGGCGAAGAGCGATCTATATCTACACACGCTCATAAAGTTAAAATTAAAACAAACAAACAAACAAAAGGCTGACTTTGTCCTACTCCCTTTTTGGCAGAAGCGGCCAACTCAAATGCAGGCTCCAGAGGATGATTTTTAATTTTCTCCTTTCAGGTGAGGTTGTTTCTGCAGAATCCTGCTAGCCCACAGAGTGTCCCAGTGTGGATATACAGAGTACAAATTCAAGGACTGATTTAATGACATTAATTATTTGGAGCGATCTAGCACAGAATTATTAATTGATCATGATTAAGTTAATTATTTGCTAAAATTATTTGATAATAAATATCAATTGATTATTAATAGCTGTTGTTATTTGAATAGTAATAATAGTTATATTATTACACATTATTATTATAAGAACCTGTTACCTCTTGCAAGCAGCCTTCAGCATATGACCTAGGGAGATTTCATCAGAAAGCTTGTCAGAAAGGTTGCTTGTTTGGCCCTGATTTTTGTTGAGAGAGCCATCGTATCTGTCTGCGTGCAGTTACTAACAAATATACAGTTAATTGTTTCTGAACTGTTTTGTGATAAGGTCTGTGGAAAATACCATGCAAAGGCCAAAGAAAACATTGCATAAGAGGTCTCTAATTTTGTTTTTGACTATGTGAAATTAAAGTACTCTCAAGGATAGAAGGGTGTCATGTGATTTCTACTTTTAGGAAATCTATTTTTTTTCATAAAGAAAGTAGATTTTCACTGAGAGAATCATTGTAGGCTGGCTGAAGGCTGGCTATACTCCAAAGCTTTGTAATGTTCATTATACATTTACAGAGGTCAGAAAAGCCAGAACGAAAAATCTCATTTGAATACAAACACAGTTTCTCAAGTGGAAGACCAGTATACTCAAATTTGAGGAGTGGAATATTATATAAGATTATTTATATTATATCTGCATCCTCGTAAGGATAACTACATGATCTAAAAAGCTGCAAATGTGAGAAGGAAAAGGATTAGACCTTCCTGGACATCCTCACACTAGAATTATCTTGTGTCAACTAGATTCAAGGGTCCTGTAGCCCTGACTCAAGGATTACCTTGTCAATTCTCCTCTAACAGCATTTTGTTGAGTAGCTAATACAATGCCTGTAGACTTTCTGCAGCATCACTTATTACTGCTTATGAACAACAGTACTGAGCACCTGTACACAGCAAGCAATACAAAGGTTGTCCTCCCTTGCAGTGCTGACTATGGGTGGCTTCTCATCAATATTAGCACACTAGGAGGTTTCCCAACAAGATTCCCATTCAGGATTGCTGGCTGCAGCATGCTCTTATCTATGTGGTACTGTCAAATGTGGCTACTTTTCAGCAGATAGCATGGAGCTGTGGCTGGAAGGAGCAAAGGAAAGAAAGAAACATTTCAATTCTGTGTTGCCTTTTCAAAAATGATAGAATAACATGTAGATGAAAAACCTCGGCTGGGCAGATGTCCCCAGCTGGGCCATTACAGCTGCAGAACTTATGGCAAAACCCAGCAAGAGTCACTTGTGGCGATTCTCAAGGTAAGGTGAGCTGGCACGGTCCTCTAACTCCTGTCACATGAGATCTCAGAAGCTTGATCATATTAATGATCTCAGACTTTCTGACCTCAGAACAAACCTGGAATTTGAAGAATATGTATAAGTGGAAAGGGTCAAATGTGACTTTTCGCATATTTTCATTGCTCTGCATATTAGCTTTCTTGCATATATGGTGTTCTTGAGAACTAAGTCAGAACAAATATTCTTTTCCACAGGGATCAATGAACTCTAACACTGATTTTCTTTAGTGTGGCAGAAAATGGAAATTCACGACAGTAAGTGTTTCATGGCAAGATCCATCCAGCGTTACTCCCTGGCTTTGTAGACTGCAGTKGTTGTTGGTTACTGTCATGATTTTTCCTGCTGCTTTTCATCAAAGATGTATTTCTCTCTTTGCTGTTGATTCASAGATAAGAATGTGTAGACTTTGCACAGTATTGTCTCTTTGTACAGTATTATCTCCTTGTCTTGCTCTTGTTGGCTGCAAAACTGAACCCCAGAGGGATGGTTGTCCATGTCAGTGATGTATCCTCTATCATTTTTGCCACTCCTGTCTCCCACTGGGCTCTCCCCTGAGGTGGCACTGCCCGATAGCAGAGAGGCTGGTGCAGCCATTGGCTGGACAATACCGAATCTTGGATCAGCAAAGGGCACTGCACATGTGGTGTAACCAAAGCGTGAAGTCAGGGCAAGGTAAATTCTTCCAGAGCATGATGTTGTGCCAAATCACAAAGTCCATGGTAAGATCTGAATGACATTTTGTTTGAGAATAGAGACTTTTTTAAAAGTGCTTAAGTTAAGAAATGAAGTGTAAACAGCACCATAGCATACCACAGTATATTAAGAAGATATGTAATATCTTTCTAGATATTACATTGTCTAAAGCTTAAACAGTGTATCAGTATTTCAGGTGTATTTTGAATTCTGGTCCATCCCATTCATTTAACAGCTACACTGGTTTATCGCTTCCCTATTAAGTTATAAAGTTAGCTTTTTACAGAACATTTTCTTATGTGATTCACTTCATCTGTGCTTGCCTAGTGAATGCCATGCCCATGGCCAGCTGCCAGCCCTCACAGATGCATGGCCCTCTGTGGCTCCCCTAACTTGTCTCAGGACTTTGGACCACAGGTGGTCTATACCTGTGCAACTGCACTTGATTCAAATAGCTAGGCTGACCCAAGCCCACTGAAAGGTATTTAGACCAGGAGCAGGAAAATTAATTTAGTAGATGCTGAAAGTTGTAAAATCTCTGTTTTTAATAGGATGTATCTCACACAACGTACTTTTTTTGGATAGTGCATTCCTTTCAGTGACCCAGTTAATTTGGCCAAGGAGTGATTGGAGCCCTACTGGATTATGTTTACACCAYAGGATGTGTTAGGAATGTCTTAGTCCTACCAGCAAGGCTATAAAATGCTTTGTCCCTAAAAGCATAAACACTGAGGCTACAACCATTAGGACTRGATTTACTTGACATTAAGCAAGCATAAATATTCCTGCGTTTGGCACTGTCTCAATAAAGGGTGGGAGTGGAAGAATGTTGTCATAATAAACAGTCAAAATATGTTTCCTGGGGGACTTTTCAGAATCTCTCCAGATTTGCTGCTCTGGGGACATGGTCTCAGACTGGGGAGAGCAGCTGAAATGCCCAGGGCCGGCAGTAATGGTTGGTCTTTGATATGGGAGCAACACTCTGTCATCCTGTGAAGAGGGGACCTTAGTCATGTTTCTAAACTCTCCTCAAACTTTAAATGTGTTGAAGGCTTTAGTACAGTTTGGAAACAGGTTCTCTGAAGAAATTCCTGGTATTTCCTGGTTTCAGTGAGGCTGAAAAACACTGTGAGAATGTGGTGGTTTTGGGTATGTCCATTTATGGGCATGAATCAAAGGAACTGCAGGGAGGAAAAAAACTGGAAAATGAGAGGAAAAATAAGTTAACTGAGCTGCTTCCTCTCTCAGATTCTTCTTGGTTTTTGGGCAAAGCCTTGCTGGTATTTCATCCCAGCTTCTCCTTGCTAACTACTTCCATGTGTAGGCGTAATATAACATCAGTTACAGCCACATTTAAGCACTGTTTTCAAAGAACTTAGGTTTTTGGTGGTAGGATGCAAAGTCAGAATGGTTGAATTAGTATATATTTAGGTAAGAATATTACTGTTCCTTCATACTTTTAATGCCCKTTTAACAGTGTAGCAGTGAGGAGTGCTCTCTTCAAGTGTAATGTCTGAAAAGCTATGCTACGTGAAAAAATACAAATGATCTAGTTAGTGTGTGCTATTTCTAGTGATGTGTCCAAAAGTCAGTTTTCTCAGCTGAGTCTCTGTCTTTGAGAGACAAATAACTGGATACTGTTCAAAGACTTATTTGTTCCTGTGTGGTTATGGATCATTAAAAGTGGCTCATTCTTGAAGAGTTTCTTAACTAGTGTCTTTTGGATCTTTCTTAGCTCTGAGGAATCTGACAAATTTCCATCTGGAGAGTAGAGCCTGTTTCATATGAAAGGGCCATAATCCATGTCTGTTGTTCACATCTGTATTGTGTTAGAAAGTTAAGCTGCAAATCCATGCAAATGTATTATGGTATAAAATTCTGAAATACGACAGCTTAGAGTTATTTCACAAATTATTTGATACTGTGCTCTCCAGCCACCTAGAATTCCTGTTTCATGATTAACTGAGTATCATTTATTATATGAGGGTCAAGTGGTGCTCTACCTATTGTAATATCAGTATTGTTGCAGAACCATTTTCAGGAGATAGTAATTTGAATGAATATGCTTTCATACATGAATAAAGCATTTAGAAAGTACAGTAGCAAACCCATGTGACAGAATTTTTTGAGGATGCAAACTCAAACTTCCAAAACAAGGCATTTTGGAAGCAATGTGAGCCTATGTCCTCTTCTGTGAAAGCAATTTAGGCCTTTTGAAGTATGCTTTTATTCTGCCATCTATCTCTATCTTAGGCATGAAAAATGATATCAATAAACACCTTCATGGTTGAAAGATCCACATTTTACCCATCATTTAAGATGCCACACATGCCACATAAGGTATTCTTTTTCCCACAATGCCTTTGAAAGAAAGTCTTACAAACAGTATGATCCATACTTACATTTCTGTTTAACCTTACAAAAAGTATTTACATTTCTTTACCTTCAGAGACAAAACCTTCAGAGGTCTGATGTCCTTAAGTAGTGTAAAATGCATACTTCTGCCAGAAAACTGCATGTGTTCTCCAAAAAGAGGGCTGCAAATCATTATGTTGCAGTGATATCTGAGCTTTATGTTCCCTGATACACTCAAGGGAGACCAATAACTTTCCAAACAGATTTGTATATGCAGCGTACTTCCTTATTTTAATTCACGGTGGTAAGAACAAACTACCATTAAAATAAGCTGATAGTAACCCGCTTCAGGCTCTTCTTTTCTTCTTTTGTGAAACAGTGTGAAAATTTGTCTCACAGCAGGCAAAGTAGCTGTATCATTGCATTATCAGGAAGAGGAGCAGGCTGTGGCCCTATGCTGCTTTGGGGAATCCTTCTRTAGCCATCCTTAATCTCAGATGGCTCCCTGAAATGCAGTGCTGCTGCTTCTCTGTGACTCTGTGGCCTCAAATGCTAGGCACGGCCAGTGGGCACTGTGGTGCCATGTGCCTTGCCTGCGTGAGATGTAGCCCATACCGCACGGTACTGGGAGCAAAAGCTGTGCGAGTCTCATGAGCAGCTCAGGAGACTCAAGAGGTTGATGTTACAAGAAATGGCCATTCATTATAATTTCTAATATCAGCCTAGATAAATTTAAAAGAAAGCAGTGCAGCATTTTTAATCAATATGTTTGAATAACATTATAAACACCCCCATCCCTCAGGCCACCCCTCACTCAACCTGCCCACTATATTGTGCATCTTTCTGTTCTTCTGACTGTGAGACCTTTTGTAGTTGTGGCTATGAATGAGATTCATGTGTGTCCTGTCCTTGCTGGAATTAGAAATGACAGTTCTCTTATTTGGGGGTGGAGCCACGGGAGTAGTCGGACAACCAGTCCTTGTGGTTGTACAAATGTTTGAAGTGTTTCCAGAGTGAACTGAATGTCTGCATCATATTCATAACCTGGAAAAAAAAAAAAAGAGAGAGCGAGAGCGAGAGCAAGAGCGAGAGAGAAAACGCTGGAGAGCCTTAGGGAGTCTTAGAGCCAGAGGCTACCCAAAACTATTTCATATGGGATGCAGAAAGCCACTTCCTCATGCCGGGAGAATTCTCCATATTTTTGAGAGGAAGGGGAAATGCTTCTATGGCCCCATCCATGGTCTGGTGAGGCCACGGGAAAGACTACTGACTCCCCGTCAGTTTGGGACTCTGCTGTCTGTCATAAGTCAAAGCTGGTGTTACACTGATCTGCTGCTAATGCTAGCTGAAATCAGTGGAATTGGAAGGTGTTCCGGAAGGATGGACATTTTTGTAAGCTAACACTCTTTTATCACCAGGAAATTCTGGATTGAACTTGTTTGCCTGAAAAGGATTCTTGTTGGAGATAATGTGTTTTTCCTGAAAACAAGAATTTACGCTTTTAGTGCTAAAGTTTAAATTCAAAAAACTCTTAATAGAGTTCTTAATAAAGGGGCAAAGAAAATCTGTTACTAATGTAGGACCTAGCATAGGACTGAAGTTTTGCTTTTAACTCTAGAGGATGGGACAAAGTGACTCGTAACCATTCTTATACTGTTTTTTATATTTGAGAAGAATTATTGGACCATTATCAAAATATGTAGCTCTTACAATGCCTTTCATCTGTGGGCCACACAAGTGGCTCTGCAAGAATTTGGATCAATGGACATTTTACACAGAACTGAGACAGAAAGGTATAATGATTCCCTCCCCACCCCCAGCAAATAYGAAAACAATACAGGTACTTGGCATCTGAGTTCAGTGCACTGTCTACCATACCATCCTAAGGTCTTCATTCAGGTAAAACCAGGCCTAAGATGTCCCTGCTCTGAGTGGAGGTTAAACCAGAAGACCTCAAAAGATCCCTTCCAACCTAATTATYCTGTGATAAAACTCATTAGCTCTTCAGTGAAAATTTTACCCAAGTTCGAACTTCTGTATTTGACTCTAAAGTCAGGAAATACTTCAACTCAGGTATTTTAAAAGCCATTTCCTTTACTTATCTAAAAACAAGTCTTAACCAATGAAACACTTCAGTGACGTTAAGCGCATCATTGCATGGAGTACTATAGCAGGGGCTGAAATAATAGGGTGACAAGCTGGCTCAGTTAAAGCCACCACATGTAATCATGCAAGGAATCTGCTGCACTTTTTAATGTAATACTGGGCTTGACAAAACAAAGTTTGCACCTCTCCCCATTCAAAATTCAAAAGAGTAATAAGCTGTAGTCGGTGTGCTGTTAACAGAATTAATAAGTGACCTTAAATCAGCAGGTTTACATCTGAGTGCATGTGCTTCCAGACAAAGAMGACAAGTAATACTTGAGTTTATCTAGTGCAAAGCAATTCCTTTGGAGACAAGTCAGATAATAGTGAAGGTTAAGGATAAATGAAATGCCAAGTCATTTATATAAAAAATATAAATACTTTATTTTCAACTAAAAAGGTGCAAACATGTAACTTTTGGTCACACTTCTCAACACATAAACTGTCCAATGAATAGCCATAGTCAAAGAAAGAAACAAATGCTCTTGAGTGGAAAGACCAAATAACTACAAGAGAGCTATTTTCCCTTAAGCCACTTGTTCATTAAAGCTGAGGTAAATGCATTTTGCCAAACAGATGAGTGCTTAGTAAGGATACAGGCACCTCAACTGCAACAAATCTCCATCTTCGTTTCAGTTCATCATTTCACCCTATCTGAACAATTTCCACTAGAGTATCCATTTCATGCTTTGAATGCATTGTCAAACAAGCTTTAGATCCTATCTATCTTGTTCAAAAAAAAGGCTATCATTAAAATATCAAAGCATTAAACAAAGGCACAAAACTTTAAATTAATTTAGATAACTGTACAAATATATATACACACATTATTTACAATATTAATAAAAAGTAGCTTGTTACAGGTAAATTAACTGCCACAAGCTGTCCAGTCTAATAGACATGATTCTGATTCTTGTTGACCAAGTCGTAGGAATCAGAGTGTCAAAGCAGAAAYATTACTGTCCTGACTAACAGGACACCTTCAGCGTAGCACGTTGCTGGGTGAGGGTTTGCACTCCAGCTCTTGCTGTCACCAAACCCATGTAAGCAAACATGCTAACGGTTTCCTTCTCAATTGCACTACTAGGTGAAACACGTGGCACCACATTAAGGGAACATCCGCTTGGATCTGGTTTTCCTGCATATTTCCCTTAACCCCTCCACACCACCTCATGAACAGCATGTTCTGAAGTTGTCTCTTGTTGTGGTCTCACTGTCCATATTACCTTCTTCTTCAAATCACCGTTTGGGGTCAGTAGACAAATTGTCTTAAGTCACATGGAACAGTTTGTTGAACTTAAAAACAGATTTAAATACCTTGTGCTATTGAATCATGTTTACAAAATGAGATGCAGATCAGTTCAAGTTGAGAATCTAGTTAGCGTCTCCTTCTGGCTTTATGCCATGTCTCCATACATCTTCCTGTAGTACAGAGACTCAAAGATGTCATTGTCTCCAGGGCAGTTGTAGTGGCACGCGCAGGTCTTGATGAACATCATTCTCCTTTTCATGATCTCCCCATCAGGACACTTGAACTCCACAGGGAGGGTGGCTGTTCTGTGGGGTGTGCAGCAGCGCCCGTCAGTGCAGACACCACAGAACTTAGCTCTGTAGGTCTTCACGCTGGTGCAGCCAGACAATTCAAACTTGATGGGCTTGGAGATTTTGGGAGTGCGAATGCACTTTTTGCCTTTCTGTTAGGATGCAAATGAATACAATACAGTGTTTAGAAGACAAGCTTTGACACTGCTCTAAATTTTCATGCTAAGAGCAGGCAGATACACTAATCCTTATTAAGTTCTCCTCTCAAGCAAAATATTTTTACACAGTGCTGTAACATATTGTGAGAGAATTAAGGGTATTTAATTATTAAATATACACTGCTGGGGCAAAACTAATTTTCAAGGTAACTAATTTTCAAGGTAAACCACTTGAAAATGACTCCCTGTCAGAACTGACATTTTTGGTAAGACACTGGGTCTTTGCCCTAGTAGACCATGCTTTAAAGATGAGACTATTTACCTTGATGTTCTCCTCCAGGTCTGCTTCACAAGGTCTGACCATGCAAAGTCTRCTCTGTTTCTCAAGCCGGCAGAAGGCATTATCATTGGTGACTCTGGTCGAGATGCCCATGCCACAGGTCTTGGAGCAAGCACTCCACTCAGTGGTCTGCACTAGGCAGTTGGCGCGCATCATCGTTGGGTCTGGACCATAAGTGTCTTCCAGTCTGTAAGCTGCAGAGAACATACAGGATGAGACTACCATCTGCACTCCTGCCCTGCTAAAAGCCTTTTTCCCTTTCTGGAGAAATTCAGGCAGCCAAGGTTACCACTGGGGTGACCCCACTCACTGCTGTGCTCCTGCTGCACCACCCTCTCCCCATGTCAACCAGCGTGACTACCATCACCTTCCCTGCAGGATGCCTATCACACCTGCCCATGTGTGGAGGGGCCCCCACTCACCGGCGAGCGCAGGTCCCACGGCGGTCTGCTCCTTGGCCTCGTCGCATACCCACTCCTCACAGCACTTGCCGGGGAGCTTCACCCTCCGTGGGTAGGGGCAGTCAGGGCTGGGCAGGCGGACGTCCATGCTGCAGAGGGGCACRCAGCCCACCGCCCCGTCGAGGCAGGTGCACTGGTACTTGCAGCTGCTCTGGAAGGACTCGCCACTCCGGTACACCATGCCGCCGAAGACACACGGGGCACCGTCCCGAGCTGCGGGGGCAGGAGGGCGGCGTGAAGCAGTGGCACCGGCAGGCGCATTGGCCCCACCGGGATCCCGCTCCCGCTCCACGGGGCTCGAGCGGCGCCCGCGGCCTGCAGACCCCACTCACCGGTGCAGACGCCGATGCGGCGGTTGGCGGGGGAGCCGAAGTCGCAGAAGAGCCCCTTGTGGTGGTCGCAGGGGTCGCGCTCGGTGCAGAGCTCGCCCAGCTGCTTGGCGCAGACGCGGCAGCAGCCGCAGCCGTCGGGCACCAGGGAGACGCCGGCGGGGCAGACGGGGCCGGGCCCGGGGCCGCACTGGCACTGTCCTCCGCACTCCTGGCTCCGCGCCTCCTGCGGCGGCGAGGGGGACGGAGAGCGGCAGCGTCAGTGGCGCCGCCGCGGCCGGGGCCGGGGCCGGGGCCGTGCGGGCGGCGGGCACTTACCGGGCTGAGGAGGGCGAGGAGGAGGGCGACGGCGAGGCTGGCGGGGGCCATCCCGCGGCGGCGGAGGGCTGTGGGCGGACGGCGGCGGGGGACTGAGCCGAGGTGAGGCTGAGGCGAGGTGCCGGGCGGGCGCTTCCCCTCAGCGGCGCTGCGCGGCTCGGTGTCCGTCGGTGCCGGCGGCGGGGCGGTCGTCGGCGTTGCTGCTGCTGCTGCTGCTGCTGCTGCTGCTGCTGCTGCTGCTGCT